>NW_024741144.1:0-17213 GCF_018991925.1 Homarus americanus
CCAGAAAGGGCTTTCCTCCTGAAGTAATGACAGCATCTCACCAAAGTCCTCGTGTCGCCTAAAGTCAGGATTTGCTCCATATGATCTTTCATATTCTGCATCGTTGCCATCAATTGGGTGGCGTCTGCTGATAAACCACGATTACCTTATTTATACAAACCTGTTGGTTTCATCCTTCTCTCGGGTGAAAGAGGTTTCTCTACTTCGCCCTGGCTGAATGAGTGACGGTTAGCATCTCCGTCGTTCGGGGCCTCCAGGTCTTCTCACGGCTATGGCTAGGCTTGTCTCCTCTGCCTTTTGGCTCTTTCGGTGGACAGTTATAGAGACGTTGCGGTTAAGCGGGGGCGGCTCTTCGCTAACACGTCTGCTTGTTTATAACGATGTCGCTATAACTGAGGTCCTTACAAGCGATGCCATGCAACTGAAGTTATGGCGTGTCATACAATCGCAGAAGTCATGTAAGTGATGGTAAGCAAAACTGAGTAATAAGCACGTGCAATAAGCACGAGCGATGTCATACTATCCGACCACAGTGGTGTGTCACTTTACCTGAGCATTACTCAAACGCGTGACCTGCAATGCGCACACGGTGACAAACTACGACCACAGGGGAACCCCACAATCAATGTAGGGACTCGCACACAAACTGATGTCACAAACACTACTGCAGCACCCTTTAGCGAATACTGGAAATAGATATATTCATTGAATGTATTCCATTTTCGTATTCTCCAACCTGTATAGGAGCCCCCACTACTCACACAACGTTACCTAATTGTCTATATGCTTTGATCACTATCTCTCCCGTGTGTTCATTGCAGATATTACTGACCCAGAGTCCACTCTGTCAGAATGAACAATAACACTCCGCGCGCCCGTACGGACAATTTTGCACCGAGACAGTCCTTTCTGAAATGGCTGACACTGGACCCATCTACAGAGCGTCGTTTCTACACACGTGTTATACACGTATTTAACCCACAACCCCTTTTCGCTGGGGTTAACTCTTGTTATACAGGTAATACATATATATACACACACACATATACTTGTACATATATACACATATACATATATATACATACACAATATACATATATACATATATACATATATATATATATATATATATATATATATATATATATATATATATATATATATATATATATATATATATATATATATATATATATATATATATATATATACTATATATATATATATATACTCTCTACACTCTATCCCCATACACATAATTTAATGTTGTACAACACTCAACCCACACACCCCTGTTCGCTGGGGTAGCTAGTATTATATATATAGGGATCACACTTTAGTTGATGATTCACAAATTCACTAAAGGCGTCTCCTCTCCTGCTGCGTAGATGTGGGGTGGAGTCAGTCTCCCTGAAGATCCGTCTGTCAACTTCTGTCGAGTCACTGAATCACTCGCCAGTTCTCAGTAGACTGTATCTGACTGTCTAGGACCCACGTTTGACTGCTAACCGCTTAATGAGACTGTGGGATAAGGAGACCCTTACACGTAGGACTCGATTGTTTTATTCGGTCAAAACCTGCAGAGTAGAGTGGGGTGTTAAACCATATAAAACTTACGTGTTTCGGGTCTACAGTAGGACTTGTGCTCCTGACTTGATGGTTCACTGGACGAATAGAGACTGCCGAGGTGAGGGCCAGCTATTTCACACACCCTCTGCCTCTCCCCCCTGTAGCCCCCCTCTTATTTCATTCCTCTCTCTCTCTCTCCCTTCTAGTATGTTCTACTGGCGGTAACATACGCTGTACGTTTCACGATCTTCTGAGCTGTGGTATGTAGACTGATGTACTATACACCATTTATTCGGAATGCTTTTTGTGTTTGGAGACATTTTATTTCCTGTGTAATGTCCCTTTGGGAGTTTTTGGTTTCGCAGGGCTATCTGTAATCCTAAGGTCCTGCGAAGATTCTTTCCTTCGATCATTTTTGTGTCTGGTTCTCATGACGGACTGTGTGTTCGTTGAAGCTGGTGACTGGTGCTACTGACATCGCTCTAGGAACATTTTCCCTTGGTTCGGCAATTTCTTCTACATACTGTACAAGTTTAGTTCCTTTTTAAACTCTTCTTTTGGGCTTTCTGTAAGGGTTCATTTGATGACAAGATAAACTGAAGAAATTCAATAATCCTGTAGAAATTTACTTTAGACACGTTGTCATTTTTATCGAACCAATCTGAGGAATCCATGTAAGATGTGAGATCTATCTTAATGAGACCCGCACAAATTTGGGCTTTTGTGCTTCATGCAAGCAGATTGTCACCTGTCCTCTCTGCCATCTTAAAACTAAGTAAGGGACCTCCTTTGGAGCCCGATCCAAAAAATAAATAAATTGCTGCCAAAATGTTGGATAATCATCCGTTTCTTCGTCAATGGCAGCATGGATACCTCTAGCTGCCCGACTATCGGTTTTGATAAGGCTACGGGCGTATGAAATTTTATCTACGTCATTAGTGACATTGTTATTGCTCATTACATCTTCGCATTTAAGCAAAAATGTTAAACTAGTATAATCAAGATCCTCGGCAGTAAACTCTTGTACCTTAATGTTATTTGGAAATACTTACCGTTTGACAGACCGTTGCAGTATGTGGGTTAGTAGAACCATCTGTTGTTTTGTTGTGTTAGTTAAAGCACTAGCGTTAGTAACAGGTGAAGGGTAATGGGTAAATGTTACCTGACCTATTATCAGTAAATCAAACTGAGAATCAATGAAATTTTCACAGCTAGTTAAAGAGTCGGTAGGTGTTAACTCTATTTTAATTTGTGGTAATTCTTCTCACTATTAGTTGCCACTAGTTCCTGTGAATTATTAGATGACTGGCTATCAGAGTCTGAGTCACTAATTTCGGTTTGATACCCAAAATTTTGGAAGAGGGTCCATGTATAGGACGATTTATCACTTCACTCATAAAGACTCTTACGTTGCCCACTCACAGAGTAATGCAAAAAAAATATTTCTAATGAGGTATGGAAATGAAGAAAAACATACTGTATATTAGTTATGAAAAGTATTAAAATTACTAAAAGTATGTAAAAGATATATATATATATAATATTCAGAAACTTCAGTAGAAAATATGTCACTAGGCCCTTAAGCGCGCCTTGGAGAGACGCGAGGCTGGCTGGTCCTCAGTCACAAGAAAGCGATGGGACCTACAGGGCATCCCTGCGCGTCCGTCCACAGAAATAGTCACGTGGTCTAGTCACCTGTGTTGGTCTATTGCAGTATAACAAGTAAGTCTCATTCGACCTCAGATAGGGGTTAGATGGGGCAGTGATAAAGTTATTAAGAGTTAACAGTGAGTCAATTTCAGGGTTTCTGTCAGAACCCACTTGACTGCAAAGATTGACTGCCGTTTGAGGCTGCCGTTGATGATTGAGGATTGGCGATTGTCGCCGTTGGAACGATCAGTGTAGGCTTGTCACTGGTTAGCAGGGGTAGCAAAAGGATCTCTTGAGTGAACCAGTGCTCCTGACAACTAAAACGACACGGGTAGCATCAGCATTGGGTGATCAGTTCTTACCACGTGGGTGCACAACACCACGTGCCTTGAGTCAGCTAGAAGTATAGCCTACTGGCCATGGTCACCTGCGGGCGTTCTCTCTTCCCGCCCATGGACGCACTGAGAGTACACTGAGGCTATCTGAGTAAATAAATGGTCACACACTGAGACCAGGAATCTAGGGGATACCTGAGAGGAACATTTTATCTCCCTTAATCACTGGTGTATGTTGAGTTGGGTGAAGCATGGTTCACGGGTATTGGTGGACCCAGATCTCAATAGACAATATTTTGTGTGTAGTTAATACCATTTTCAGTTACTGATATTATCTTGACGTGTGTAGTAATAGTTCCTAAATGATTTTGATAGTATTGTTTTATGAATGCTTGTGTCACTAAGTGAACCAGAGGATACTGTGATTTAATTCCTTTAATGCATCTAATTTTCCTTTATAATTCTGATCTCAGGCATAACCTTTGTTCCCCAGAGTAGTGGTTGCCAGGGTTGTAAGTGTGCATCTGTTGGGGTGATATAATTTGCTGAGGCCCTGAAGGCCTATTCATTGTAGAGTTATTAATTTCTTATTTTTTTTAATACCATTTTCTCAGTGCTGGATATTATTTTGTTGAAAGCCCTTAAGGCCTGTTTCCCCATGTGTGTGGAAGCAACATTTCTTAATACTTAAACTTATTGTTGTCTAGATGAGGCATTACCTGAGTTTCTAATAATTTTAAACATCATGTATAATTTTTATTCCCAGGAGTAGTGTTTAAGTTCAGGTTAAGAGGTGCATATTGGTGTACCATTATTTGATTGAAAGTTTGTAGTGTTGAGGAATATATGTAAATTTTACGTGTGTCTCTATTCATCCCAGTCACAGACGCTATCCTTCCACGGGTCACGGACAATTCATATTGTTTAGTAGATTTAAGTGTTCTTCTGCTGGTTCGGGATTTTTTTCAAAGAGACGCTTTCCACTGCAATTACCATCTAATAATCTTTAATAAACCCCAAGTCAAGTGAGAAATTAAAGGTCCAGTAAATTCCGACTGGAAAATATATATATATATATATATATATATATATATATATATATATATATATATATATATATATATATATATATATATATATGTGTGTGTGTGTGTGTGTGTGTGTGTGTGTGTGTGCAAGTAAATCAGTGTATAGTAGATGAGGAATCCTCCAACAATGCAGGGAAGGCTGCATTTACAAGGTTCCTGCTAGGAATGTAATATGTCCTAGTCAGACGGGTAAAGATCTTATACCCAGATTTAAATTAGCCCTCTAATATTACCTTGTAATTCAATTGTCAGTAGGAATATTATAGAATCCAGTCCCATTAAAACATACAGAATATGTTAACATGAATTTGAGTAATGGCATGCAAACTGGATAATTTTATGATTAAGAAGATTTGTAACCAGGGTAGAAGAATGTTGGGTCATTCACTTATGACTCCGACTACGGACCCTTGCGGAACCCTCATGGACTTGATCTCACTCTCTTTCTACTGTATATATTATCCCTCTCAAGTATTCCCCTAAGTCTATATCACTAAGTCTATACTCACCTTGAAGATATATATATATATATATATATATATATATATATATATATATATATATATATATATATATATATATATATATATATATATATATATATATATATATATATATATATATATATATTTCATGTAAATTCACAATGAAAACGTGGATAAGATAAATCTTGATAAAATCACACGGGAAAATGGAAACAACGGAGTACCTTAGCTTTCGTCTTTATTCAAGACATCTTCAGAGGCAACTGGATTACATGGACAGAGAGAGGCTTAAATATACAGGGTGACCTAAAAACATGAGGTCAGGTCATAATGATGACATCCACTAATCCCCACACCAACACACACGTAGAGGAGCTTAAGAGAAGGGTGATGACGTGACTAGACAGGTCAGGTCAGAAAAAAGGGACCCACAAAATAACTATCATACATCAAGATCAAAGGTTTTCAAAGCATTTTTAACCTTGGGCCACTGACAAATAAATTTATGTAACATATTATCAGTTTTGAACTGACCATCACTAAGGTTTATTGATTTTAATTCCTTAATCAAACTAGCTTCAACCAGAAGTCTTTCTGTGACACAAGATGATTTGAATACTTCTAAGCTTTTTTCCCAAGCAATGGGGTGATTATTATTCCTAACATGAACGAACAAGGCACTGCTTTCAGATGCAGTTCTGATATTATACTTATGTTGTTTGATTCTGAGCTGCAGTGTTTTTCCTGTCTGACCTACATAATTACAATTACATTTGCTACATGGAATACAATAAACACTTCCATTTACATTCAAACTTGGGCTATTCCTTATTAACATATTGGTAATGGTTGAGTCATACTTGAAAACAACATTAATATTTAGAAGCTTGAGGGACCGAACTAACGGGACAAATTCATCACGATAGAGCAGAGTCAAAATATTCTTAAGTGTAGGAACTTGTCTGGTTTGAGAGGAATGAAAGGATTTTTTAGCCCTTTTAAAGCAACGATCAACAAACACAGAAGGGTACCCAAGTTTCTGTGCAATAGAACGAATGTGTTTAAATTCATCGTCAATAAATTCAGAGTCACAAATACGCAGACATCTTAGGAACATAGCAGAAAAAACTGACATTTTGGTAGACTCAAGGTGATTCGATAAAAAGTGAATGAAACTGTCTACCTGTGTGGGCTTTCTATATACCTTAAATTTATAGTTTTGGCCATTTCTCATGATAAGCATATCAAGAAATGGAAGGGATTCATTTATTTCTCTTTCAATTTTGAATGTGATACTAGGGACAATATTATTAAGCTTGTCTAAAAATTCCAATGGGTCACTGTTTTTAGGCCAAAGACAAAGAACATCATCTACATATCTATACCAAGGAGGAATAAAGTCCACTATATTGGGTAGTAATCTAGACTCAAAAAACTCCATATAAATACAGGCTAGAGGAGCAGAAAGACAATTACCCATGCTCATGCCAAATATTTGTTTGTAGAACTTCCCATTTGCTCTAAACACATTGTCAGTTACACATAACTCTATCAATTTCAGGAAAGTATCATGTTCAATAGTTAAATCTAGCAGTTGTAATTTATCTTTAAGAAATGAAAGTAAGTCTTTCACAGGTACTCTAGTGAACAGTGAATTTACATCAAAACTTATTAATTCGCAAGGTTCGTTGTGTTTCTTGAGTTTATCAATTAAATCACTGCTATTGCGTATATGTGAATTAGATATTTGGCCTGTAAGAGGGGATATCATCTTTACCAGCCACTTGGATAATTTGTAAGTAACAGAACCCACAGAACTCACGATAGGACGTAATGGATTATTAAGCTTGTGTGTTTTGATCAATCCATACATATAAGGTAAAGTGGGATTGATTTGAGAGAGCTGTTTAGTGAGATCGGGGTTCTTTTTCAATAACATCTTCATTTTGGAATTAGATAACTTATTAATATTTTCCAGGGGATCTTTCGTAAGCTCACAATACGTGCTTTCATCACTAAGTAATGAATTCATCTTATCATTGTAGTCACTTTTATCCAAAATTACAATAGCATTAGACTTATCAGCCTTGGTAATATGGAAAATATTAATAAGTTATCTAATTCAAAATAAAGATGTTATTGAAAAAGAACCCCGATCTCACTAAACAGCTCTCTCAAATCAATCCCACTTTACCTTATATAATATGGATTGATCAAAACACTAAAGCAATAATTCATTACGTCCTATCGTGAGTTCTGTAGGTTCTGTTACTTACAAATTATCCAAGTGGCTGGTAAAGATGATATCCTCTTGGGCCAAATATCTAATTTTACTCAAAGTGTGTGATTTATATATATATATATATATATATATATATATATATATATATATATATATATATATATATATATATATATATATATATTGTAATCACACAGGTAAAAGGGAAACAATGCTATAAATTGCCGACTGGAAAAACATTGTGCAAACAATGGTTGGGCATTCATTGATAGCTGGCAACGATTTTGGCAACGACTACCTGTACAGTCGAGACGGAGTACACTTGTCGCGTGAGGGTAAAGACGTTCTCTGCATCCCTGGGCGTGAAATTGTCCTCGGGGGGGTTTCGCCAGTAGAGAGGGTCGGGGAAAGTGGGAGTCAAAAACCAAGCAGGTCCTGGGAGTAAAATTAGTTGCTCAGGACAAGGGGTAAAACAGGACCAGGGAAGATAAGCAAATGTATACTATACAAACAGTAGGAGCGTTAAAATAAAATAGACTTGATGAGAGCGGTTGTATGTACCCGAGAATGTAGACGTCATAGCAATCACGAAACTTGGATGAATCTGGAGAGTAAAATTTTTTTGTCAGAGTACCACATAGAAGGGTACAACCTTTTCACAAGGACAGGGAAGGTAGGAAGAGAGGGTTGCACTCTTTCGTCAAGAGATCTAATAAAATGTTGTATTAATAGAATTATTAAAAGGTGAAATAGGAACCGAGTCTGTGTGGGTAGAAATCACGGAATGAAGAAAAACTAATTATGGGAGTTACAGGCCCCCAAGTCTTGGCAAAAGAAGCAGCTTAGCCATATGGCAGGAAATGAGTAGGGCAGCAAATATAACAACCTATGCATTATGAGGATTTCAACTTCAGAAATATTGACGGGACAACATTGTAGTTGAGCTATGAATCTGAAGACTTCTAGATGCAGCACAGGACAATTTTTGAAATAACTATTTACAGAACCTACTAGAGGTGACAATATATTAGACCTAGTATTAACAAATAAAGAAAATATTATCAGAGATATCACAGTAAGGAAGAACTAGGTAACGGTGATCACAGAGAAATCAGGTTCACCTAAATTGGGAAACGAAAAACAATGACAATATGGTCAGAGTCCCAACTTTTCGGTTGGCGGATTATCAGGGGTTAGAGGTGGTACCTAAGTGAGGTCACCTGGGAACAGTCACGTCAGTCCCCAGTAAGGAAGGGTGAGGTCATAGATGACACAACAATTAACATAAACATAAGAAGCATAAACATAGAAAATAAGGAGGTCTGCAATAGGCCGTTGGCCTGTGCATGGCAGCTCTGTCGAGTTACTACCACTCTCTATCATCCATGAATCTATCTAGCCTCCTTTTGAAACTTTCCAGAGTTCTCGCACTTACTACAAAGTTGCTAAGCTTGTTCCACTCGTCCACCACCCTATTTGTGAAAAAGTTTCTTCCTATCTCCCTCCTAAACCTAAACTTATCCAACTTGAATCCGTTGCTCCGAGTCCTGCTCGGATATTATAAGAACTTTATCTATATCCTATTGATTCTTCTACCCACTTAAATACTTCTATCATATCTCCCCACTTCCTTCGTCTTTCTGGGAATGCAAGTTAAGTTTCTTTAACCTATCTGATATGGAAGGTTTCTAAGTCCACTAATCATTTTGTCATTCTTCGATGCACCGACTCTGTGAATTTATATCCATTCTATAATAGGGCACCAGAACTGAACTGCATAATCGAGGTGCAGCCTGACTAAACGCAAATATAGTTACGCAGCTGACTAGAGCAAGATATAGTTGCAGGATCATGACTATAATATATTCACTAGTATACTACATAAAAGCACAAGAAAAAATATATCATACAGAAAAAAATTAGGTCAAATAAAGAATGAGCCAAGGTGGATGACCAGAAAACTTAAACATGACATAGGAATAAAGAAAGATATATAAGAAATTAAGAGGGGGAGGAGCAGCTCAGAAATAGGTATAATGAACTATCTAGAATGTTAAGAAAAATGTAAGGAAAGCAAAGAGACTGTGAAATCAAAATAGCAAGAGAATCCAAGGCGAATCCAAGGATTTTTCCAGTATGGGACAAAGGTCAAGACAAAGATTTTTAAAGTCAGGAGGGAGAAAGTGACAAATGGCGAAATAAGCAAGCAAGCTTGAACAGCTACTTCTTATCAGTTTTCACAGAAATTGCGATAAATTCCAGAGGGTGGAACTGATATTTAAAGGGAAAAGAAAGAAATTAAGGAATATCACTATCAGAAAAGAGGATGTTCTCAAGAAGATAAATAAAAAAAAACAAAAATCCCCAGGGCGGATGAAAATTTTCCTCGAGTCTTGAAAGTGTAGGGAACAGATTAGCGGACCCTGTCAACTTATTTACAATCATTTAGACACTGAGGTTGTGCCAGACTTGTGGAAACAGGCAAATGTAGTACCCAAAAAAAAGGGAGACAGAGCATCAGCGTCAAATTACCGGCCGATCAGTTTGACGTCAGTAGTAGAGGAAATTTCTTGAATCAATTATAGCAGACATCCGATCGCATCTAGAAAAAGCAAATTAATCTCGACTCTCAACATTGGTTTACAAAGGGAAAATCTTGTCTAACAAATCTGCTTACGTTTTTTAAGAAAGTCTTCGAGGTAGTAGATAATGACGATGATATATTTACTTAGACAAACATTTGACAGAGTACCGCATCAGAGGCTTCTGAGAGAAAAATTAAGGCTCATGGTATCGAGGGAAAGTTTAAATTGGATAAAATCATGGCTCCCGATAGAGCAGAGGGTCAGCGTAGATGGTGTTAAATCTGAGTGGGGCCGTGTAGTGGGATTCCCCAGGGGTCAGTACTAGGCACTCTTTCATAATCTACATAAACGATCTAGATACTGGGATCAGCAGTGACATAAACAAGTTTGCGGATGACACCAAAATAGGGCAGCAAATTAATTCATGGCAGGATGCAAATGCATTACAGGAGGATCTAAATAAACTGCAGGGTTGGTCTGAAAAATGGCAAATGAAATTCAACACCAGCAAGTGCAGCGTACTTAATATTGGAAGAACAAATACTTATAATGTATACAGCTTTAACAGCATCAACCTAGAAAGTCGACTTGTGATTGAGACCTAGAACTTAAGCCCGGACCTACGGCCTGAAAACAAGTGCGTTAATGTTCGAAATAAGGCAAACAGAATATTGGGTTTTATCTAGAAGTGTAAGTAACAAGAGTGCAGGGTCATATTGCAACTATATCTTGCGCTAGTCAGGCTGCACCTCGATTATGCGGTTCAGTTCTGGTGCCCCTATTATAGAATGGATATAAATTCACTAGAGTTGGTGCAGCGAAAGAATGACAAAAAATGATTCGGGACTTAGAAACCTTCCATATCTGGATAGGTTAAAGAAACTTAACTTGCATTCCTAGAAAGACGGAAGAGTGCAGAGTGATAGAAGTATTTAGGTGGGTGAAAGGAATCAATAAGGGATATTGATAAAGTTCTTATAATATCCTAGCAGGATAGGACTCAAACAATAAGTTTAGGTTTAGGAGAGAGATAGGAAGAAACTGGTTCACAAATAGATTGGTGGACGGAACAAGCTTAGCAACTTTGTAGTAAGTGCGGGAACTCTTGAAAATTTCAAAAGGCTAGATAGATTCATGGATAAGTGGTAGTAACTCTCGACAGGACTTCCATGCACAGCCCCGGCCTATTACGAACTCTTATTATCTTATGTTCTTATGTTCTTTCGTCTTTATTCAAGACATTCAGAGGCAACTGAATTACAAAGACTGAGAGAGAACTTATGTACACAGGGTGACCTTACAAAACATGAGGTCAGGTGGCATTACATCCACTAATCCACACAACCACACAGGAAACATAATCTGTCAACAACATCCTCATCTTCCCCCATCTACCGTAATTACAGAAGAGTTTGCTGAAAGCTCATAGTCTCAAAGTAGTAGTTTTTGAAAGAATGTGGAGTTGAAATTTTTTTCCTAGTCCTGTCTTCAATAAGATTAAGAAATCTGGACAATGAAGCCTTCTCTGATTTGGATAAAGTGTTGCTGGATTCCCTTATTAGGATTCAAGTGATAGTGCAAAATTGTCATTTAAACACAGTGCTCAGTGTAAAGTGCTAATGCAAACAGTGTTTGTGTTGATCAGTGGCATATCATTCGTGATTTTGTTTATCAATTACTTACTGAAAGTGACAAAATCCAAAATGGAAGTTAAATACCAAATTAAATGGTTTTGAGAGAGTTACTGGTCTAAAGTAATCAAAATTTGTTCATAAACTTATCTTATGATGTACAGATAAATGAGAAACTTGTTCTTGGTTTTGCAGGAAGTTGTCTGTTGTTCAGCGCACCGTTAATCCACTTACTATTGCGAAAGGTAAAATCAGCTAAGAAAATAATAAGTCTAGATGTTACAAATGAAGATATTTCCATTGTAAAGGTTGTATACATAGTGTTATGGGTAAGAAAATGGTTTCAAACATTCCAAAGATTTGAAACAGCCCGAGAAACTTGAAAAGAAATGTGAATATCCATATTATTAAGGCTGATAAATCCAATGCTATTGTAATTTTAGAGAAAAGTGACTATAATGATAAGATGAATTCATTACTAATGATGAAAGCACTTATTGTGAGCTTACAAAGATCCCTGGAAGATTTAAATAAGTTATCTAACTCCAAAATGAAGGAGTTATTGAAAAAAGAACCCACTTTACCGTATATGTACGGATTGATCCAAAAATATAAATTTAATAATCCATTATGCCTATATTGGGTTTTGTGGGTTCTGTTACGTACAAATTATCCAAGTAGTTTGGTTAGGATGCTATCCACTTACAGGCCGATATCTAATTCACATATACACAAAACAGTTTAATTTTTAAACTCAAGATATACAATGAACCATCCATGTGAAATAATAATTTTGATGTAAATTCACTTTTCACTAGAGTACCAGTGAAAGACCTAACTTTCATTCCAGAATATATATGCACTCTGTTAGAATTAACTATTGAACATGGTACATTTCTCAGATTGATAGAGTTATGCATTACTCTCAATGTAATTAGGTCAAATGGAAAGTTTACAAACAAATTAGCCGTATTTATATGGAGATTTATGAGGCTGAATCTACTCAACATAGGTGACTTTATTCCTCCATGGTATAGATATGTAGATGATGTGTTTTGTCCCTATAGAAACAGTGACCCAGTGGAATTTTTAGACAAGCTTATTATCTTGTCCCTAGTATTACCTTCATAATTGAAAAAGACAAATGGATCCTTTCATTTCTTGATATGCTTATCATGAAATGGACATAACTATAAATTTATAGTGTACAGAAAGACAACACAGGTAGAAGCGCTCCAAACAGTTTTTTATCGAGTCACCACGAGTCTCAAAATGTCAGTTTTTCTGCTATGTTTTGAGATCTCTTATTTGTGATCCTGTTTATTGAAAGAACACCAACACATTCAGTTCATTGCATAGAACTTGGGTTCCCTTCATTGTTTGTTGATCATTGTTTTAAAGGGCTAAACAATCTTTTTATTCTCTCAAGCTAGAGATGTTCTACATTTAAGAATATTTTGACTCTACCTTACCGCAATGAATTTGTCCCGTTCAGTCCATTAAATAATTGAATATTAATGTTGCTTTTAGGTATGACTCAACTATTACTAATATATTAATTATGACTATAGCCAAACCTTGAATGTAAATGGGTGTTTACTTTATTCCATGTAGCAATTGGAATAGAAATATATGAGTCAGACTGAAGCTTTACAACTCAGAATTAAACAGCAAAGTACAATATTATAACAGCATCTGAGAGCAGTGCACTTTTCGTTCATATAAGGAACAATAATAATCAACCTATGGATTGGGAAACAGTCTAGAAGTGTATAAATCATTATTAGCAATGCCGAAGTGGGGAACGAACTTGCAAACGATCACAAAGAAATTAGATTCCAGTTAAATTTCAGGACAGCCATAAGGAAAATTCCCTTAAGTCAGAATTTCAGAAGGGCAAACAGCAGGTTGAAGGCAGTTGAGAGAGGGGTGACCTCACCCAATATACTACAGAGGGCGACCTTACCCTACCTGGAGACCTGACAGGTTGAGATTGACTTGATAATGAAAGATCTGAGGTTGCCGAGTTCGACAATTTAAACAAAAAGCCAAGAACACATACCAAAAAAACTCAGATTAAACAACAATGACCTAAATGGATAAATAATATTTAAAATCATTGGACAAAGGCTATAGGTAGGAGAATAAATCGTGGTGAAGT
The DNA here is from genome assembly GCF_018991925.1 of Homarus americanus. Classification (NCBI taxonomy): domain Eukaryota; kingdom Metazoa; phylum Arthropoda; class Malacostraca; order Decapoda; family Nephropidae; genus Homarus; species Homarus americanus. Next base: position 13,747 of record NW_024741144.1, read on the forward strand.
TTACACTCCAAGATTACTATAAATTATTAGCCGGTAGAGGTTAAGACCGAGATAAGAAAAACCAAAAACAGGCTGAAGATAGCAAAGGAGGCAGTCAAGCCCGAAGGATTCTATCAAATGTATCAAACTAAAACACGAAAAGACTGATTAAATTCAGTACACAATAAAACCTATGAATACTTGACCTTGGAAGTATTTAATAATTAATAATCTCATTTTCTTTTAAACATGATGCCCGGCTCTGACTCTGAGATAGTGAAAGCAAGATGGTATGACCAGCTTCTAAGCTAATAAGTCACCAGGTCGATGAGATATTTGCCAGAGTAAGGAATGTAAGAAGAGCTTAGTATGCCCTTAGCAAAGTTGTTTAAAATGTCCCTTAAAGCAAATGTGGTTCCAGGAATCTCGATAAAAGCAATTACCGACGTTGGTACTAATTCGAAATCACCTGGAAAAACTGGGATTGATCAACGATTCCCAACCTTATGGCACACAGGGCAATTTAGCCAAAATATTCTAACATTCTTTTCATCAGTTTTTTCGAAACGGTGGACGAGGAGCACAATTATGATGTGGTATATCTCGACTTTGTAGAAAGCCTTCGACGGAGGTCCCCACGAAAAGGAATATATAGCAAAAGTGGAGGCTCATGGAATAAGGTGATATTCTAAAATGGATTAGAGGCATTAGTTTAGGACACAAAACAATGATGAAGCATTATATAAATCACATTAAATGTCACTAATTATATAGAATTTCACCAGGCTCAATTACTTGGACCGTGTTATTTATTATATACATAAACTGAATATAAATGATGACACTAAAATGGGGCGTGTAATTCAATCTGAAGTGAGGACTCCATAAAACTACAGGAAGATCTAAACAAATTTTTCGAATGGTCCTGAAAAATGGCAGATGAAATTCAATGTGGACAAATGTAAAAAGTACTCATTATAGAGATGTAACAGAAACCAGATACGAATGAACAACGATGTTATTGAGAAATCCGACTGCGAGAGATTTGGTGGCGAGTAGTAGGAATCTTAAGCCATAGAAACAAACATGTGTATTTACTTAAAACAAGCTAATATTGTCCTTGGGTTCAAACAAAGATGTGTTAGTTACAAGACTGAGGTCATCTTAAGAAAACAATATCTTGCGGCTTGTGGGCCTCACTTGGATTACTGGTCAATTCTGGTCACCGTGTTACAGAATGGATATGAATCCTTGGAGAAAATTCAGAGGAGAGATATTAGAACCCAAAAATCAGGACATTAGGAACCTTGGTGAGAGACAGGTTAAAAGCATCATAATTTATACTCCCTCGAGATGTAGATTGAGGGGAACACTTATGATCCAGTGTATAAATGGAAGTCAGGGCTCAATAAAGGGGACATTACCAAAACTCAAACTTTTTCCAACCAGGAGCGAACTCGTAACAATAGTTTAAAATTAGACCAACCCCAATGTGGGGTGAGATTTGACGCAGAAATGATGGCAATGGCGAAATAGAGTAGTGGACGAGTGGAACAAGTTGCAAATATCATCATTTTACTCATCGCTGGATAATTTCAAACATAGGTTGGATGAATATATGGCGTGGTGTCGAGAATATTTCTTTTCCCACCTCTTCCAAAATTATTTGAAATGAATTGGGCATGCTTCCATTTTCTACGGGTTATTGATTTGATGGGTGAGCCTCAGAGTTGCTTCTCAAAATTTTTTGCAATTAAGTATTAATGGTCAGATGATTTGCAGCACTTAGGTATCCAGTATGTCCCACGTATTATGGCATGAGGTGTGCTCTCGTCTGAGTGTCAGCTCTCTAGTGTGGTGCCACCTCTCTCTCTGTGAGCTCCATTGATCCTGTTGACCCTCCTGGCAACAGCATGGAGATTCTTCTGTGTGGTTAGGGTGGAGAGGCATGTGTTTCATTGACAACACACTCTGATCAAACTGTGAGTGTCTAGATATGAGGTTCAATGGAGCTCACGTCGCTACACCTCCCACAGGTTGTGCCTGTGGTAACATTCCGAGTTCTCAGGGAAACCTCCTCCCTCTTTCTTAAAACGACTAACTATCTTTGGCCATAGAGTCGATGTTTTTCCAGTGATGTTTGTTCTTTCTTTACAACCGCCATTCTCTCTTAACCTTCTAATCTTTTCGCTATTTTAAAACCCAATTTTATTTTAACCTCAGATGCCGTCACTGATTAGCTTTTAGTATTAAACATGGTTTCCTTCTCTTGATTCATCTGACAGGGTCTAGAATCTAATTGGACTCTTTGGCCAGCTGTCGCTGTGCTTCAACAAAGAGGATAGGTTCCCCAGATCCACCTGCCCTCCTCGTTGAGCTCTGCTCAAAAGTCACGACTAGCGTCGTCGGCTGGGTTCCAACGACTTCACGTGGTGCCATTGTTTCTGCATTGGAGTCCCCGATAATATCGTTGCTGCCTCGATTGGCCACGAAAGAATGGAAAGCGTCTTTCGGTGTTTCATGTCTGGAAGGACGTACCCTTCAGGAGCTCTAATCCGTCCATTTATGTAATTCAAGTTCTTGGCATCAGTACTGTATGGCATTAGGCTCCAATTAAGTATAATTCTTGCTATTTCAGAAGGGCTAACAGCCTTGCCACACACGAGGAATATGGTGGCTTCCATCTTGCGTGGTCCTCATATACGATACAGCTCCATACGATTGTTGGGGCGTCGTAGAAGTATGGTGGAGTTACAGCCACAGGATTTGCATACTCAGGTGGGTATGGCACAGGACGATAGGTGAGGAAGTTCATCTAGCCATCTTCCTTAAGTCACCCTGTTCTGTTCGGCCATTCGTTCATCCTACCCAACACCTCGTCTATACTCATTTTGGAATATAATTTTTGGCTCATGTGACGCTCAGGTGACAGCGAGCCTAGTGGAGTCTCTGGAGGCGAGGCCGCCTCAGAAGGCCTCGTTTCGTCTCCGTTTCTTGAGGGATCTGGATGGGCTGGTTCAATCTTGGAATCCCTACAAAGATTCTGGCGCTTTCTGTGGATTGCCTTGAGGACATCATGATTACAGACCCACCTCGTAAATTCAGATCCGTCCTTCTTCTGTCATGTATCGTGATGAATTATCGACACTTTTACGGTGAATCTACTGAGAGAAGCAGATCGTCAATACCAGTTACGATTTGCTTTGTTGGTGTCGTCTGACTTCTGTCTTGGAATGTTCGTTGTAGTGCATATCCGGCATGAAAGGGCTACTACATACATTGTCCACCATAAGAATGTTAAAGACGTCTCGATGTTCAGGTACTACCCGCATGAGTGGAACGTATTGCTTCCGATATATCAGCCATGATGCCACCTTTCCTTGTCTGATCTGATGAGGACTCCGATCGTGTTGTTAAGGTCTGGCCCTTGCATCACCTGGCTGTTCAATAATGTTCTGTTTTTGATTAAAGCTATTCAACAATAACTT
>NW_024741145.1:0-14549 GCF_018991925.1 Homarus americanus
TACTGTTACTATACACAATGTTCACTACTGTTACTATATACAATGTTCACTACTATTACTATACACAATGTTCACTACTGTTACTATACACAATGTTCACTACTGTTACTATATACAATGTTCACTACTGTTACTATACAATGTTCACTACTGTTACTATACACAATGTTCACTACTGTTACTATATACAATGTTCTACTGTTACTATACACAATGTTCACTACTGTTACTATACACAATGTTCACTACTGTTACTATACACAATGTTCACTACTGTTACTATACACAATGTTCACTACTGTTACTGTACACAATGTTCACTACTGTTACTATACACAATGTTCACTACTGTTACTATATACAATGTTCACTACTGTTACTATACACAATGTTCACTACTGTTACTATACACAATGTTCACTACTGTTACTATACACAAGGTTCACTACTGTTACTAGACACAAGGTTCACTACTGTTACTATACACAATGTTCACTACTGTTACTTTACACAATGATCACTACTGTTACTATATACAATGATCACTACTGTTACTATATACAATGTTCACTACTGTTACTATACACAATGTTCACTACTGTTACTATATACAATGTTCACTACTGTTACTCTATACAATGTTCACTACTGTTACTATACAAAATATTCACTACTGTTACTATACACAATGTTCACTACTGTTACTATACACAATGTTCACTACTGTTACTATACACAATGTTCACTACTGTTACTATACACAATGTTCACTACTGTTACTATATACAATGTTCACTACTGTTACTTGTTACGAGTTGGGGATTTAGAATATAGTTATACGTCTACCCAGATCCCAACAGGTAACAAAAAAAAAAAAATACAAAGACAATCGGACTATAAAAGGGTAGACAAAGGATGCGAGTTTTCGTTGTATATAATAGAGTACCATAAATCCCTTAACAAAATATTCAGCTTATAAATTACCCTTGACCAAACTTAACCTAAACATTAACAGTATATACATATTAATACAACATAAACAATTTTGAAGCAAGTGGACGTGGGGGAGTTAATACAAAATACAAGTACTTAAGTGAGGAGCTGAGATGGCTGACGAGTGAGGCTGAGTATTGTAGAAGACGGTAGGTAGTCACTGCACCGTAGGTTTAGAGGATAGATGATCCTGTGGTCACTTCCCAGAGCCAAGTCCTCTCTCCTCGAATTGGAGCTCACAAAGAAGACTTGGAGGAAGTGACGCAACAACCAGGATATGGAGAAGGGAAACCCCGGAGTGTTAACTAAGACGAGTCATACTGGTGTCTCGTCCCTAGATGGCGTTGCTCGTGGTGCTGGGTAGGTAGATCAGGACAATAGATGGCGTGGTTCGTAGTGCTGGGTGGAGGGGTTCGTAACACACCCCCCCTCCAAAGACCTCCGTAGCGCGGGCGCGAAGGAGGTGATCACCTGGTGCGTCTGGAGTGTAGCTGCTGCATTTCCACTGGAGCTCGGGATAAGGAGTCTGCAATCAGGTTGTCCACCCCCTTTATGTGCCGGACTTGTAGATTATAGGGCTGGGTGAGGAGAGCCCAGCGGAGGATTCACTGGTTGGAGGTCTTGTTGGTTTGGATGAACGTGAGTGGGTTATGGTCGGTGAAGACTAGGGTTGTTTGTGGGCAAGACTGGAGGTAACATTCAAACTTCTTTATTGCCAACACCAGAGCCAGGGCCTCCTTCTCTATGGTCGAGTAGTTGGTCTGATGTTTTTCAACTTGGCGGGTAGTATGCCTGGGGTGAAGGACGTAATTGGTTGGAGTCAGGTTGTGGGAGCACAGCCCCCACTCCGACTACTAGCGTCGATTTTGCGAATGGAAGGGCGAGAATTAGCCAGTCGGGGGTGGACTACAGGCTTGGAGCAGAGAAGGCTTGAGCGGTGGAAAGACTGGTCACCTCTGGTTTCAGATGTAAAGGGACCGCAGAACTGGTAAGGTCTGTGAGGGGTCCGGCCACGCTGGAGAAGTTACTACAGAACCGACGGTAGTAGCCGCACATCCCCAGGAAGCGCATGAGTTCCTTCCTCGTCCTTGGAGTGGGGGAGGACAAGATGGCTTTAACGTTTGCGTCCTTAGGTCTCACCATACCATGCCCAACGATATGTCCCAGGTAAGTCACTGAGGCCCGGCCAAAAGCAGATTTAGCCAGGTTTATGGTGAATCCAGTCTCTTGCAGTCTCGTGCAAGCAGTATCTCCAAACGCACCAGATGTTCGTCCCAGCTGTCCGACACCACCACCAGGTCATCCAGGTAGGCGAACGTCCCACCTAGGTCCTGAATAAGGTAGTTGATGGCCCTCTGGAATGTGGCCGGAGCATTAGAAAAGCCAAACGCCATAACCAAATATTGAAAAAGACCAAATGGAGTTATAAATGCAGAGATTATTTTTGCCCTATCCGTGAGTCCCACTTGATAATATCCTTTCAATAGGTCCACGGTACTGATAAATTTGGCACAGCCTATGCTGTCTATTATATCTTCAATCAAAGGTAAAGGGTAGGAGTCTGAGACAGTGACCTGGTTCACTTTACGATAATCAGTACAGAAACGAAAAGTGCTATCGGGTTTTGGAATGAGAAGGCAAGGTGAAGCCCAGGGGGAGGTACTAGGCTCAGCTAAGTTATGTTTTAACAAAAAATCTACCTCCTTTTTCATAATCTCTCTTTTTTGTGGATTTAGTCGATATGCTGATTGCCTAATGGGTTGTACATCATCTGAAATTAGCTTAATATCATGTTTAAGTATATTGCAAAACCCTGGGAGGTCTGACGGCGTGACTTTAGGAAATGTTGATAATAACTTAGTGAGATCTTTTGCTTGAGATGGATTCAGAACAGAAAAATACTCATCCAAGATGTTGAGTATGTGACTGTTAGCAGGGTTTTCTTTAGGTAGAGGGAAGTCTAAATTCTCCAATAGGTCCATGTCATCTGTCTCCGGCTCCGGCCCTGACAAAACCGTATGCAATACAGGTTAGCTTATAGCCTCTGGGATGTCTTCTTCTGACTGCCTGGAATGGTAAAGTTTCAGGAGATTAATGTGAACAAGTTGTGAATCTTTCCTGCGATCAGGAGTATGGACTATACAGTTGAGGGGAGATAGTTTATTTGCATGGATTTGAAAGTTTTCATGGAACCTTTCCAAGCAACCTTGGGACGGTGGGTGATAAGCCGAAGATGTACAATGATCCACACGGAGGTCTTTCATCACCTGTTTGAACAAAGATGGATCAGATTGTTGGGCTTTAATGAGCTCATCCTTACTAATGGTCTTATTGTACAGATCTTCTGTGGGTAGGAAGATATTGGAGGTGGTTTTAGATGAAGAGGGCCCATTTCGCACACTCTGTGACCGGGTGACAGCACAAGATGGGAAAAGGTGAGGAATAGTTTCTTCAAGGTCAGTGGTGGAGTTGACAGGTAAGGGAGAGTCGACTGTCTTTATGTTGGGAACCACTAGATCTCCTACCAAGTCATTACCCAATAATAAATGAATGCCGCTCACAGGCATTGGGTCTTTCCTAATGGCTATTTGCACTTCCCCAGTAATCAAGGGACATTGGAGGTGCACTTTAGCTAAAGGAGAGGAAGAATGGGATGAGAGATCTGAAATTAGAACACTCTCATTAGTAAATGCGGTAGATATATCAGGAATGACGTTAAACAGGAGGATAGATTGTGCTGCGCCCGTATCACGTAGTATACGAATAGGGAAAGAACGATACCTCTCTATGATTGAAATTTTTCCCTCATAGGTGAATGAAGAGAAGAGATCCTGATGGGGGCCTTTCCACATTGGTGGTTGCTATTGGTTTGTATTTGGGATCCAGGGAACTACTTTTAGCAGTTCGACACTTTGGGTGTTTACAAGACTGGATCGTATGGCCTGGTTTTTTACAGTAAGAACAATAAAACTTGGTTGCATCAGGGGGGTAGGTGTGGAACCTTTCGACCTACCACTCACGTCCCCAAGGTTATCATCAGAGGAGGACCTAACATGCCGGAAAGTACCACGTTCCCTACGGCACAGTGACTCCACCAGCAAGGCGTACTCATCAGCCAGCTCAGCAGCACGCCCTAAATTAACCTCTCCACGCTCCTCCACATGCTTCAAGATGTGAAATGGTATCTTGCTCTTCCACTCCTCCAGGACTACCAAATTTAACAAATCCTGAGGTGGCCATTAAGAAAACCTAGATAAATTAATTAATGGTCAAAAGATAAGATAAGTGGATTACCCTAGAAAATATCACGGCAGTGGATAACCAGAAAGTCCCGGAAACTACCCAAGTTATACCTAGGGAAATTACACTTATGAATATTGTTCTTCTGAGAAGATCCTTAGATAAGGATAAGAGACTTGAAAGAGGAAGGGCGTATTACGGCATTAATATAAAGATCCGGATTAACAACCCTGAGATACTTGAAAGAGGAAGGGCGTATTACGGCATTTATATAAAGATCCGGATTAACAACCCTGAGATACTTGAAAGAGGAAGGGCGTATTACGGCATTAATATAAAGATCCGGATTAACAACCCTGGAGTTTGGTATGATTGACCCTGAATGAGATAATGAGAAGAACAATAATTGAGGCTTTATAATTATGGGGTCCTGGTAGAGCGGGGCGTCCCAAGATATCACTTCACCCTAAACTAGTGACTATGGAACAGCCTACTCTGGAGTGAGGGTACGGCATTAAACAGATCCGGATTCTTCCCTACACTCGATAAGACTTACTACACGACTGCCACGTGTAATAACAGGTAAGCCTTATGACACTTGGAACCTAATATCCTACGGCTGTCACTCTTACTGTACGGTAATACCAATATATGCACACACATATGAAGGAAACTTTAAACCACCGTAAAGCAATTATGAACAGAAGTGACTGGGAGGAATAATTAACACCGAGTAACAAGGGAGGAAGGAATATGGTACTTAAGGTCGTGTCCTGTCACGGTCGCCATTTGTTACGAGTTGGGGATTTAGAATATAGTTATACGTCTACCCAGATCCCAACAGGTAACAACAAAAAAAAAACAAAGACAATCGGACTATAAAAGGGTAGACAAAGGATGCGAGTTTTCGTTGTGTATAATAAAGTACCATAAATCCCTTAACAAAATATTCAGCTTATAAATTACCCTTAACCAAACTTAACCTAAACATTAACAGTATATACATATTAATACAACATAAACAATCTTGAAGCAAGTGGACGTGGGGGAGGCAATACAAGATACAAGTACTTAAGTGAGGAGCTGAGATGGCTGACGAGTAAGGCTGAGTATTGTAGAAGACGGTAGGTAGTCACTGCACGTAGGTTTAGAGGATAGATGATCCTGTGGTCACTTCCCAGAGCCAAGTTCTCTCTCCTCGAATTGGAGATCACAAAGAAGACTTGGAGGAAGTGACGCAACAACCAGGATATGGAGAAGGGAAACCCCGGAGTGTTAACTAAGACGAGTCATACTCGTGTCTCGTCCCTAGATGGCGTTGCTCGTGGTGCTGGGTAGGTAGATCAGGACAATAGATGGCGTGGTTCGTAGTGCTGGGTGGAGGGGTTCGTAACATGGTGAATATATTATAGTCATGATCAATTGTTGTGTCATCTATGACCTCACCACTTCCTACTGGGAACTGACGTGACTGTTCCCAGGTGACCTCACCTAGGTACCTTCTTAACCCCTGATAATCCGCCAACCGAAAGTTTGGGACTCTGACCATATTGTCATTGTTTTTCGTTTCCCAATTTAGGGTGAACCTGATTTCTCTGTGATCACTGTTACCGAGTTCTTCCCCTACATCAAGGTACCCACTCAGGTCAGGACTTATGGCTTCAGCTGAGGAGTGGGATGCACGTAAACGTCGGGGAATAAAATGGTCTTGTGGTTGAGGTGTGTTTCTTCGTCCATTACTGAGGTGACCCTATGCACTTGTGTGTGGAGGAGGGGGGGAGAGAGGAATTGGTTTTAATTTCGCTAATTTTTTTTTTTTTTACATCTTGCCACAGTATTATCGGATATATACGAGAATGATAATAAGTGGCTGTATGAGAATACTTTGTCATTAATGTACGCTTTCCTAGTATTACAGTATGTTATCTGCCAACCTTTATCTACGAAAAATATGAATGTTTTAACCCAGTTATGTGTATCTGAAGGATTACTAGTGGACATAATTTTTCTTTGAGTAATATCATAGTCACACACCCGAGCGTGAATTTTGGAACGAACTATTTACTTTTGACATATCAATACTATAATATTGCTCCGAAACTATTAATAATTTCAAGTATACAGGCGCGTATTAGTTAAAATATACAGATTAAAGCAATGATTTCAGTTAATAAGGACATACACGATATATTACTTTTATAATTAAGTGATATTCTGGTAACCAAACCCACTATAAATGACAGAAACTAACATTAACATATATAAGTTATAAGTTTTTGTTAACATACCGTTTATTATGAACCTTTCCAAGTACACTTAAAAGATATCTCATGAACACGGAAATATTGTGCCTACTTTTTAACACTAATTGATGACGTCAGGCAGCTATCAGGGCTACCAACATATCGGAAAAAATCAGTAATATGATCTGACATTATTGTTATTAGTATTGATATATTAGGGTCTCCTCCAGGTTATCTGTATATAAGCCTACTGCGTCTTATGCATTCTGACGTAGTTGTAGTACGTCTCATGCATCTGGCGTAGTTGTAGTGTGTCTCATGCATTAGGACGTAGTTGTAGTGTGTCTCATGTATTCTGACGTAGTTGTAGTGTGTCTCATGCATTAGGACGTAGTTGTAGTGTGCCCCATGCATCTGACGTAGTTGTAGTGCGTCTCATGTACTCTGATGTAGTTGTAGTGTGTCTCATGCATTCTGACGTAGTTGTAGTGCGTCTCATGCATTAGGACGTAGTTGTAGTGTGTCTCATGCATCTAACGTAGTTGTAGTGCGTGTCATGCATTCTGACGTAGTTATAGTGCGTCTCATGTACTCTGACGTAGTTGTAGTGTGTGTCATGCATTAGGACGTAGTTGTAGTGTGCCTCATGCATTCTGACGTAGTTGTAGTGCGTCTCATGCATCTGATGTAGTTGTAGTGCGTCTCATGCATCTGACGTAGTTGTAGTGCGTCTTATGTATTCTGACGTAGTTATAGTGCGTCTCATGTATTCTGACGTGGTTGTAGTGTGTCTCATGCATTAGGACGTAGTTGTAGTGAGCCTCATGCATTCTGACGTAGTTGTAGTGCGTCTCATGCAACTGACGGAGTTGTAGTGCGTCTCATGCATCTGACGTAGTTATAGTGCGTCTCATGTACTCTGACGTAGTTGTAGTGCGTCTCATGCAACTGACGGAGTTGTAGTGCGTCTCATGCAACTGACGGAGTTATAGTGCGTCTCATGCAACTGACGGAGTTGTAGTGCGTCTCATGCATCCTGACGTAGTTGTAGTGTGTCTCATGCAACTGACGTAGTTGTAGTGCGTCTCATGCAACTGACGTAGTTGTAGTGCGTCTCATGCAACTGACGGAGTTGTAGTGCGTCTCATGCAACTGACGTAGTTGTAGTGCGTCTCATGCATCCTGACGTAGTTGTAGTGCGTCTCATGCAACTGACGGAGTTGTAGTGCGTCTCATGCAACTGACGGGTTATAGTGCGTCTCATACAACTGACAGGTTGTAGTGCGTCTCATGCACCTGACGTAGTTGTGACGTCTCATGCAGTTGTAGTGCGTCTCATGCAACTGACGTAGTTTAGTGCGTCTCATGCATCTGACGTAGTTGTAGTGCGTCTCATGCATCTGGCGTAGTTGTAGTGCGTCTCATGTATTCTCACGAAGTTGTAGTGTGTCTCATGTATTAGGACGTAGTTGTAGTGCGTCTCATGTATTCTGACGTAGTTGTAGTGCGTCTCATGTATTCTGACGTAGTTGTAGTGCGTCTCATGTATTCTGACGTAGTTGTAGTGTGTCTCATGTATTCTGACGTAGTTGTAGTGCGTCTCATGTATTCTGACGTAGTTGTAGTGTGTCTCATGCATCCTGACGTAGTTGTAGTGTGTCTCATGCATCCTGACGTAGTTGTAGTGCATCTCATGCAACTGACGTAGTTGTAGTGCGTCTCATGCAACTGACGGACTTGTAGTGCGTCTCATGCATCCTGACGTAGTTGTAGTGCGTCTCATGCAACTGACGTAGTTGTAGTGCGTCTCATGCAACTGACGGAGTTGTAGTGCGTCTCATGCATCTGACGTAGTTGTAGTGCGTCTCATGTATTCTGACGTAGTTGTAGTGCGTCTCATGTATTCTGACGTAGTTGTAGGCCGTCTCATACCTTGTGACAGGTTATGAGTGCGTCTCATGCAACTGACGTAGTTGTAGTGCGTCTCGCTGGCTAACGTGGTTGTAGTGCGTCTCATGCAACTGACAGGTTATGTAGTGCGTCTCATGCAACTGACGTAGTTGTGGTGCGTATCCCTGCTGCATCCTGACGTGGTTGGTGTATCTCCATGCAACTGACGTAGTTGTAGTGCGTCTCTCGCCGCCACTCTGGCAGCCAGTTGTGGTGCGTCTCATGCAACTGACGGCGTAGTTGTGGTCGTCTCATGCGTCTGGCGTGGTTGTAGTGCGTCTCATGCAACTGACGGAGTTGTAGTGCGTCTCATGCATCCTGACGTAGTTGTAGTGTGTCTCATGCATTAGGACGTAGTTGTAGTGTGCCCCATGCAACTGACGTAGTTGTAGTGCGTCTCATGCATCTGACGTAGTTGTAGTGCGTCTCATGCATTAGGACGTAGTTGTAGTACGTCTCATGCATTCTGACGTAGTTGTAGTGCGTCTCATGCAACTGACGAAGTTGTAGTGCGTCTCATGCATCCTGACGTAGTTGTAGTGCGTCTCATGCAACTGACGTAGTTGTAGTGCGTCTCATGCAACTGACGTAGTTGTAGTGTGTCTCATGCAACTGACGTAGTTGTAGTGCGTCTCATGCAACTGACGTAGTTGTAGTGTGTCTCATGCATTAGGACGTAGTTGTAGTGTGCCTCATGCATTCTGACGTAGTTGTAGTGCTTCTCATGCATCTGACGTAGTTGTAGTGCGTCTCATGCATTAGGACGTAGTTGTAGTGCGTTTCATGTATTCTGACGTAGTTGTAGTGCGTCTCATGTATTCTGACGTAGTTGTAGTGTGTCTCATACATTTTGACGTAGTTGTAGTGCGTCTCATGCATCCTGACGTAGTTGTAGTGCGTCTCATGCAACTGATGTAGTTGTAGTGCGTCTCATGCAACTGACGGAGTTGTAGTGCGTCTCATGCATCTGACGTAGTTGTAGTGTGCCATGCATCTGACGTAGTTGTAGTGTATCATGCATCTGACGTAGTTGTAGTGTGTCATGCATCTGACATAGTTGTAGTGTGCCTCATGCATCTGACGTAGTTGTAGTGCATCTAAAACACTCCTGACGTGGTTGTAGTGCGTTATATATACCTTCTGACGTAGTTGTAGTGTGTCTAAAAGACTAAAACACTCTTGAAGGTAGATGTAGTGCGTTATATACATTCTGACGTAGCTGTAGTGCATCTAAAACACACATGACGTAAATGTAGTGCGTTACAGTATATACATTCTGACGTAGTTGTAGTGCGTTACAGTATATACATTCTGACGTAGTTGTAGTGCGTCTTATAATTTCTGACGTAGTTGTAGTGCGGTATGTTGGTGAGGGGTGGTTTGTGGGGGGTGTTGGTGTAGTCACTCCTTGTCTATCTCACTTTAGTACCGTAATTGTTCTGAAACTGTTAAAAGACCCAGTCCTCCTTGTCATCATATACAAGTAATATTATTTACCACTAATATTACTTGTGTATTTCTTGACAACAAAGTGACCCACTCATCTCTGTTTAGTTTATATTTTCAGTTTTTGCCTGCCATATTTTTCAATAAACCGTTAATTATTATTACTACTACACACTTCCAACGTTTCCCGACACCCACAATCTGACACTGTCCAGTTTATCCTATGTTGTTTTTACGTGTTTTTCTCTATACGAAAAACTATAATAAATACTAAATTGCTGTTATTAATAACTTATATACTGTAATTATATGTTATGGGAGGGTAATGTGGAGCGATGGTGAGGCGCGGTGGGGGTGGTTGTGGGAACAGGGGCAGTGTAGAGGGTCGCCATCAGTAGCCAACACACACACACACACACACGTCACACATGCCAGTCACCACTACCGCCACCACCAACCACACACTAGTACACACCTTCCTCATATCGCAACACCATCATCATCTTCATCATGTCATATGTGATTACACGCGGTGCCAGCCAATCACAGTCGCCTCTTTTTATCATCTTCCTTCCTCGCCCAATCACACGCGAGAATGGGAATGGCGCGTTTTTTATCAATCCCAAAACCCGCCCCTTTCCTGGATGTGGTGTAATTATTGGAGGCCGGCGGTAATGCGCGGCGCCCCATTGGTTGAGGCTGCAGCTGCCGGGTTATTCAGGTAACAGGAAGGTCCTTATAAAGAAGTCGGAACGTGATTTATCGGCGGGTGTGTGGGAGCCATGGGGAGGACGTGTGTGTCTCCTCCTCCATTTAGTGAAGTTTCTCTCTTACATTGTATTATCACACCACCTGAATGATCCCCTTCACACATAACTCACCAAGTCTTGTGTTTTATTAGTTAGTGATGATGTGATAATATTTTTGAGGCGTATATGATAAGTGTGTTTGGTAGTGCATTCTAAACCTCCATTACAAAAGTGGGTGTGTGGGATACCACCGACCACCCCCTCCTTCTTCACTACCTCCCCCTATACACTCCTTCCACTCCCTTCACCCCCTCCCCTTCTCTACATCCCCCCCTCCCCCACCACCTCCTCTAACCCTTACCCTTAGCGGTGAAAAATCCCTCATTGTGGCTCCAAATCTTTTAAAATGGCAAAGAAAACCTTTTCCCATGAGGCGGACGGACGGGTGGAGCCAAAAGAGCTTTCCTGAAATTCGTTATGATTTTCTCGGCTAGTCCATCCCTCGGGCCACGGCGGTTTCTACAGGGTTTTCTCAGGGACTCTCTCCGGTTTCTGCGAGTGTTCCCAGGGCTGAGGTATTTACAGGTCGAGACGTTTTGTGACTGTTAACTGTCTGGGAGGGAAGGAGGGGTGACGGATGCCGAGGCTTTGTTGTGTCCCCTTCCGCCCCGACATGTCACCTGAGACCCGCCAGCCAGTTACGACAGGACTGTGTGACCGTTGCTATTATCATCACCACTACTACTGCCATCACTACCACCACCATTTCTGTGACTCCCACCACGTATCACCACTCACCACCACGTCATCTGCACCACTTATAATCACCACTAATACTACTACTAACGTGACCTCTGCTGTTATCACCACCACCACTACCACCACCACCACCACTACCACCACCACCACCACCACCACTACCAACACTGAAACTTGTTACTGTTCGCTTTGTGTCCATTCCTCTCCCCTCCCCTTCTCTGTCTTTCTTCCATCTTCTTTCTCTTCTCTCCTCTTTCTCCTCCTTCTTTCTTCCTTCTCACTTTCCTCCTACTCCTTATCTTCTTCCTTCTCCTTCCTCCGCCTCTTCTTCTTCCTCTTCCCCTTTACGTCCCTCCTCTTCTTCCTCCTCTTCTCCTCCTCCTCCCCCTCCTTCCCCTCCCCCTCCTCCCTCTCCTCCTCCCCCCTCCTCCCCACTCCTCCTTCCCCTCCTCCCCACTCCTTCCCCTCCCCCTCCTCCCCCTCCTCCCCCCTCCCCTCTCCCCTCCTCCCCCCCTCCTTCCCCTCCCCCTCCTCCTTCCCCTCCCCTCCTTCCTCTCCTCCTCCCCCTCCCCCTCCTCCTCCCCCTCCTCCCCCCTCCTTCCCCTCCTCCCCTCCCTTTCCTTCCCCTCCTCCCCTCCTTCCCCTCCCCTCCTCCCCCTCCTCCTCCCCTCCTCCCCCCCTCCTCCCCCTCCTCCTTCCCCTCCCCCCTTCCTTCCCCTTACTGCCTCCACCTCCCTACCTCCCTCCTCCCTCACTTTCCCTCACCCTCCCTTTCCTATTTTGCCTCCCTCTCCTCCTCTCCCACCTCCTCCCTTCCTCTCCCCCTCCTTCCTCCCCTCCTCCTTTCCTCCCCTCCTCCTCCTTTCCCCCCTGTACCCCCTTCCCCCTCCCCCTCCCTCCCACCTTCCTCCCTCCCCCTCCTCTTCCCCCTCCCCTCCTCTTCCCCCCTCCCTCCTCTTCCCCTCCCCTCCCTCTTCCCCTCTCCCCTCCTCTTCCCCTCCCTCCTCTTCCCCCTCCCTCCTCTTCCCCCTCCCCCCTTCTTCCTCCTCACCCAGGGAGAGATGGACGAGAGATACAAGTCGTGTAATATCCGCTGAGGACGCTGCTAGTGACGTCATCATCTCAGGCCTGGCCTGGCGTGGACTTGGAGCCTATACCTATAGTCTTAGTAGCCCCATTGCTTACATTGCCCCGTAGCCCGTCCTCGACAAGCTATACCTGATTTATGGGTTCATCGTGTAGCCCCCTTCCCTCCCTCCCTCCCTCCCCCTCTCTCAGTAGTGGCTGTATAAGAAACGTGTAAAATACTTCAGCTATATAGTAAACGTGTTCGTATGTATAGCCTCAGTTGTGCTACACGATGAAAAACTACTAGACGATGGCAGGTCTGTGGCACCTTGGGGAGTCTAGCCAGTTACACCAAGTTACCTCCGTGAATTTCCGCCTTTATTTAGTTGTGGTCGTATTCTTTAATAGGCTAGTTGTTAACATTTAGGTGAGAATAAGTAAATATTATCAAAACATCATTGAAAAACTCATAAGTGACTTTGTAATATAATTCAGTCGAGATAATAATATAAACACGAACGTGCTGGTCAAGCTCAGAGCTGTCCAGGGGTCATCTGGCCCTCCGGGTCGAGGTTGATCGGTGTTTTTTTGTTTTTTTCTTTTAATTGTTTCAATATGTGTTAAAGTCATTACTGTGTTAACAATATAATATAAAAGACAAAGAACATTAAATATACGTATTTAGTTTCAGGGTTTAATTAGTTATTTATTACTTACATTTATTACTATGATATTTGTTTTCGTCTCATGTGTACTCTATTCAGATTCTAGCCATTCATATCTTAACTTTATTGTCTCCCCTTACCTTTCTCAGAGTCTGAGACCGGACGTGAACCTCTTGGTTGTCCTCCATCGCTGGACACGAAAATTCCCTGACCTGTTTATCGATAGTCATGTAAAATACAGTCATTGGTTAGGAATATTTTACCCGGCCTTCAGTAACAAGTCCAGGCGATCATCAACACTCTGGGTACGGGTAAAATTCAATTAGTGTGTCCCTCTTCATCAAATTTTATGCAAATCGTTGAAATACACGGTAGAAAATATTCTAAGGTATTAAAAACTCTTATGTCTGTGTGTATATTTATATAGTGAGAATAAAGAGATGAATGGCTTTTATATTGGATAACAGAACTTTATATGGCTGCATGAAGTGGAGTATATGACCTTTGGATGAGATTTGTCTGGTAAGAAGTGTCATCCTTTGATCGTACGCTCAGTTTAGTTACTATACATTTAACTTACAAACACACTGCGAAGATTAAGAGACTTCAAGAGATCAGGTTGTGGGTGTTATAACGCGTCTGATGCACTGACACTATTATACTCTACCTTCATCTTGAACTGAAGAAAAAATTTCAGTGTTTTGCAATGGCAATTTTTTATGTACAAAACACACACACACACACACACACACAGACACACACACAGACACACACACACACACACACACACACACACACACACACACACACACACACACACACACTCACACACTCACACTCACACTCACACACTCACACACACACACACACATTCACACACACGAAAAAATGATAATGTAAAGCAATGAATAAAGACTTGGTATGTATGAAAATAAAATGACTAGAGGTGATAAAATTGTCTTATTTTTTAGGCAGATTGGCAGGTTTGAATGAATAAGTGTTGAGGTAGTGTAACTGTGTTCCTCCGAGGTTTACCACTATCATGCCTCCCCAACCCATGTATTTCCCATAATCCACAATTTACTGGGCAGGTTACGAGCTTACGAGATATTGAGCCGTGGCGGGTAATAACGATAATGGTGGCTGTTATGTCACTTGTGTCCGGAACATTGATTGTGGTGTTGTAGTGGATGCTGAACTTTTTGTTTGTCTTGACACAATGGTGATTACCAGGAGGCAGCAGTCATTTGTCCTGACACAGCGGTGGTCACCAGGAGGCAGCAGTCATTTGTCCTGACACAGCGGTGGTCACCAGGAGGCAGCAGTCATTTGTCCTGACACAGCGGTGGTCACCAGGAGGCAGCAGTCATTTGTTCTGATACAGCGGTGGTCACTAAGAGGCAGCAGTCATTTGTTCCGATACAGCGGTGGTCACC
>NW_024741146.1:0-15690 GCF_018991925.1 Homarus americanus
ATTTTCCAATGCAGTCAGATCCTGTGAAGGCATGGAAACCTGTAAGGCTCTCTGCCCAATGTGTCGTCGCTCACCAGTTCCTGTTTTCATACTTGTATTTTCTCCAAGTTGGGGCTGCTTTAATATGCCAAACACATCAGTGTCTGGTGACTTGATATGTACAGTGCTGCCCTTCTGTGATGCATATACTGTATGTCCTGCTTAAGTTCTATAACTTGTGATAGCAATTTGATGGTTGAAGTCTTATTTGCTGCTTTCCACGACAGAAGATTAACCTTGGACATCTTTTCCCAGATGCTCAATGGACCAACAATACGTTTCTTGACAAAATTTTCATAATTTTGTCTTCCAACTTCATATGCACATAGATTGTCATATTTGGCATTTTCTGGCATTACAACTCCAGTTACCAAGTTTAAAAGAGCATCATTTTCCTGGGATTACAGTCACCAATAACATTGTGTAGCTTCTGTACATCAGCATATTGACGGCTGACAATAGCTGTAGAGAGCTCATGATGTTCTGTTCTTTTGTAATCTTTATGAGTTTGATATTTTATGTAATGAACTTAATTTGAAAACCCAAATGGTAGTATATGATTTTTTATCACCTTAGACACTCTGTGCGTCATGCCTCTCAAGTGATTTTTTTCCTCTCTTACTTCTCTGGACAAATACGACCTTTATCCCATCAGAAAAAATATCACCATATATTTTCTTAATCTACAGGTGCCAAGGTTTAAATGACGGATGGTGTTAAAAATTAACCTGAAATTTTTACGTGACCACATATTGTCTTGTTGAGTTTCTGAGAGAACTTCACGGCTAAATAGCGCCTCTGTATTGATAGCCGGTACATGTCGTAATATCCACCGCTCATAGTTAAATCTTTATGTCCGTTTATTTTGTCCTAATTTAAGTATCAAGAGTGTTTTTATTTTTAAGTATCTTAAGTATCTTTTTTCCTCACTCTTAAGTATCTAAGTATGATGTTTTTTCATTTTAAGTAACTAACCATATTTTTGTTTTCATTATAAAATGTGATTGATATAGACAACAGAAGTAAATATCAGCTGGAGGTCGTAAACGAAGCTGATGTGAAGTATTTTGACTCACTGTTCCCACGAACTAATTGCTTCTCTGGTTTATACCGAAGAAATAAAACCGTCAACGAACCATCCGATTCAAATGTGTCTTAGGCGATACAGGGTGTTTAGGCGTCATTCTGATACCAAGAATGACTTTGTGTACTGTGGTGAAGCTGGGGGTAGGATAGGGTTGGGTTGGGTTGGGATGGGTTAGGATTACGCATGTGTGGGTATATTCTGTCGCATTTTATAGGTATCTTGCGTCTTTCTCTTTATTCCTTCTTTATCATGATATCTGTGCCTATTAATACACCACCTCGCAGGATAGTGGAAGAGGAATGGATAGTAACGAGATAATATTCTTCTTACATATACCTTAGCTTGATTACAGGTAACACCAGGTAGAAGTTACGTGACTCTTAAGAGTTTTCCTCGACTTGGCTGATTCAACTGTAAGACTTGCTGTATTTATCCTTATTAAAATCCTCCACCTGTAAGACCCTCCACTTGTAAGACTCTCCACCTGTAAGACCCTCCACTTGTAAGACTCTCCACCTGTAAGACCCTCCACTTGTAAGACTCTCCACTTGTAAAACCCTTTATGGATTTGAAATACCTTCTCGTCTTGACTCCACTAGTACTGTACACACCCTCTCTAGCCTTAGTTTACAGTAATGTTGAAGTATATAATGAAGACTCACAGCTCATGGGTTAGAAAAACAAAAGATGCTTGTTTTATTTATTTATTTATTTATTTATTTATAGCTTATTTTAGAATCCCCGAAAGTTAGAACAAAATGGCTGACAGGACTCACAAGCGGGCGATGTTTACAGTATGGACCAAGAATAAAAAATAAATGAAAAATAAAATAAATAAATCGTAAATTGGTGCATTGTTTCTCCAGGGGTAATTATAGAAGTACAAATGTTCTCCAGCAGTGGGTAACGATCATAGCCACGTATAGAGCTTCTAACGCAGGTAGATTGATATAGATGCATTACCTGGAGTTAGTGGGTTACAGGGGCCTCCTACACGATAATATTAAGGTGTTTTTTCCTTCTGTTTGTGGCACTTGAGGTGTTTAGGTTAGGTTTAATTAAAATGGTTTAGTTATAATAGTTATATTACGATAAGTTAAGTTGAATTTAGAACTTTTGATTTGCATATATCGTGTTTTAGAAGGATTGGTTAGCTAATAAGTTTAATTTGGATAAGTTTAGTTTAATTTAGATCATTTGATTTTACAAGGTCGTATTATAATGACTGGGAACCATATAGAAAACTGTTAGAGAAGTAAATATTTCTACGGCAGTGAATGAGTAAGTCAATAAGTGGTGTATAGAGCTGCTGACGCAACTTAAACGGTATATACTGTACATTATATGTTATCAGAGCTTTCCTGTTGTACGTAACCGCCTCCGTCAAAGTGTCTTACTGGCTCATGTGAAGATTAGCCTCTAGTTTATTTAACCTCAAGATTAACTACACTGGCACTGCCTGACCTGACCTGACCTACCCTACCCTACCCTACCCTACCCTACCCTACCCTACCCTGCCCTACCCTACCCTACCCTAACCTAACCTAACCTAACTTAACTTCCCAAGTAGCGTTAGGTTAATCATTAGTTGAAATAAGCTGGGAGGGTTAATCTTCAGGTAATCTATCTTAATTAACAATTTTGGTCAGGTGAGGCCTTCCTTACCTTACTCGAGAGCAGGAGGAGGAGGACTTGCTAGCGTCTACAGATCATCGTCAACCAAGGCAGATATTGAATACCTTTTGTTTACCTTCGTGGCTTAAGAACACATCTTAACACCATAAGACTATTCGCCTCAATACAATAATACAGTAATTGATTATTGTATTCTAATAAAATTTACGGTGTATCTTGTGAACCAGATTTATTGTTTGACCTTAGTGAATGAGAAACTGGTTGAGGTGTATTGTGGTAAACATCCTTAAGAGCAGCTCTGTGTGTTCTTACGACCTCAAAGTAACACAAAAGGTAGCCAATATCTACCCTTGATCAGTCACTTTATGTAGATGTCAATTGTGTCATTTTTCTAGACTTAGTGCCCCCTGGAGGAGAAAGTAAATACAATGTTGATATATTTTGGTCACAACACACACTAGTAGATTATTTTTCCTTTTTAACTAAATAATTAACAATATGAAGCTAACTAATTATATAACTCAAAGATGGTAACCAATATGGCGTCGATATTGTTCACATACTCTATGATAAATAGATGTATTGTCTGTTTAATTTTAGGGAAGAATTTAATTTATAAACTTTTGAGAATCTGGATACAGGAGTTTTGTCTTTGTGTGTGTGTGTGTGGTGATGATGACGCATACTTTCCTCTGCAGTGAAAAAAATATCTTGACATTGCAAAGTTTAACTGTAAGCCGAAGGAACGTTTGTAATGTGACTTGTTATGTGAAATTGTAACTTGAAATTCTTTGTGAAAAAATATTTCCCTATAAAGTTTGGCAATAAATGAAGTATTACATCAAGGTGTAACTTGTAGTTCCTTGTGGAGTAATTACCTATGTGGACGATACAGCTACTCCAGGGTGTAAGACCTAGAGTAGAAAGTCTTTAGACCTTACCTGAGGTTGAAAGACTCTTATAGTGGAACGTCTTAGGTATTGAAACTTTAATTACAGTAAATAAAATATAATCTACCTAAACATTCCTTCACCTGGCGACAACTAATGATACAGGTGGTGTAATAGCTCTTTAAAATTCCTCCGTTTGATATAATAATGACCACACATGAACTTATAATGTGCAATATCTTGATAACACATTAGCTGCAACATTACACATAGTCCAGTGTATGTGTAGTGAGGGACATCTACCTAAATGAGTTACAGAATGTGGAGTTGAGGCAAAAAAAAGTTGGGACATGTTTGAGATCATCAGTTGAGCCAAACGTTTATACTCAATATTGTTTTAATGGTATTTTAGAGCGACCGAAAAATGTAAACAAAATGGCCGGCTAGGTGACACATACCTTACAAGAAATAAACATGAGAACGAACACACACACACACACACACACAGTTTTACCCACATTATCACCAGACTATCGGCATACCTGGTCGGTGGACACCTGCCTCCTCCTCCTCCTCCTCACCTTGCTAATATGCTAATATGCTAATATGCTCTGGTATGTTCCAGTCTATTTAAGATATGCTCCCATCTATCTTAAAGAGCTTATGCTAGGTTGGTCTGATATGCTCCTCAAAGACTATGCTGATATACTCTTGTCATCTGATATGCCATTATGTTCATATCACTCTAAAGGATATACTAATATGTTCTGATATGTTGGTATGGTTCTGTCTCTCAGAGGGTGTGCTGATGTACTATAAGAGCATATGGGGTATGCTGATATACTTGGTTATGTAGCTAGGCTCATATCTCTCTTACAGGGTATGCTAATATACCCTGATATGCTTGCATCTATCTCTGACCGTATACTGGTTGACTGTAATGACAAGAGATAAGAACATAAGAACATAAGAATGGAGGAAACTGCAGCGGGCCTTAGATTCAGGGGATATACTGATATGATATGAATTAACCTAGAAGTATACTGATATGTTCTCAAGGCATTCAGGGGATCTGTTAGTATGCTTCGACATACTTTCGGAACAAGGTAAACTGGACCTTCAGAAGATAGGGTGATATGCTGACATATTCTGATGGATCTAAGAGAGAGTGGAAGACTATGAGAGCTAGTTAATATACTCAGGTATGTTGATATCCCTTCATGGCACTTGGGATATATGGTAATATACTCCGATGTGTCTCTTTGGATATACTGATATGCCACTAATAGGTCCCCAGAAAGCAGGAGACAAGTTGATCTGCTTCGAGGACACTAATCTGTATAATGATTTTTTCCCTGACTGTTAAGAAGTATACTGGTATATTTCAAATGTTGCTTAGTATTATAGTATACTTTGGGCTGTTCTGAACATATTTTACAGCTGATTTTCAGAAATATATGCTGCTGTCACTGGCTTGTTTATTCCGGAGACATTGATTATACTTTGAGTATGTTGATATGCTTTGTTACCAGTCAAGGAATATGCTGATATGTTCTGACACTTCTCAGTGATTACCCTGATATACTTAGATACCTGACAGTATTTATTGGAGTATAGTGATATGCTGATGAGCTGACATACCGCTTTATGTAACTGTGATATATTGAATCATATACATCCATTCCTCACGCTTAATATATATGATATTCTAAACAATGCTGATATTATTTATGTTATACCCTGATTATATACTAACATACTACAGTGTCATTTATAGTGTATGATATTAAACATTCGGGGTATACTTTGAGGTTATTTAGAGAATATGATGGCAAACGGTGATATACTCTGATGCCATATTTGGTATACACAGATATATTGATATAATTTATATAATATACCGATAGATATAACTAAATATCTGTGAAGTAAATCCTGTACTTTTTGATATACAATTCAGGGTGAAGGTATGCTAATATACCACGATAGCACCCGTCTCTCAGCGCTAATATACCCTGATGGCACACTTAACATCCTGGCGCCGGTCGTGGGGTATACTGATATGCTAAAGTCTTCTTCATCTTCTAATATCTCGACTTCAGCTTCGTAAACTGTGATTACTTAAACGTATTTAACGCTCGTTTACGTAACTTTTTTGTAGAATAAATGAATGTATATCCGGGGTTCTTCTGTTTCTTTGTCCATCTGATGTTTGCGTCCATGTTGAGGAGAACCACTTAGCAGGGCTCGCATTTTCCCATAATGTGTTACCTCAAGTTCCATAATTTGCACTTAGTGAAGCCACGATATCCGCGTTATGTTGCCCGTCTTACTTCCTTCTGGGTTATGTGTCTTAAGTTGGTGAAAAAATTAAATTAAGGCTGAATTATTGTTAAATGTTAAGGTATTATAGTACTTGTCTGTCGTGTTGTTAATATAACATAGTTTCACCAGCAGTATGTACTCAAGAGCTTATTAACATCGTTGACGAGTCAGAGCCGCAACACTGAACCAATCTATATGAACATTAACACAAAAAATAAATTGTTACATTACATCGACTATCAAGACATAACTTACAATACAAATTAATAAATAATTGTACCAGGCAGATAAAAATATTAGTTACAAAAATTATGAAAATAGTCTTAATGTTCACGCCAGAACTTACCCCATAACAAAAGCCATACAACATTTTCCCAGTTAAGACTTCGTTAAATACAATCTCAAACTCCTTCTCAGAAACTGTGTGTTGGTGGTTGTGCCACGTGTGGTGTGTGTGTGTGTGTGTGTGTGTGTGACAGCACCTTTGATTTATACAAATATTCACCCAAATGAATAACACCAAGTAATTCACCATGTTATTCACGACTCTTAGATCACTTGGCTTGCGTCTCTCAAAAGGTCGAGCCAGGGTCAGCTGATTCAGTAAACACCGCTCACATTAATAGGGACCTGCCACACTTTGCCATAAACAGATAAATTGTACCGGGAATTTTCCCCCCACACACTCATCATTGTCACTTTATGTAACTTGCTGACAAAACCCATGACCCTTCAGGCCTTTTACGCCCTTAATGCATGAGTCATAAAGGCAAGCATGAACTCCGCATGCTTCCCAGTTGGGCACTGTAAACGCTTTTGCGCTTCACCTTGCACAGGATGTAAGGGGGTGCCCAATAAACTAGCCCCCTCGTGGGCAATCTGTAATCACTACCACTGTCTCGCGGCCCAGAGTAGTAGTTGGACATATCACTAGACAGGGAAATTCACACTTAACACAAGTGTTATCTCAAGGTCATATTCACAACACTTCCCTGGACAGAATTCATAATTTATTTTCTCATATTACATCTGTGTGTATACCTGCTACTAGATAAACAGAAAATGCCAAGAAGTGTTTACATCAAGCGCTGCCACTTAAGAGTTCCAAGAACTAAATTAAAACAATTAGTGTGTGTGTGTGCATGGTGTGAGTGTGCATGGTGTGTGTGTGTGCATGGTGTGAGTGTGCATGGTGTGTGTGTGTGTGAGTGTGCATGGTGTGTGTGTGTGCATTGTGTGTGTGTGTGTGTGTGTATATGGTGTGTGTTTGTTTGTTTGTATGGTGTGTGCATGGTGTGTGTGTGTGTGTTTGTGTATGTGTGTATGGTGTGTGTATGTGTATGGTGTGTGTATGTATGGTGTGTGTGATCGTGTGTGTGTGTGTATGTGTGTGTATGGTTTGTGCATGTACGGTGTGTGTATGGGTGTGTGTGATTGTGCATGGTGAGTGTGTGACTGTGTATGGGGTGAGTGTGTGTGTGTGTGTGTGTTTCCATTGCCATGAGGATATCATACAATTCTTAAAGCACTGGTCACATGGGCGCATTTTTTTTTAGCAATTTCTTGCCGGAAAGTTATTTCGAGCAATTTTCGAGAAATTCGAGCAAGTTTTTGAAGCATTTTTATTGACAATCGTGATAGTCAATTTCTTGACTATTTCGAGCAAGATTATAGGTTCAAAACCCGGTTAATACCATATTTAATGACACGAAGCTTATTTATCGAGTATTTACCTTGGCTATATATAACATAGATCAATAACATTATGTATAAAATGCACAAACAGTTTTTACGACACACTGAGTTTATTATTTGGGTGGTGTTTTGGCGTGTTTGTTTACAAAACACAAGCCCATACAGCCGGTCATTCTCCACACACTAACAACCCTCCCTACTGTAACTACGATAGTTGAACCAGTCTATATTAAACACTCGTTCCTCCTCCTCGCCAGCCACTTACGAGTCCCCAATAGTTTTTCTTCGCTTTCTCTCATTTCTTTTTAATAATAACAATAATACCAAGGATAGCTGCTGCGTCGTCTGCATTGTTGTTGTGATGTTCCGTCTCCCTTCTACTCCCACAGCGGCGTTAACTTTTTTTTCTTGCTGTAGTAACTGAACCAAGAGCCACTCGTGTGACCACATTTGGAAGAAATTACTCGTAATTTCTTGCTCCAAATTAATTGCTCATCAAAGGGATCGTGTGACCGTAACTTAAGTCACCCTTTAAGAAAAACTGTAAATACTGATTCACAAAACTTAAGGATAATTTCTGACTTGGAACCATCGGTGTAATGCAGAAAACAGTTATTGTATTCTAAAACTTACCCAAGAAATATTTTACCCACTTATGATATAATTCTTTTCTATTCCATCAATAGATGTTATTTTACTTTTTTATACGTATTTTTATTTTAGTAATTTATAAACTATTTTCTTTATATACTTCATTACCTTTTAGTGTAATGAAGAGAATGAATTACAGAAGGTTTTTATAATTATAATGCGAACAATATTTTTCCTCGCAATAAATAAACAATGACGATGATCTTGTTTACAATATGGAGCTTGATGTCTTACTCCATGTTCGTTTATTACATTTTCTGCCATACCCGACTGTTCTTTTCTTTCTTGTGGTGAAGGTTTTTGACAATTGATATATATATAAAGTTGAGTTAAGAATAATGACTCTGATATTATAGCCATTAGGTCCTGAATAATAAGTGGTGTCTAAGTGAACAAATGTATGATGTCTTCAATTACCAGCGTAGTGTGGGGTAACAGTGGGGGTAGAAGCGAAGGGTAGGAGTGAAGGGTGGGAGTAAGGCGTGGGAGTAAGGGGTGGGAGTAAGGGGTGGGAGTAAGGGGTGGGAGTAAGGCGTGGGAGTAAGGGTGGGGTAGGGTGGGGTAAGGGGGTGGGAGTAGGGGGTCACCCGAGGTAAGGGTAGGAGTAAGGGGGTAGGAGTAGGGGTGGGATTAAGGGGTGGGAGTAAGGGGTGGGAGTAAGGCGTGGAAGTAAGGGTGGGATTAAGGGGTGGGATTAAGGGGTGGGAGTAAGGGGTAGGAGTAAGGGGTGGGAGTAAGGGGTGGCAGTAAGGGGTGGCAGTAAGGGGTAAGAGTAAGGGGTGGGAGCAAGGGGTACGAGTAAGAGGGTGGAAGCAAGGGGTGGGAGTAAGGGGTATGAGTAAGTGGTAGGAGTAAGTGGTAAGAGTAAGGGGTAGAAGTAAGGGGTAGAAGTAAGGGGTAGGAGTAAGGGGTAGAAGTAAGGGGTAGAAGGAAGGGGTGGGAGCAAGGGGTGCGAATAAGGGGTGGGAATAAGGGGTGGGATTAAGGGGTGGGAGTAAGGGGTAGGTGTAAGGGGTAGGAGTGACGAGTAAGAATGTGGGACAAGAGGGAGGGGTAGCAGTGGGGGGTAGGGTTAGGTTACAAACTTCTATTTACTTCATCATCTGTATCCTGCTGGTGATGTTCTCTCTTTAAACAATTTGTAAAATAAATAAATAAATGGTCAGGTGTAAATGGTAAGAATTTAACAGAGTAATACTGAGGTATTACAAGAAAGAACTAAAACTGTCCACTGTGTGTATCAACATTTTATAAAAGTATTTGTGAAGCTGTAAAATACTTAGATATAAACTTTTAATTCAACACTGTAATAAAAATAATTGCAATAATGAATCTAAACAAGAAATGAACTGGGTGAAAAAAAATCTACAAAATACTAAAAATATAAAAAAGAAGAATTACAGTAAAACCTGAATCATTGTAATAAACATTATTAAACTTTTCGTTGTTATGACCTAAAACAAACAAGGAAGACTCGTCTAGATTTTCGCTCTGTGAATTAACTCCTTGGATCGCTTTTGGGCAAGAGGGGAGTTACTCCGACTTATTCCGTGAAAATATTCCCAACTGTCCATAGAATCCGTTACAGGTTCCTTTATAGTAAGTGACTCACAAATGATTAATATTCCCATTCACCAATACTTTATTATATCAGAGAACAGTGCAGAGATAAGCTGGCCAATGAGCGATGGTCAAAGATAATACAGATTTAATACTGGATTGATAAGTACAGCTATAGTGATTTGTTTCATGTTACAGTAATAATAAACTTTATCAAATGTTATAACTACCAAAGTGTTATTTTCGTGATCGATACCCTGCTGCCAGGATTATAACATCGTTTAAAAGTTCAGTAAAAATATCATGCAGATTAAAACCTAACCTAGTGTATCGTAACCTAACTTAGCCTTTCCTAAGCTATCTTAGACTATCCTAAACTAGCCTAACCTATCCTAATCACACCAAACCTAACCTATCCTAAATTTATATATCATCAACAGATTTATAGATATGTTGGAGAAATAATTATCAAAAGTTTGTTGTCTCTGCAAATGTATTTTAAAAAAAAGAAAATGAAATTAAAACTTTCTAGAGAACTCAATTGTGTCATGAGCGTTGCGGCTTGGTTAGGTTAGGTAACATTAGGTTAGGTTAGATAAGGTAAGGTAAGATTAGGTAAGGTAAGGTAGTGTTAGGGTTAAATACATTTTACTAATTTTGCATCAAAATAATCACGACTGAAGGTATCGGATAAAAAACCTCTGAATATAATTCTTTTTCTGAGAAAAAAATTTCTTTACCACTTATTTTTTGCCCCACTTTTTTTATTAAGTTTGATGAACTTAGATTAGGTTAGGTATTATTTAACTCTAAGTCATGGGTACTTATTGAATACTTGGCAGAATAACTTGTTATAACTTGGTCCTAACAAAGGCGGAGTCTAAGCAAAAATGTTCACTTGACCTCATATTTGGATTTCATTACTGAAGGATATTTACAGCTATACCACATTAATAAGGTCTATCTGCAAGTTTATTCAGTCATAAAAAAAAATATACCCTAAATGTAGACAATAAAAATCTTCTATTTTGGTACAAATTACTTGAAAAGTTGTAAGAAGACAAAAGCTGCATCTCTTCCATAAAGCGAGAAATAGAACAGCCAAGCCTCTTCTTGTCGTAAAAAAAAACTAATATTGTATTTTAGTATGTTGATGTACAAAACATTTTCTTCATTATTCTATGATAAAACAAGTCTAACAAGCATTATTAAAACATATATTATTAATTTTTTTTCATGCAATCCGGAAATAACGACTACTATATCCAGGTTGATCGTGTTGAGGTCCTGTAAGTTACAGGCTAGATTACGAGCTCACTTACGGAGTTCGATGCCAAATATTTGTTTTGAGAATCCCGATCGGAGACTGTAAGTCCAGTTACTTGGTAAAAAAGTAGATACAGTGAAATAAACTGCTGTACCTAAATATTATGTAACTCAAAATATATTCCCAAAACAGCACGTTTACAGATGAAAAATAAAAAAAGCATAAATAATACAAACAAAATCAATTAATATGTTTTTTATTACAGTATTTTTAAATATCAGAAGCGTAGGTTCAGCGCTTCTTTTGTGTCTTTTTCCCGGTGAAGATGTAGTCTCCCCATGGCAGGTACTGGTCCTTTTGTACACAGCAGAAAGTGGTAGTTTCCTTCTTCTTCTTGTTGTTTTGGGTCTTGTTGTTTTGGGTCTTAGTGTGTTTTGTGGTCTGCAGTTTGTTAGATCGGGGGCCCTTCTCCTTCATCTGGCAAGGCTTCACCTCCACCTTAGTCACCTTCGATACAGTGCGTCGGAACACCATTGTGATGTACTGACACTAACAGCTCTCTCACTGAGGTCAAATCAAAATTTGACCATACAGAAAGAATTACAGTTTAATAAGGTTGGAATTTAAAGAAACTGACAACAAAATAAAGCTCTGTTTATCACTATAGTAAAGAGGGATGGTGTTTGTAAAGATGATGGATGGTGTTATAATATGTAGTGATGATGGATGGTGTTATATGTAGTGATGAAGGATGGCGTTATGTTGTAGTAATGATGGATGGTGTTATATGTAGTGATGATAAGAGGGTAATATATGTAGTGATGATGGATGGTGTTATATATATATATTGATGATGCATGATGTTATATGTAGTGATGATGGTTGGTGTTATATGTAGTGATGTTGGATGGTGTTATATGTAGTGATGATGGATGATATTATATGTAGTGATGATAGGATGGTTCTATATGTAGTGATGATGGATGGTGTTATATGTAGTGATGATGGATGATGTTATATGTAGTGATGATAGGTTGGTTTTATATGTAGTGATGATGGATGGTGTTATATGTAGTGATGATGGATGGAGTTATATGTAGTGATGATGGATGATGTTATATGTAGTGATGATGGGTGGTGTTATATGTATTGATGTTGGATGGTGTTATATGTAGTGATGATGGATGATATTATATGTAGTGATGATAGGATGGTTCTATATGTAGTGATGATGGATGGTGTTATATGTAGTGATGATGGATGATGTTATATGCAGTGATGATAGGTTGGTTTTATATGTAGTGATGATGGATGGTGTTATATGTAGTGATGATGGATGGAGTTATATGTAGTGATGATGGATGATGTTATATGTAGGGATGATGGTTGGTGTTATATGTAGTGATGTCGGATGGTGTTATATGTCGTGATGGATGGTTCTATATGTAGTGATGGTGGATGGTGTTATATGTAGTGATGATGGATCGTGTTATATATAGTGATGATGGATAGTGTTATATGTAGTGATGATGATGGATGGTGTTATAAGTAGTGATGATGGATGTTATATGTAGTGATGAAGGATGGTGTTAGTGAAGATTGTGAAGTGAGATGTAGTGAAGATTGTGAAGTCAGATGTAGTGAAGATTGTGAAGTCAGATGTGGTGAAGATTGTGAAGTGAGATGTAGTGAAGATTGTGAAGTGAGATGTAGTGAAGATTGTGAAGTGAGATGTAATGAAGCTGGTGAAGTGAGATGTAGTGAAGATTGTGAAGTGAGATGTAGTGAAGATTGTGAAGTGAGATGTAGTGAAGATTGTGAAGTGAGATGTAATGAAGATTGTGAAGTGAGATGTAGTGAAGATTGTGAAGTGAGATGTAGTGAAGATTGCGAAGTGAGATGTAGTGAAGATTGTGAAGTGAGATGTAGTGAAGATTGTGAAGTGAGATGTGGTAAAGATTGTGAAGTGAGATGTGGTGAAGATTGTGAAGTGAGATTTGGTGAAGATTGTGAAGTGAGATGTGGTGAAGATTGTGAAGTGAGATATGGTGAAGATTGTGAAGTGAGATGTAGTGAAGATGTGAAGTGGGATGTAGTGAAGATTGTGAAGTGAGATGTAGTGAAGGTTGTGAAGTGAGATGTAGTGAAGATTGTGTAGTGAGATGTAGTGAAGATTGTGAAGTGAGAGGTAGTGAAGATTGTGAAGTGAGATGTAGTGAAGATTGTGAAATGAGATGTAGTGAAGATTGTGAAGTGAGATGTAGTGAAGATTGTGAAGTGAGATGTAGTGAAGATTGTGAAGTGAGATGTAGTAAAGATTGTGAAGTGAGATATGGTGAAGATTGTGAGTGAGATGTAGTGAAAGATTGTGAAGTGAGATGTAGTGAAGATTGTGAAGTAAGATGTATTGAAGATTGTGAAGTGAGATGTAGTGAAGATTGTGAAGTGAGATGTAGTGAAGTTTGTGAAGTGGGATGTAGTGAAGATTGTGAAGTGAGATGTAGTGAAGATTGTGAAGTGGGATGTAGTGAAGATTGTGAAGTGGGATGTAGTGAAGATTGTGAAGTGAGATGTAGTGAAGATTGTGAAGTGAGATGTAGTGAAGATTGTGAAGTGAGATGTAGTGAAGATTGTGAAGTGAGATGTAGTGAAGATTGTGAAGTGAGATGTAGTGAAGATTGTGAAGGGAGATGTAGTGAAGATTGTGAATTGAGAAGTAGTGAAGATTGTGAAGTGGGATGTAGTGAAGATTGTGAAGTGAGATGTAGTGAAGATTGTGAAGTGAGATGTAGTGAAGATTGTGAAGTGAGATGTAGTGAAGATTGTGAAGTGAGATGTAGTGAAGATTGTGAAGTGAGATGTAGTGAAGATTGTGAAGTGAGATGTAGTGAAGATTGTGAAGTGAGATGTGGTAAAGATTGTATGGGAGGATGTGAACAGATTGTGAGTGAGGATTTGAGGTGAGATTGAGTGAGGATGTGGTGAAGGTGTGGAAGTGGGGATATGGTGAAGGTGTGGAGTGAGGATGGTGAGAGATGTGAGTGGGGATGTGAGTGAGAGATTGTGAGTGAGGATGTGGTGAGAGGTTGTGAAGTGAGATGTAGTGAAGATTGTGTAGTGAGATGTAGTGAAGATTGTGAAGTGAGATGTAGTGAAGATTGTGAAGTGAGATGTAGTGAAGATTGTGAAGTGAGATGTAGTGAAGCTTGTGAAGTGAAATGTAGTGAAGATTGTGAGGTGAGATGTAGTAAGATTGTGAGGTGAACATAAGAACATAAGAACATAAGAAAGTGGGATACTGCAGGAGGCCGACTGGCCCATACAGGGCAGATCCCTTTCACACCCATCCCAGCACTTCCATGTGCCTATCCAACTTCGTCTTGAAGCTCCCTAGCGTCCCCGATCCTACTATAGCACTCGGTAGCCTATTCCATATATCCACAACTCTATTACCAAACCAGTGCTTGCCTATATCCTTTCTGAATCGGAATTTATCTAATTTAAAGCCATTTGTTCTAGTTATTTCGTTATTACTGAGCTTCAGAACATCTTCCATTTTACCCTTGTTAATCCCACTTACCCACTTGTACACCTCTATCATATCTCCCCTAACTCTACGCCTCTGTAATGAATGTAAGTCTAAGCTTTTCAGTCTTTCTTCATATGGAAGGTTTCTAATATTATGGATCATTTTTGTCATTCTTCTTTGTACTCTCTCCAAAGAATCTATGTCCATTCTATAATAAGGACACCAGAACTGAACCGCATAATCCATGTGTGGCCTCACTAATGCTAGGTAAAATTTCAAGATAACGTCAGCAGTTCTGTTACTCACAGACCTAGATATGAACCCAAGAATCCTGTTTGCCTTGTTGCGAACGCTAATACATTGTTTTCTAGGTTTCAAGTCGTTGCTAACAAATACACCTTGATTTTTTTCACAAACTGAGTTTTCTATTTCCGTGTTACCTAGTTTATACTTAACGTTTGTATTCGTCTTCCCTATCTGTAGTACCTTGCATTTATCACTATTAAAATTCATTTGCCAGTCTACTGACCACTCATGTAAGGTATCTAGATCTCTTTGAAGATGTTCAAAGTCACTGTCTGAATTTATCACTCTCCCCATTTTGGTATCATCTGCAAATTTACTAATCCTACTAGTTATACTTAAATCAAGATCATTAATGAATATAACAAACAGCAGAGGGCCTAATACAGATCCCTGGGGAACTCCGCTTTTGACCGCACCCCAGTCTGACTTAAATCCATTTATGCTGACTCTTTGTTTCCTACCAGTTAACCATGACCTAATCCATTTTAATAATGATCCACCTATTCCATGTGCTTCTACCTTCCTTATCAATCTCTCATGAGGGACTCTATCGAATGCTTTACTGAAATCTAAATAAATTTTATCATATGACTTATCATTATCTACCGCTTCATATACTTCTGAGAAAAAGCTAAGCAAATTTGTGAGACAAGAACGTCCCTGGGTGAACCCGTGCTGAGAAGAATGAATTAAGTTGAATGTTTCA
>NW_024741147.1:0-20307 GCF_018991925.1 Homarus americanus
GAGTAGGCCGCAAGTCGATCCATCAGTAACACGACCTGTCGCCGTAGGTGATCTCTGCCTGAAAGGAGCCCACAGCGTCCGGCATCTGGGAACCGTCCGCATTGTAGTACTGCAGCTGCGGCGGTGGTCCCAGGCCGCGTTTGGTGAGGCCCAGTTTCTGGAGGTGCTTCAACCCAATCACCGTAGTATCGGCGCCGGTGTCCGGTATCACCTCGATGTGACCCGACACATCACCGTGTGTGACGGCGGCGCGGATAGTAGGGGAAGGGGTAGCCCTGGGGCGTGTGGTCGATTCCACCCTCCTGATGTGACTCCGCTGCTGCTTGGGGCTGCGTGGGCCATCTGGAGGGGGCTGTGTGCGAACCACCCCGAGGGAAGTGCGCTGCTGTCCTCCTCGTCTCGGGCTTTTGGGCTTGGGTTGGCAGCAGCACTTGTCGTAGTGTCCATAGCGACCGCAGGCCTGACACTTGTGGCCTCGTGCAGGGCACCTGTCTGTGTTAGACCAGTGGCCCTTACGGTCACATCCACGACACAGTGCGTCGGCGGCCGGGCAAGTCTTGGGGCTGTGCTGCTTTCCACAGCTGCCACAGGAAGCACTAGGCGGAGGCGTGGAAGAACGTGTGGCAGCCTTCGCGTTGTTGGCCGCCTTCTTATCCTTCTTGTATTGTGAGATAGCTCTCACAGCAGGTGGGGCCCGTAAGGCAGAGGTGGCAGACTTGGTGGCCTCGTATGACCGACATTCAGTCACTACCACCTGGAGTGTGGAGGAAGCGTCCAGGGGGATGAGTCGCTGCATCAACTCTTCGTGCCTGACACCTGTCAAGATCCCGTGCTTGATCCAGGCTTCCTCACATTCCCGGCTGTGCGCCTTGCAGACGTCGATCTCCTCAGACAAACTCTTCAAACGTACAAAAAAGTCGTCAAAGGATTCGTTCTCCGCCTGCTTGCAGCTGGTAAAGGCACGGCGACGCAAAGCCTCGTTGTTCCGACCCTTAACATGCTCCTGTAAGAGGTCGAGCACGTCCGTCACTGAAGAGGTAGAGTCGGGAGGCACGTGCAACGTGTGCTCCAAAACTCTCTGGGTCTCCAGCGACAAACACATCCGCAGTTGGATGAGCTGTTTGTTTGGAGGCATGCTGTCAAGGTCCACCATCATGGAGTAATCTGTCCAACGCCGCCTCCACTCACGAAAAAGCTGAAACGTGACGTCTGGTGAGAGGGCGGGTGGGGGTTGAACAGATGCCTTGGGAGCTGGAGGACGCTGGTGTGGTGGAGGAGGGAGTGTACTGGTGCCTTGAAGCGCGCTACCTGCGAGTGAGGGAGGGTGGGTTAGCGCCAGGGTCGCCAATAGTGCCTCAAAACGCAACTTTTCCTCCTCTCTTCGTGTCTCCTCCCTCTGAAAATCCATTTCTCTACGTCGCTCGTCCCAGTCGTCCATCCACCTCAGAATTGTGGCAATGTCCGTCACAGGAGGTGGAGGATGAGAGTCTGCGCCCGGTGGAGGGGAAGGTGGTGGGGAGTCGTGTCTCCCATCTTGACGTTGTCCCTTCTTACCTCCCATCTTTGTGTGTGCGTGGACTGCACTGTTTAATATATAAAGTGGCGCCTCAACAGCTCGAACCATATATATAAGACATAAACAGCACAAAAATCACGCTTATGGTCCAGGTCCACTGTTCTGTCCGTGAGTGAGTGAGTGCGTGCGTGCGTGCGTGTGTGTGTGTCTGAGAGAGCGGAGCGTGGTGGACGGCGGTCGGCGGAGGCAGAGGCAAGACCAGTGTCCCACCGGATGTCGCACGAGAAGGGTGTGCGCCTGCGTGCTCCGTGGGTACCGCAAAAACACAGGCCAATGCACAACTCAGCTCTAGACACACACTAATACACTGGCACCGTCACTAAAACGCACTGTGACGGAGCAACACTGCACATCGCGGCGCAACACAACACAACACACTGAGGACGCGCATCACCGGCAGACGTAACTGTCGGCATTGTTCACACACTTAGTAAGTTCACAGATCCTAGACACTGCGCCATGAAGGTTACTAGTGTGCCCTGAAGAATGCAGCGATGGCTCGGGAAACACTGAGTAACACTGAGTTCGTTTATTGTGGATGAGAGAAATACAAGCGGTGACCAGCATGTGCCAAGCACAGCTCACGCAGTCAGACTGAGGCGCCTTGCCATATGGCAGCCTCGGGGCAATGTTGCCACATAACACGTGCAGTGTTGCCACGTGATTATATATATGAATGCTACTCGGCACAGTAGCTTATGTACAGGGTTGCTACTCGGCACAGTAGCTTATGTACAGGGTTGCTACTCGGCACAGTAGCTTATATACATAACCTACAAACACTGTGGTTTTATTTAACAGTTAATCATATTATCAAGATCAAGAATTGTAATCATACATGAACTCTATATATTTTTGTACGAATGTTTAAACATAATGGCGTACATAGTATAAAGGTCAACGAAACCTAAACATGTATAAAATATATGGTTTTTACATTACGGTAACTATAAATGGTAAGGTTTATAAGACTTAACAATTCACAAACTCTTTAGTCATTAAGATTGTTTGAAAATTACCTAAACATTATAAATGCTTCTTCTTTGGTAAAATATCAAGGAAAATGTGGAATAAAACTTTTAACGATACCAGTAAGCTTGATATGAACTGTTGGAGGTGAGCGCTCCAACTTGTTGTCACATTCAGAAATGGATGAAAAAGAATATTCCGGATAAAAATTTCAACAGGAAAATAGAAAACTCTAAGTGCAATAAACAAAAACTGCGCTGCAAAAGTCGCTTTCAGAATAAACTCTCCTCTCTTCATATATTCCACAGTGCCAGTACTAAATACAGACTAGCATTTATTTTATCTATGGAAAAAAAATAGATTCAACTTATGGTCATCAATGAGGAGGATGAAAGAGGAAGAATATTTTTAAAATGATTTTTACCTGAAATAACGTAACAAAGGAAAATTTTTGTTTCAATGATTTTTGACAGTTTAGGATTTAATCAAGAAAAAAAGTGAACAATACCAGAATTACTTTATTCAAGGAAAGTATATTAAAACTGGCCATGTTAGTAATGGCTCAGGTTAAGGGTGGTTTAGGTTAATAATGGCCCAAGGTTAAAGGTGGCCCAGGTTAATGGTGGTCTATGCTAATAGTGGCCCTGTTAAGGATAGTCGAAGTTAATAATGACACATATTACAGGTGCTAATAAAGGCAAAGAATGAGTCCTCTGCCAAAGTGGTCAATTTAAAAATGTTCCAAGGGAAAATAGATCGTCCAGTAAAAACAAAATATCCACTTCAAAAAGGTCTTGTTAGAGTGAGTGGCTGGATAGATGGACATCAAAACGGATCACGTGAATATTAAGCCCCAGTTTATTTCACCTTAAGATTAACCACTCCAATAACCTAACCTAAGGTAACCCCTCTCAGGTAATGCGGATGTTAATTATCAGGTGAAATAATTTTGGGTGAGTAATCTTCACATGATCCATAAAAAAGTGATAAATTCTAAAACAGCTGGTTGTGTTGACAGGTGGATCAGATGATGAACATGTTGGAGGCTGATCAGCTGTGTCAACACTCAGCCAGACTCACGCCACCCCCTTGCCAATGTTCCTCTTGTCTTCCAATACTGTACTGTGTTATAATCTGGAGTGTTTCCTCTCACGCCTCGCACACACGCACACACACACACACACGTCTAAGTCCCCTTACACTCACCTTATAATACTTTATTAGATACGTATATTTAAGTATTCAATTGTTCAATATACACCATTGATCTTATTAAGGTAAGCTGTAAGATCAGCGCTACAGTACAGTATAACATTTTCCCCCTGATTCACAGCTTAAAAAACCTCAACTCATAATTCTGACGTTCAATTATATAACTATAAATAATAGTAGTACAGTACATTAATACACACATACATCAATCACATTTCATATATATATATATATATATATATATATATATATATATATATATAACTCCTTTTTCAACTAAAAAATAACATCTCACAAATGACATCGATGTTATATTACATTCTGAAATATTAACAATAAAATTTCAAGTTCAATAAAAACCTCTCACTCATAACTACGGCGCTACGCCACACCTTAAACTGCGTCAAAATCAACTTACACCTCAATCAATAATACCCGAAATTGCATCGAGTTTTTTCCCTTATACATTTTTTTTTCACAATACAGATCCACCTGTTAAAAAAACCTGTCAATCATAATAGCGATGTTAAACTGTACTGGAAACGGCATCCAAATCTTTCAGTGTTAAGTTAAAAAATGATGGACGATGACAAGAACAAAAGGTGGGCGAGGATCACGTGACCACATCAAACACAGCAGTATCATGCATCAGGCAACGTCCTCCTCGTCATCCTTGCTTTATAAAAAATATAAAAAAGAAAAAATATGTTTTTGTAAACTAAGGCTTTTATTGATGAGTCAAACTCAATTTTAGCGGCGCTTGCGTGCGTGTCCGGTGTGCGCGCGTGTATGTATGTATGTGAGTGTATGCGCGCGTGTATGTATGTGTGTGAGTGTATGCGCGTGTGTATTTGCCTATTTGTTTGTTATTTTGTGTGTGTGTATCGGTGTGTGTGAGAGTATGTGTGCGTGTGTGTGTGTTTGAGTGTGCTTGTGTGTATCTGAGTGAGTGCGGGTGTGGTGAGTGAGTGTGTGTGTCTGAGAGCAGTTAGAATGGGGTAGACGGTGAGTGTGCGATTGTGCGTGTGCGTGTGTGCGTGTGTGTGAACGACACGTATATTTATTACGCATCTGACCGGCTATCACACCTACATCGAATTACAAATAAGTTTTAGGCAACATCCAATAACTCTGTTGACATGGGTAACAGCTGATATCATGGGTAACAGCTGATATCATGGGTTACAGCTGATATCATGGGTAACAGCTGATATCATGGGTAACAGCTGATATCATATGTAACAGCTGATATCATGGGTAACAGCTAATATCATGGGTAACAGCAGATATCATATGTAACAGCTGATATCATGGGTAACAGCTAATATCATGGGTAACAGCAGATATCATGGGTAACAGCAGATATCATGGGTAACAGCAGATATCATGGGTAACAGCTGATATCATGGGCAACAGCTGATATCATGGGTAACAGCTGATATCATGGGTAACAGCTGATATCATGGGTAACAGCTGATATCATGGTAACAGCGAATATCATAGGTAACAGCAGATATCATGGGCAACAGCTAATATCATGGGTAACAGCAGATATCATGGGTAACAGCTAATATCATGGTAACAGCAGATATCATGGGTAACAGCTAATATCATGGGTATCACAGCATATCATGGGTAACAGATATCATGGTAACAGCTACATGGGTAACAGCGGGTAACATGGGTAACAGCTATATCATGGGTAACAGCTAATATCATGGGTAACAGCAGATATCATGGGTAACAGCTAATATCATGGGTAACAGCAGATATCATGGGTAACAGCTAATATCATGGGTAACAGCAGATATCATGGGTAACAGCTAATATCATGGGTAACAGCTAATATCATGGGTAACAGCTGATATCATGGGTAACAGATATCATGGGTAACAGCAGATATCATGGGTAACAGCAGATATCATGGGTAACAGCTAATATCATGGGTAACAGCAGATATCATGGGTAACAGCTAATATCATGGGTAACAGCAGATATCATGGGTAACAGCTAATATCATGGGTAACAGCAGATCTCATGGGTAACAGCTAATATCATGGGTAACAGCTAATATCATGGGTAACAGCTGATATCATGGGTAACAGCAGATATCATGGGTAACAGCAGATATCATGGGCAACAGCTAATATCATGGGTAACAGCAGATATCATGGGTAACAGCAGCAGATATCATGGGTAACAGCTAATATCATGGGTAACAGCAGATATCATGGGTAACAGCTAATATCATGGGTAACAGCAGATATCATGGGTAACAGCTAATATCATGGGTAACAGCAGATATCATGGGTAACAGCAGATATCATGGGTAACAGCAGATATCATGGGTAACAGCTGATATCATGGGTAACAGCTGATATCATGGGTAACAGCAGATATCATGGGTAACAGCTAATATCATGGGTAACAGCAGATATCATGGGTAACAGCTAATATCATGGGTAACAGCTAATATCATGGGTAACAGCAGATATCATGGGTAACAGCTAATATCATGGGTAACAGCAGATATCATGGGTAACAGCTGATATCATGGGTAACAGCTGGGTAACAGCTGATATCATGGGTAACAGCATGGGTAACATGGGTAACATGCAGATATCATGGGTAACAGCAGATATCATGGGTAACAGCAGATATCATGGGTAACAGCTAATCTCATGGGTAACAGCAGATATCATGGGTAACAGCTAATATCATGGGTAACAGCAGATATCATGGGTAACAGCTAACATCATGGGTAACAGCTAATATCATGGGTAACAGCAGATATCATGGGTAACAGCAGATATCATGGATAACAGCTAATATCATGGGTAACAGCAGATATCATGGGTAACAGCAGATATCATGGGTAACAGCTGATATCAAGGGTAGTAAAGTGATATAAGGATAAGAGTTTATAATTATAAACACAACAGCAAAACAGAGGGAAAAAAATATCCCCATTTCCACAACAGTAAACAACAGAGTTTACAGGACCTACTGTACTACCCCCTAAAGCAGCATCAGTGTGGCTTGGTTAGAAAAAAGTTCTCTGTCAGTCAATCAGGATCAATCAGCCGGTTAGGATCAGTTAATGAACCAGTCAGAAAGGAAAGATTAGTCAGTCATTCATTCAATCAGTCAGTCAGGATCATTCAATCAATCAATCAGTCAGTCAGGATCTGTTAATGAACCAGTCAGTCAGTCAGGATCTGTTAATGAACCAGTCAGTCATACAATGAATTAGTCAGTCATACAGTGAGTCAGTCAATCAGGATCAACCAATTTAGATAAAAACAACAAGAGGAAAACATAGGAAAAGGGTGGGTGGGGGATTGGTGGGGGGGGGTGGGTGGGGGGAGGTAAATTTTAGTACCAAAGGAGGCAGAGGGAGGGAGGGAGGGTGTGGGAGCCCAGTGTACAGGTCGATGTGAAGACGGACGATCACTTCACCACCTTCCACACAATTGATCGTCGCGCTGACCTCACCTCTCTAACTGTCGTCACCTCAGGTCACTTGGGGTCACGCCCATTAACCCCCTGAGTTGTTTATATGGGATGTTGGGATTTTGTTGTTGTTGTTGAATTTTTTCTCTGTTGTCTACATCACGGAGAGGGTTGGTACTGGAGAAAGGCGAGTCTAGACATAACCGGATAACCTGGTCCAGCGAACAGGAACTCCCGGAGTAGAATACACATAAGTTTAATCCAAAGCCAAATATGCCAGTCTAACGAACTGGAAACTTCCGGCGCAGTTTATAGAGCTACAGCAATAAGCTAATTCGTCGATAGTACAATTGCCAAATATTATTCAGAGTATCTTTGTAAGACACTAAAACTTAACCGAAAACAAATATTCAGGTCTAATGAAATAAAAACTCCCAGCTTAGAGTTCTAACATAGCAATAATAGAATGCTATCTAACTTTATCTGGATATTTTCTCGTCAAGTCACTGTTGTGTGGACCGGCCTAAGGGGTGGAAGTAACTTGGACTGATGCAAAGTAGGTGTGCAGAGTAACACAACATTAATAACAAAACTTAATATTGTTTACAACCCATCAAAGACTTATGAGTTAGCAGCTGGCACCCTGACAGCCAAGGATCTGATATATCAACTGTAGGAAATTCAACAAATTGAAACGTCTATATTTTTTTATCTATCATCACTTGAGATATAAAATAATGTCGTGTATCTTGTAACTACTTAATGTTTTAAGATCTGAATGACATTGTCATATTTCAGCCATAAAAATTTCCTATGTTCCAAGAAAGGTATAATATTGGCCATTTGGGAGAGGATGAAGAATTCTGGGAGCAACAAGACAGTAGCGATGGCGGTCCTCCGTCGTTTGTGGAGACCAGCGCTGACAGCCCCACCAGCGTAGAGCACAGTGGCGAAGAAGGTTTCAGGTAATTTAGCGCTGGACAAAGTTTCTTTTTTTCAGCATATAGTAAAATATATTTTCTCAACACCCACATCAGTACCTTACAGTGCTGTCCACAACACACATCTCCCCTCAACAATGTAAACAAGCAAAAGGATGTGAGAGCCTTGTGCATGGTTTATCAGAACACTGTCCTGCACCACACTTAAGAACATAAGAATGGAGGAAACTGCAGCGGGCCTATTGGCCCATACTGGGCAGTCCCGTTTACACCCAACCCCTATTGCTCATATAAGCATCCAACCTATGTTTGAAGCAATTCAGCGTATTCGAGTTAATGATGATATTTGGTAACTTGTTCCATTCATCCACTACTCTGTTTCCAAACCAGTGTTTACCTATTTCACGCCTAAATCTAAATTTGTCCAATTTAAAACCATTGTTACGAGTTCGCTCCTGGTTGGATAATTTGAGTACCTTTGTAATGTCCCCTTTGTTTAGCCCTGCCTTCCACTTATACACCTCTATCAGGTCGCCCCTCGCTCTACGTCTCTCAAGGGAGTGCAGATTAAGATGCTTTAACCTGTCTCTATACTCAAGGTTCCTAATGCCCGGGATTAGTCTTGTCATTCTCCTCTGAATTCTTTCCAAGGATTCTATATCCATTCTGTAATACGGTGACCAGAACTGAACTGCATAATCCAGGTGTGGTCTCACAAGAGCAAGATACAGTTTTAGGATGACCTCGCTAGTCTTGTAACTAACACTCCTTTGTATGAACCCAAGTACTTTATTAGCCTTGTTACGAGCAAAAACACATTGTTTACTTGGCTTAAGGTTCCTACTTATCATTACTCCTAAATCTCTCTCGCAGTCGGATTTCTCTATGGCATCGTTGTTCATCTGGTATCTGGTTTCCCTGTTTACATTTCCTATACTGAGTACTTTACATTTGTCGATGTTGAATGTCATCTGCCATTTTTCAGACCATTCGAAAAATTTGTTTAGATCCTCCTGTAGTTTTGCCGAGTCTTCGTCAGATTTGATAACACGTCCTATTTTAGTATCATCAGCAAATTTACTTATGTTGCTGTCTATGCCGATATCTATGTCGTTTATGTATATAATAAACAATAATGGTCCAAGTACTGAGCCTTGGGGAACTCCACTTGTGACGTTGCTCCAATGGGACTTAGTGCCGTTAATGCTCACTCGCTGTTTTCTGTCCTGTAACCACGCCCTAATCCATTTAAGGATGCCACCTTTGATGCCATGAGCTTCTACCTTTCTAATTAGTCTTTCGTGGGGGACTCTGTCGAAGGCTTTGCTAAAGTCGAGATATACCACATCATAATTGTGCCCCTCGTCCACTGATTCAAAAACTGATGAAAAGAATGTTAATAGATTAGTTAGGCAAGAACGTCCGCTTGTGAAGCCATGCTGGGAATCATTGATCAATCGGTGCTTCTCCAGGTGATTTCGAATAGAGTTTGAAATGATTGCTTCCAGTAATTTGCCTACTATTGATGTTAGACTGATTGGGCGGTAGTTAGAAGATAGTGATCTATCCCCCTTCTTGAAAATCGGTATTACATTCGCTATCCTCCAGGATTCTGGTACTACACCTGTTTTTAAGGACATGTTAAACAACTTTGCTAAGGGCATACTAAGCTCTTCCTTACATTCCTTTAATACTCTGGCAAATATCTCATCGGGACCAGGTGACTTATTAGGCTTTAGTTTGTCTATTTGCTTACTAACATCGTTACTAGTCACTACTATCTCACTTAATTTGTTTTCTTCACTATCTCTGAATAGAGTCGGTGCCTCGGGTATCACTTGTTGCTTATTGTAACACCTACTGAATTCTTATACAACTGTCAACTGATAAATGACCAACATGACTTAGACGTATATTTAGGTTGTAGGAATGTCCACTATAGTACAGGTATTATATATATATATATATATATATATATATATATATATATATATATATATATATATATATATATATATATATATATATGCTGATAACCACAAGGAAAGAAGAAAACACGAAGTTCCCAAGCGCTTTCGTGTAATTCACATCTTCAGGGGTGAGTACAGACTAGAGAGAGTAATACAAATCAAGGTGTATATATACAGAGGAGGGTGAGACCAGGTCCACAATGGTCAGGTATTAGGTAATGACCCTACTAATCTTTAAATAGCACACAACGGTTGGTGGTCAGGTCAGATGGTCAAGTGACCCGGCCTTCTCACCTGATCACAAATCTTCTTAATTACAAAATTGTCCAGCTTGTACATGCCGTTACTCAAATTCATGTTGAATGCTTCGGTATGTTTAATAAGACTAGATTCTATGATGTTCCTACTATCAATTGAATTACATGGTAATATTGAGGAGGCATTATCCCAGTCAATGCAATGCTTGTTATCCCTCAAATGAACAAACAGAGCATTGGATTCCTGGCCTGTCCTAACACTGTATTTGTGTTGTTTAATTCTAGTTGCAAGATCTTTACCTGTCTGGCCTAAGTAAAACATATTACATTCCTTGCAATGACCTTTTATATGATACTACAACATATTCTAAACTC
Organism: Homarus americanus; assembly: GCF_018991925.1. Taxonomy (NCBI): domain Eukaryota; kingdom Metazoa; phylum Arthropoda; class Malacostraca; order Decapoda; family Nephropidae; genus Homarus; species Homarus americanus. Next base: position 10,754 of record NW_024741147.1, read on the forward strand.
ATAAATAATCCTCTCAACACTGTCAACACCCAGTTCAACAAAAAACTGAAGTCCCTATTGAGAGGCAAAGCTACTCTCATTAAACATCTTACTTCAACGTCCCCTCCACTGCCATACATGTACGGTGTAATCAAGACCCACAAGCCCAATAACCCAGCAAGACCCATCATTAGCTCAGTTGGGTCAATCTCTTATAAACTATCTTTACTAAATCCCCTAGTTGGCAACATTTCTAACTCCAATATCAAGAATAATATGGATCTGGTTGATAAACTCAATAACTTACACATTAATCATGATTTTAAACTGGTCAGCTTTGATGTAACGTCACTCTTTACAAAGGTCCCAGTTGATGATTTACTAGAGTTCCTCATAGATTCCCTGGATAACATTTCACTGCCCGTCTCGAAAGACGACTTCATCGAACTCATCAAACTATGTATTAAGGATTGCAAATTCGAATTCAATGGGGAATATTATGGTCAAAAATTTGGTATGGCAATGGGTAATCCACTCTCACCTGTATTAAGCAACCTATATATGGAATTCTTTGAAAAGAAACTATTAAGTAATATTTTACCACCCTCAGCAGTCTGGTTTAGATATGTTGATGATGTATTATGTCTCTGGCCATGTAATGAGGACCTAAAAGCTTTCCTGCCACAACTTAACAACTTAGCCCCCTCGATCAAATTCACTGTGGAATTAGAGCAAGACTGTAAATTGCCATTCCTAGACTGTCTGATACACAGAATAGGTAACACTTTTAAGTTCAGTATTTATAGAAAACTAACTAATGTGTGTTCATACATTCATTATTATTCTGCCCACCATAATAAAGTCAAACAGTCAGTATTTTCAACAATGTTTTTACGTGCCTTGAGAATTTGCAGTCCGGAATTCATCGATGAGGAATACAAATATATATATAATATTGGCTCAAACCTTAAATACCCTAGATCTTTCATAGACAAATGCTTAAACATTACTAAGAAAACTTTTTATAGAACTGATCCCAAGCCCACCCATGACCATAAGAATATCTTAATATTACCATTTCACAAAAATTTCTCACACATTCCTGCACAGCAAAAAACCTGGAACGTCAATGTGGCATTTAAAAACTCATGCACTGTTAAACAAATGTTAATCAAGGAATGTAATATGTTTTACTTAGGCCAGACAGGTAAAGATCTTGCAACTAGAATTAAACAACACAAATACAGTGTTAGGACAGGCCAGGAATCCAATGCTCTGTTTGTTCATTTGAGGGATAACAAGCATTGCATTGACTGGGATAATACCTCCTCAATATTACCATGTAATTCAATTGATAGTAGGAACATCATAGAATCTAGTCTGATTAAACATACCGAAGCATTCAACATGAATTTGAGTAACGGCATGTACAAGCTGGACAATTTTGTAATTAAGAAGATTTGTGATCAGGTGAGAAGGCCGGGTCACTTGACCATCTGACCTGACCACCAACCGTTGTGTGCTATTTAAAGATTAGTAGGGTCATTACCTAATACCTGACCATTGTGGACCTGGTCTCACCCTCCTCTGTATATATACACCTTGATTTGTATTACTCTCTCTAGTCTGTACTCACCCCTGAAGATGTGAATTACACGAAAGCGCTTGGGAACTTCGTGTTTTCTTCTTTCCTTGTGGTTATCAGCATATATATATATATATATATATATATATATATATATATATATATATATATATATATATATATATATATATATATATATATATATATATATATATATATATATAGCCTCCCCTTTGTTGAAGGAGAATGAAATTAAATGTAATGGATTTTATGAAAATTACAGTAGTGTCTTTATTCAGCAGGTAGGGGAGGGCCATAACTTGCACACACTAAGATAATATGATATTTTAATTGGACTTCAGACCTACGTCAGCCGGCAGTGTCATGCTCGCTACAGGAACCACCGGCCGCTAGATTTCATGAAGTATTGGTGTGTAAAAGACGATCATATTTCAACGAGAATATTCCGGCGAAAACTCAAACATGTTTCAGATGTACATTAAAAGTGAGAAATAAAATGGTAGTCAGACAGTTTGTTCCTTAAACTGCCGCTACGATGTTAGATATTCCATTGGAAACAGCGGTACACACGAACCAGGACACAGGTGATCTGACAGCTACATTCCTGATAGGCAGCAAAAAGCTAGTCATCAGTAAAATAAGGAGTACCACAAAGCTTCATTTCAGGTACATTATTTATCCTTATATCTTTATAATGACATTATTAGTTCTTATTATATTTATAAATTAATCCTACATGCTGATGACAATAACACACACAGGCTAGACATTAACCTTGAGCAATGACTTTTGTAAATGATATTCCCTGATTAACTCTAGCTATAAAAAAATATCAATTATCTGACAGCAAAAAATCCTACTTAATTTACAGACTATAAATTTTCAAAATGGCTAAGAATTTGCAACCTGAATAACGTGCTAAATTTCTCTGAATAGTCAGTGATGATCACCTGAACTGCTAAAGCCACATAAAATGACAGATATTTAATTAGTCTGATGGACTGTTTGATCTATAAAGCTAAGTCATGCAACATCAATCTGGTCAAGTGTATCAGACATGCCAACGTTTAACTTAAAGTATTTTTAAGAACACTCGCCGCACTTTTATTATCACTGTCACACAAGGAAGGAATTCCCAAAAACTTAATGCAACTCAAGGCTGATAATTATGGCAATCTACCATAAATTAATCAGTACTCTTACAAAAAGCAAAATCATACTAACATAATGGTTATGAATATTGCTAAACCAAATAAAGGTATCTAACTTTTTATTTCAATATATATTTATTCAAATTAATGTTCTTTAATTTACAAAAACGTCCATAAAAATTTGCTCCAAGTAGCAATATGCATTTTCTCAAACTAACGTCAGTGTTTTATGGTAGTGTGCAAAAGGTGTCAAAACAAGATAAACAAACATACATACACCTTCCCTCACCAGCTTAAATAGTTTCCTCGTGTGTTATAGCCAAGAGTAATGTTCATAAACTACATGAGGACCTGTGTGTTGGTTTAACTCACGTGTTATTCTCTATATACCTGGCAGCTGTTGCTTCTTGTAATATTAGATATTACAAGATTCTTGTACCGAATTCTTATTAACTAAAACATAAAAAACTTATTTAATATATATATATATATATATATATATATATATATATATATATATATATATATATATATATATATATATATATATATATATATATATATATATATATATATACATATATATATATATATATATATTGTATCAAACCAATATACTTCTTCACAGGTGTTAAAAATTAAGATGAATGAAATATAATTGCATATACCTAACAGAATAAATAAAAATAGCTGCTTGTTGAAGGTAAAATAGGGGTAAATTGGATGTTTACTGAACAATCAAGGAAAGGACACCGTTCCTTACTCTATCCAACTTGGCTCAGTGCTTGGTGAAAGACTGGATAAACGCTGACCAGACTAAAAATAATTGTAATGAAAAAATAAGCCACACGAAGCGATCTTTGATCCTTGGTTCGCCTGGTTGGAAAAAAGTGCGGTTGGGGGGGTGGGGGGGGGTGGGGCCCTCTGGTCGGGCGCGTCGAGGAGGCCGTCCCCCTGTGTCGGAATTCTCTGCCACCGTTGACCGCTGGGCAGTGCAACTAAACCCATTTCAGGGCAATTCATACATAAAATAAAAGGCTTGATAAGTTCATATGGCGCTTTTAAAACTAAATTACACCTATACAAGCCAGTGGAGGTGTTGTGTCCTAGTTGTACCCAAGCCTCCGCACTTCATGAACTTCGGGTATGTGCAACTTGACAACATTGCAAAATTATCCAAATGTGAAAAGAACTAATAATCATATACGTATACCTTTACCTGACTGGAGGAGCGTATCGCCAGTAAATGATTTCTGGGTCTGAACTTTAACACTACAGAGTTAGAGTATCCATGAATGTATCACGTATCGAGTTGAGGTGCGTGTTTGGGCATCTTCGAACTAAAATTAAAATGTCTAGGGCCGAAACACTCGTCAACGAGAACCAACACACAGGTGATCCGCCAATATATATTGATACCGACAACAAAATAACTTGTGAACTGTAGAAGCAGTTTATCAGTTCTATATTACGGCAAATAACATAAGGCTTCAGTTTAGGTCTAGCAGAGAGAGAGAGAGAGATAACAGATCTTAGATGATTATTCAACAATTAACCATTACGTCATACCCTACTACTCTTACGTTAACACCAGTTACATGTAGGTATGTATGTATGTATGTATGTATGTATGTATGTCACTCACGCCAAAACTGAACTGAACTAATCCATAGAAGAGGACCCGAATTTCCCCATTAAAACACGGGATTTTATTAGGTTAAGTCAGGTTATTTTATGGATAAATCAGATTAGGTTTGGAATGGTTTGGTTCGGTTAGGTTCAGAAGAGGTCAGGCTAGGATAGGGGTTGGCTAGGCCTGGGGTACTTTAGGTGAAGGTTTGGCTAGGTTAGAATAGATTAAATCAAGTTAGGGTAAAAGATAGTTCTGTTGAATAAAATTTGGTCAGGTTAGTTAGGTATGTTAGATTAGGTTACATTACATGATATTACATTAGGTTAAGTTTTTTATACTGTTACGTCGGCTTTGAGATTGATATTTATTCAGTACAATCGCCATATAAGTTCACAGTGGTTCAGCGTATATACAGTATATAGACGGCACAGGTACACAAACAATGTACATATATAGTGCACCTATGTAATGTGAATAGACAGTGCTGGTATACAAACAATAGTAAACAATGAGTCGACCTGACCAAGACAGCCACTTGAAACTTATTTCCATTGGGTTAAGTTAGATTAGGTTAGGTTAGGTTAGATTAGGTTAGGTTAGGTTAGACTTGGTTTATGTACGAGGTTATGTAAGTTTAGGTTAGGTTATATAGTTACATTAGGTTACGTTAGTTTAGTTTAGGTAGTTACATTAGCTAGATTTACTTGATACATTAGGATACGTTATATCAAGTTTAGTTTGATTTTTAGTCCGAATACAACAGAAACCCATCAAAATTTCACTGCAGTTGGCCCACGCTGATCTAAGGCTTTCTTTGTTTATGTTGACCTCTGTGATATTTTTCGTTCCTAAACTTGTAAAACCGCTGCTGGCACATCCCATATATTGTTTTGTATATGGGTTGGTGTTTCACGACCCGCGGTTGCTATGGCCTGTCTGTGTGTGTGTGTGTGTGTGACGGAATGTGTATGTGTGTGTGTGTGTGTGTGTGTGTGTGCTTGTGGGGAATGTGTGTGTGCGTGTGTGTGTGTGCTTGTGAGGGTGAGTGTGTGTGTGTGTGTGTGTGTGTGTGTGTGTGTGTGTGTGTGGGGAGATGTGTGTGTGTGTGTGCGTGTGTGTGCTTGTGGGGAGTGGTGCATGTGTGTGTGTGTGTGTGTGCTTGTGAAGGTGGTGTGTGTATGTGTGTGTGTGTGCTTGTGAGGGAATGTGTGTGTGTGTGTGTGCGTGTGTGTGCTTGTGAGGTAGTGTGTGTGTGTGTGTGTGTGTGTGTGTGAAACAGGGAAATATGATATATAAGCAGAGAAATAGAGAAACAAATATTTTGATACACCGAAAGAGATATACAAACAAATGGGGACTGATCCATGCCATAATATCCAATTGCATGTTAACTGCCTCCATAAACACAAGCAAATATATTGTTATGACCATTGTTTGTACAACTATAATGCACACACAAAATATAGCCAGGTATAAAATTATAATAATAATTAGAGGTCAACAATTTTTTTTAACAATTATAACAAATCTCTTTTTCAGTCCCACACTTAGGGCTAAAATGGACCCAAACACTAGATTGGGTGTTTTGGGTGAACTTTAACGGGTCGAATGGATACAGCACTCGCCTCCTGTTCCAGGGATCGGTAGTTCGATTCCCGGGCACTCCCAGTTCACCCATTTGTAATGGGTACCTAAGGTTATAACTTGGGGAAGTGAAAGCGGTCGAGTGCAGTACCGAACATGCTGTCTCCTTATGTACCGAAGGTTTAGTATACATTGTGCTGTATCCACACTGTCCTTTACCGGCAGTCATGCCTATGGGACTCACCATCACTTTTCAACATATATAAATACAATATAACATCAAGAATCGTAAAAATTCTGATGTATTACAAAGATAACATTTGTGACTCCCTGATACTATCTGGCCCTTGAGTACTACCCCTGATAACCAGCTACCCCTTGAACACTATTTATACCACCTGTACCTTGAGCATTGCCCGCATCAACTGGGATTACAGCCCGCACACCTGTCTTATATATTTTATTAAATGATAAATTTAATGACTGTCAAGTTAAACATCTACAGTATAACGTTGATACAATCGTTCAACTGCTGTATGTGACCAAGAGGAATGTTTGTTTATATATAATTAAGTCATCAGGATATAAAACCTAGCGTTGATATTTATCCTTTTATTAAAATTTTGATATACAGTATGTTGAGAAAAGATTATGATGACCAGAATTTACAGAAATTAACATGATTACACCAACAGTACACCAAAATATTCAAAAATACTCATGGATACACCAAAGGTTCAGAAATGTCCTGAATACAAAACAGTTCTGAAATGCTAACGACTACACCAGATATTAAAAGAAGTTTAATACTACACCAAAGATTAAAAAAATAAATACTCATGATTACAGGTTCAGAAATTCGCATTAATTCAACAAACAGACAAAAACGCTCATGATAATACGAAATGATCAAGTAAAACTTATTAACCTAAAACAAACTTGCTCAAGATGTTAGTCAGCATAAAAAACTCCTTAATATAAATCAGCGTTATATGTAAGTCTATAATTCTGTTAAACACAAGAAATATATAATGTATAAACCTGCTTATAACCCACATCGTGACAGACAGTATTTTCATTCACCAGTGCAGTTAAATGAATAATATATAAAACTGTATTAAGGATGAATGTACAATGGTGTATAAACTATCACAGCTCAGAGAATAATACTTGGTACACTGGTGCAGCGAAATGCATAGTGGATTGTGAATTAGTGCAATGGAATGCATAGTGTTTTAAGGGGCGAGTTCAGGGGGTTTAACTTTCGCACCATACTGTTTTGGGAGTTTATATGTGTGCTAGAGACGTTTTTGGTGTGTTTCTGGGAGACCAAAATCAGTGTCACGACAAATTTAAAACTCACGAATCTCCAAAAATTCGTGACAAGTCAAATTTAAACCCCAGAGATTATCACTTATGGGCCTCTTAAAATGAGTACCATGGTAAACTTAAGCCCCTGACATACACATAAACGTCTCCTTTACACATATTAACGCCATAAACAATAATGTGTCAACTAAGAACCTTTTTATACCGCCATCGTCACCACGTATCAAACCTCCATTTACCCACCACCGATGTTATTATAGTGTCCTTCAATAACTAAGGTCTTTAACCGCGTAGTCTAGCTTAGTACTACGCCAGGCATTAACTGCTGTGTCAGAAATTAAGAGATACACCTCCTTCACCACTTCTTCATTTCTCCCTTTCGACTGAACGCCTGCAAGAACCTGAATTCCATCTTTTTCATAGTATTGAAGTGAAGAGTTATAATACATTCAATTATTTTCGCTCTCAAGTTCAGAAATTCTCACACAGTATCAACCGTAAAGGAATAATCAACTCGATAGCAGTGTGGCAACTTGTCTAATGTGTCACGATTTAGTTGTTAAGTGTAAAGAATTAAAATAAAAATCGACTGTTCAATACAAACCAATCTGAAAGTTCTCACCCTTGAGTTGGAAAATTCTACATGTTTTTAATAGAAAATAAAATACAGACTAAATGTATTGATATGTATAGAGGGAAAATATTGTAACGTATTCTAATTTCCTCTTGGTGCGTTACTAAGGGACACTGAACCACCCAACGAACTTCAAATATTAACCCTGAAACATTTATTCGGCAACAGTTACAGGCTGAAGGTTACTGGCTTTTACTCTGACACATGTTAATATAATTAGACATTTTTTTTTCAACTTATATAAAGAAGGAATACACAGAAAAGACCGAGTAACTCTTGTTCGTTATAATTTGGAACAGTAATCGTAGATGATCAAGATATTTATGAAAAACTAAAAAATATATGATATTACTTTTTACTTTTATCCTCTTCGCCACTGATCGGCTTGTTAGCCGCTTGGGCGATCGGTCACGACTCTTTTCCTTTATATTCTTCACCAAAAGGTCGGCTCGCTAGCCGCCCGGGCGATCGGTCACGTCTCTGTCACGCACTGTTGGCAAATACTGGGCATGCACCGGCTCCTGAATGTACCTGAACCCGCTCCAGTGTTGGTCAAGTCTTCTCTTGAAAGAGCTCACACTCGGTGCCGTCACAACACTTTCTGGTAGATTGTTCCAAGAGTTTACAACCCTCCCTCCGAAAAAGTTTGCCCTCACGGTTTTCCGGACTTGCGGCTTCTTCAATCTTGAGCTGTGACCCCTTGTGGGGCGAGCGTCCGCCAGCTCCAAGTAAGGACACTCAACTGAGTAGTGCCCCCTGAGATGCTTATAAACCTCAACTAGGTCCCCCCCTTGCCCGTCTGTAGTATAAGCTAGGCAAGTTCAGGCGCTCCAATCTCGCAGGGTAGCTGAGATGCCGAAGTGCAGGCACCAGCTTGGTGGCCCTCCTTTGAACATTTTCAACCAACTGACAGTCCCTAGCATATCTCGGGGACCAGATGGGGTGACAGTACTCCAGATGGGGAAGCACTTCACTCCTGAAGATCGTCACGAGGGACGGACCGTCTAGATATCTGAACGACCTTCTTATAAGACCCAATAATTTATTTGCCTGATTGCCTTCTTCTCACAATGGCCGAGAACTTCAGCTCATTGTCAACATACCTAGGTCCTTCTCACACACAGTCTCAACACTAGTACATTTTCTTCATCCCGTTGGGACATATGGTACGCCTCCTTACCGTTGGTACGCCCCAGGTGCATCCTCTTACACTTCGTGACATTGAATCTCAGCAGCCATTCCTTCGACCATTCCTGGAGCCCACAGAGGTCCTTCTGCAGCTCTTCACAGTCCGCTTGGTTCTTAATTTCCAGAAATAACTTGGCGTCATCGGCAAACATTTGTATGGAGGAGTGTACAACGTCAGGCATATCATTTATGAAACAAACAAACAACAGCGGGCCCAATACACTACCCTGCAGTACCCCACTTGTTACAGGTACAGATGACGATTTCGTGCCATTAATCACCACACATTGCTTGCGGTCATGTAGAAAGTCTTCTATCCACGCTAGGACATTTCCCCGAATTCCGTACCCTTCCAGTTTGATTTTCAGCCTTTCGTGGGGTACACTGTCGAAAGCCTTGGCAAAATCTAGGTAAATATTGTCGATATTACCACCCCGTTCTAGAATATAG
>NW_024741148.1:0-5000 GCF_018991925.1 Homarus americanus
CCCACACACCTTAACACACCTAACACACCTGTACACACCTTTCCACCAGAGAAAAGACCCATCTTCCTAACGCACCTAACACACCTTAACACACCTGTACACACCTTTCACCAGATTAAACCCATTTTCCACACACCCACACACACTCTTAACACACCTTAACACACCTGTACACACCTTTCCACCAGAGACAAAAACCCCATCTTTCCACACACCTAACACACCAACACACCTGTACACACCTTTCACCAGAGACAAAACCCCATCTTTCCACACACCCAACACACCTTAACACACCTGTACACACCTTTCCACCAGAGACAAAACCCATCTTTCCACACACCAACACACCTTAACACACCTGTACACACTTTTCCACCAGAGACAAACCCCATCTTTCCACACACACCTTAACACACCTAACACACCCTGTAACCTTCCACCAGAGACAAACCCCATCTTTCCACACAACTTAACACACCTTAACACACTCTGTACACACTCTTTTCACTCAGAGACAAAACCCATTTTCCACACACCTAACACACCTTTAACACACACTCTTAACACACTACACACACTTTACCACCAGAGACAAAACCCATCTTTCCACACACACCTTAACACACCTTAACACACCTGTACACACCTTACCACCAGAGACAAAACCCCATCTTTCCACGTACCCAACACACCTTAAACACACCTGTACACACCTTCCACCAGAGACACAAACCCCATCTTTCCACACACCTTAACACACCTAACACACTGCACACACCCTTTCCACCAGAGACAAACCCCATCTTTCCACACACCTTAACACACCTAACACACCTGTACACACCTTACCACCAGCATACAAACCCCATCTTCCACGCACACCTTTAACACACCTAACACACCTGTACACACCTTTCTCACCAGAGACAAAACCCCATCTTTTCCACACACCTTAACACACCTTAACACACCTGTACACCTTACCACCAGAGACAAACCCATCTTTCCACACACCTTAACACACCTTAACACACCTGTACACACCTTTCCACCAGAGACAAAACCCCATCTTTCCACACACACCTTTAACACACCTTAACACACCTGTACACACCTTCCACCAGAGACAAAACCCATCTTTTCCACACACCTTAACACACCAACACACCTAACACACCTTTCCCACCAGAGACAAACCCATCTTTCCACACACCTTAACACACCTACAACCTGTACACACCTTTCCACCAGAGACAAACCCCATCTTTCACCACCTTTAACACACACCTTAACACACCTGTACACACCTTTACCACCAGAGACAAAACCCCATCTTTCCACACACACCCAACACACCTTAACACACCTGTACACACCTTACCACCAGAGACAAAACCCCATCTTTCCACACCCAACACACCTTAACACACCTGTACACACCTTACCACCAGAGACAAACCCCATCTTTCCACACACACCTAACACACCCAACACACCTGTACACACCTTTCCACCAGAGACAAAACCCCATCTTTCCACACACCTAACACACCTTAACACACCTGTACACACCTTACCACCAGAGACAAAACCCCATCTTTCCACACACCTACACACCTAACACACCTGTACACACCTTTCCACCAGAACAAACCCCATCTTTCCACACACCTAACACACCTTAACACACCTGTACACACCTACCACCAGAGACAAACCCATCTTTCCACACACCTAACACACCTAACACACCTGTACACACCTTTCCACCAGAGACAAAACCCCATCTTTCCACACACACCTTAACACACCTTAACACACCTGTACACACCTTTCCACCAGAGACAAACCCATCTTTCCACACACCCAACACACCTTAACACACCTAACACACCTTTCCACCAGAGACAAAACCCCATCTTCCACACACACCTAACACACCTTAACACACCTTAACACACCTTTTCCACCAGAGACAAAACCCCATCTTTCCACACACCTTAACACACCTAACACACCTTAACACCTTTTCCACCAAGAGACAAAACCACCTTTTACCTTTCCACTAGAGATAAAACCCCATTTTCCACACACTCTTAACACATCTTAACACATTCTGCACACACCTTTCACTAGAGACAAAACTCATTTTTCACACTTAACATACCTACACACTCTTGTACACACCTTTTCCACTAGAGACAAAACTCCCATTTTTCCACACACTCTAACACACTTAACACACTCTGTATTACACCTTTTCCACCAGAGACAAAACCCCATCTTTCCACACATTCTGCACACACCTTAATATTCCTGTACACACCTTCTCACTGTTAAAAACCCCATTTTCCACACACACCTAACACACCAACACACCTGTACACACCTTTCCACTAGAGACAAAACCCCTTATCTTTCCACACACACACCTTAACACACCTTAACACACCTTAACACACCTGTACACACCTTTCCAATTAGAGATAAAACCTCATTCCACACACTCTTAACACATTCCACACACTCTGTACATTGTTCTTACTACTAGAGACAAAACTCTATTTTTCCACACACTCTAACACACCTTAACACACCTTAACACACTTAACATTACCTAATACTCTTTCTACACTCAGAGACAAACTCTATCTTTCCACACACTCTAACACACCTTAACACACCTTGCACACCTGTACACACCTTACTACTAGAGACAAAACTCTATCTTTTCCACACACCTAACACACTCTTAACACATTCTGTACACAACTTTCCACTAGAGACAAAACCCCATTTTCCACACACTCTAACACACCTTAACATTACCTGTACACACTTTCAACTAGAGACAAAACTCTCATTTTTCACACACCTTAACACACCTAACACACTCTGTACACACCTTTTCCACTAGAGACACAAAACTCCATTTTCCACACACACTCTTAACACACTCTTAACACACCTGTACACACTTTTCACTAGAGACAAAACTCCCATTTTCCACACCTAACACACTCCACACCTGTACAATTTTCACTAGACAAAACTCTATTTTTCACACACTTGTACACATTTGACACTCTGTACACACCTTTCCACTAGAGACAAACCTCATTTTCCACACACTCTTAACACACTCCATCACACCTGTACACACTCTTTCCACCAGAGACAAAACCCCATCTTTCCACACACCTTAACCACTCTAACACACCTGTACAGTACCTTCACTAGAGACAAAAATTCCCCATCTTTCCACACACTGTACACACCTTTTAACACACCTGTACACACTTTTAACACACCTGTAATACCTTTTACCACTAGAGACAAAACCCCATCTTTCCACACACCTTAACACACCCACACACCTGTACACACCTTCAATTAGAGACAAAACCTCATCTTTTCACACACCTGTACACACTTTAACACACCTGTACACACACTCTTCAATTAGAGACAAAACCCCATCTTTTCCACACACTCTAACACACCTTAACACACTCTGTACACACCCACACTATATAAAACCTGCCTTTCCACACACCTTAACACACCTAACACACCTGTATTAATAATTTTTTCTACTAGAGACAAAATCTCATTTCACACACTCTAACACATTTCCACACACTTGTACACACTTTTCTACTAGAGATAAGACTCTATTTTCACATACCTAACACACTTTTAACACACTTGTACACACTCTTTCACTAGACAAAACTCTATCTTTTTCCACACACTCTTAACACACTCTTAACACACTCTGTACACACTCTACCACTAGAGGACAAAACTCATCTTTCTACACACACTCACACACCTTAACACACTCCACACACTCTTTCCACTAGACAAAACCCCATTCTTTTCCACACACACCTTTAACACACTCTAACACACCTGTACACACCTTTTCCACTAGAGACAAGACCCCATCTTTCCACACCTCTAACACACCTTAACACACCCACACACCCCTTCCACTAGAGACAAAACTCATCTTTCCACACACTCCACACATTCTTAACACACTGCACACACCTTACCACTCAGAGACAAAACCCCATCTTTTCCACACACACCTAACACACCTTACCACACCTGTACACACCTTTCACGAGACAAACCTCCCCATTCCCACACACCTTAACACACCTTAACACACCCAGGTAGCTGACACCTTCCACCAGAGACAAACCCCATCTTTCCACGCACCTAACACACCTTTAACACACCTTTCCACCAGAGTAAACAAACCACAACTGTAACACGGACGAAATATTAAGGTCCTTTAGATATGTTGTTAAAAATGGAACGGCTGTGTTTCTTGATATCTTCACACACAGAGGGTTACCATAATTTTATTTGGTATCGTGGGGTCGTTTGAAATGCGTACATTAATATACATACATACATACACACACGTACACTGGTATATAAAAACGTACCTTGGCCACATAAACATACATAGTTCGTACACACACAGAGGCAAGAAAACATACACACATGTTATAGTTAAACACGTATTACATACAGGTATACACACAAAACATACACACACAAGTATAGCCATCAAACGTACACAGGGAGACGTACACGAGGTAAAAACAAACATACACACGCTGATTGGTTTACATTAATTATTAAGAAACGCTTCAGGGATTACACACACATTGATGTATACAGACATACACATAGAGGTGTGTATACACATGAAAACGTACAGAGGGCAAGCCATACACACACACACATATACAACTATACACACAGACATAAAGGTATACACATGAAGACGTACATAGATAAGCCACACACACACACACACACACACACACACACACACACACACACACACACACACACACACAAACACACACAGTTAAAATACTAAATAAACTGTCTTCAAGCTAGGAGCAAGAGAGAGAGAGAGAGAGAGAGAGAGAGAGAGAGAGAGAGAGAGAGAGAGAGAGAGAGAGAGAGAG
>NW_024741148.1:10000-22500 GCF_018991925.1 Homarus americanus
CCCAACCCAACCTAAACCTAACCTAACCTAACCTAACCTAACCTCATTTAGCCAATTTTTTGTACTAGTTATAGAATGAATACCTGGAGAGAATGACTTTGTTTTTGCCAAGCAAGAAGAAAAAAATTACGAGGTTTATTGGATTTTACAAGAGGGTTAAACGTGAGGTGGGGGGATGGGGGAGAGAGCAGTGGAAATGTTGGGGTGTCTGCTTGGGTGTTCACGCTGGGTGTCTACGCTGGGGTGTTCACGTTGGGGGTGTCTAAGCTGGGTGTTCACGCTGGGGTGTCTAAGCTGGGGTGTCTACGCTGCGTCAAGTGTCTAAGCTGGGGTGTCTAAGCTGGGTGTCTACGCCAAGGTTCACGCTGGGGCGTCTGCTGGGTGTCTACGCTGGGGCGTTCACGCTGGGTGTCTGCTGGGATGTTCGGCTGGGGTGTCTGGGTTGGGTGTTCATTGGGGTGTCTGGGTTGGGTGTTCACGCTGGGCGGCTACGCTGGGGCGTCTACGCTGCGTCTAAGCTGGGTGTTCACGCCGGGGTGTCTGCCGGGGGTGTTCACGCTGGGGTGTCTACGCTGGGGCGTCTAAGCTGGGTGTCTAAGCTGGGGTGTTCACGCCAGCGTTCACGCTGGACGTTCACGCCAGCGTTCACGCTGGGGTGTCTACGCTGGGCGTCTGTTGGGGCGTTCACGCCAGTGTCTACGCTGCGTTCACGCCGGGGTGTTCACGCTGCGTCTACGCTGGAGTGTCTACGCTGGAGCGTCTACGCTGGGATGCCACCCACGCTGGGGGTGTCTACGCTGGGGTGTCTACGTCAGTGTCTACGCTGGAGCGTTCACGCTGCGTCTACGCCAGTGCTCCACGCTGGGGCGTCTACGCCAGTGCCCACGCTGCGTTCACGCCGCGTCTACGCCGCGTCTACGCTGGGCGTTCACGCTGGGGTGTTCACGCTGGGGCGTCTACGCTGCGTTCACGCTGAGCGTTCACGCTGGGGCGTCTACGCTGCGTCTACGCTGGGGTGCGTCTACGCCAGTGTCCACGCCGGGGTGCTCACGCTGGGGCGTTCACGCCAGTGTTCACGCTGGGGCGTCTACGCCGGAGCGTTCACGCTGGAGCAGTTCACGCTGGGACGTTCACGCCAGCGTCTACGCCAGGCGTTCACGCTGGGGGCGTTCACGCTGGGGTGCGTCCACGGGCTGGGGCGTTCACTGGGGTGTCTACGCTGAGCGTTCAATACGCCGGAGCGTCTGACGCTGGGACGTTCACGCCAGTGTCTACGCTGCGTCTGGCTGGGGGCGTTCACGCTGGAGCGTCTACGCCAGGTGTCTACGCCAGTGTCCACGCTGGGGCGTCTACGCTGGGGCGTCTACGCCGGAGTGTCTAACGCTGGAGGTTCACGCTGGGCGTCTACGCTGGGGTGTCCACGCCGGGGCGTTCACGCTGCGTCTTACGCTGGCGTTCATTAAAAGCGTTCACGCTGGAGTGTCTACGCTGGGTGTCTACGCTGGGGCGTCTACGCTGGGGCGTCTACGCTGGGGGTGTCTACGCCGGGGTGTCTACGCTGCGTTCACGCTGGGGTGTCTACGCCAAGGTTCACGGCTGGGGTGTTCACGCTGGGGTGTCTACGCTGGGGCAGTTCACGGGGTGCGTTCACGCTGGGGCGTCTACGCCGGGGGCGTCTACGCTGGGGTGTTCACGCCGGAGGTTCCACACGCTGGAGCAAGCCCGCTGGGGTGTCTACGCTGGGGGTGTTCACGCCAGCCCACGCTGGAGCATGCTGGAGCGTCTACGCTGGGGGTGTTCACGCTGGAGGCTCACGCCGGAGTGTCTACGCTGCGTCTACGCCGGGGTGTCTACGCTGGGGCAGTTCACGCTGGAAGGTTCGCCGAGCGGGGTTCACGCTGGTGTTCACGCTGGAGCGTTCACGCTGGAGCGTTCACGCTGGGGCGTCTACGCTGGGGTGCTCACGCTGGAGCAGTTCACGCCGGAGGTTCACGCCAGTTCACGCTGGGGCGTCTACGCTGGGGGCGTTCCGCTGGGGTGTCTGCTGGGGTGTCACGCTGGAGCGTCTCACGCTGGAGTGTCTACGCTGGGGTGTTCATGGAGCGTCTCTGGGGTGTTCACGCTGGAGTTCACGCTGGAGTGTTCACGCTGGAGCGTCTACGCTGGGTATCTGGGTGTCCACGCTGGGGTATTACGCTGGGTGTCTACGCTGGGAGTGTCACGCTGGGAGTGTTCACGCTGGAGTGTTCACGCTGGGGTGCTCCGGAGCGTTCACGCTGGGTGTCCGCCTTGGGTGCTTCACGCTGGAGTGTCTACACCGCTGGGGTGTCTACGCTGGGTGTCACGCTGGGGTGTCTACGCTGGAGCGTCTACGCTGGGTGCTGCTCACGCCGGGGGTGTCACGCTGGGGTGTCTACACGGGAGTGTCTGCACGGAGTGTCCACGCTGGGGTGTCTACGCTGGGTGTCTACGCTGGGGTGTGTCTCGCTGGGGTGTCTACGCTGGGTGTTCACGGCACAGGCCTTAACGCTGGGGTGTCTACGCTGGGGTGTCTACATGAGGTGTCCACGCTGGGGTGTCACGCTGGAGTGTTCACGCTGGCGTCTGCTGGGGGCTTCACGCTGGGGTGTCTACGCTGGGCAGTGTCTACGCTGGGGTGTCTACAGCCAGGTGTCTACGCTGGAGTGTCTACACGCTGGAGTGTTCACGCTGATGTTCACCCTGGGGTGTTTACATGGGGTGTCTACACGCTGGAGTGTTCGCTGGGCCTCACGCTGGGGCGTTCACGCTGGGGTGTCTACGCTGGGGTGTCTACGCTGGGGTGTCCGCTGGAGTGTCCACGCTGGAGGTTCACGCTGGGTGCGTCTACCGCTGGAGTGTCTGCTGGGGTGTGTCTACGCTGGGGTGTCTCACGCTGGAGTGTTCACGCTGGGTGTCTACGCTGGGGTGTCCACGCTGGAGTGTCTACGCTGGGGTGTCTACGCTGGGGTGTCTACGCTGGGGTGTCTACACGCTGGGGTGTCTACGCTGGAGCGTCTACGCTGGGTGTCTCACGCTGGAGTGTCTCACGGCTGGGGTGTCTACGCTGGGGTGTCTACGCTGGAGTGTCTCAGCTGGGGTCACGCTGGGCGTCTACGCTGGGGTGTCACGCTGGGGTGTCTACGCTGGGGTGTCTGCGCTGCTGGAGTGTTCACGCTGGAGTGTCCACGCTGGGGAGTGTCACGCTGGGTGTCTACGCTGGTGTCTACGCTGGGGTGTCTACGCTGGAGTGTCTACGCTGGAGTATCACGCTGGGGTGTCTCACGCTGGGGTGTCTACGCTGGAGTGTGTGTCTACCGCTGGAGCGTTCACGCTGGGGTGTCTACGCTGGAGCGTCCACGCTGGAGCGTCTGTTCTGGAGGTTCACGCTGGGGTGTCCACGCTGAGTTCAAGCTGGAGTGTCTACGCTGGAGTGTCCACGCTGGAGTGTCACGCCATGCGTCCACGCTGAGTGTCTACGCTGGAGTGTCACGCTGGGGTGTCACGCTGGGGCGTCTACGCTGGGGTGTCCACGCTGGGGCGTGTCTACGCCGGAGCGTCCACGCTGCGTTCACGCTGGGGTGTCCACGCCGGGGAGCGTCTACGCTGGGTGTATCTACATAACGCCATGTCTACACTGGGGCGTCTGTATGGAGTGTCCACGCTGGGAGTGTCCACGCTGGGGTTTCACGCTAGAATTGTCACGCTGGGTGTCTACGCTGGGAGTGTCTCACTGGGCGTTCACGCTGAGGTGTCACGCTGAGCGTCTACGCTGGGGTGTCTACGCTGGGGCGTCCACTGGGAGTGTCTCACGCTGCGTGTCACAGCACAAGTGTCTACGCTGGAGTGTCACGCTGGGGTGTCCACGCTGGGGTGTCTACGCTGGGGGTGTCTACGCTGGAGTTCACACGCTGGGGTGTCTACGCTGGTGTACGCTGGGGTGTCTACGCTGGGGTGTCTCTACGCTGGGGTGTCTACGCTGGGGTTCACGCTGGGGGTCTACGCTGGGGTGTCACGCTGGGCGTCCTACGCTGGAGTGTCACGCTGGGGTGTCTGCTGCGCGTCACGCTGGGGTGTCTACGCTGGGTACGCTGGGTGTCTACGCTGGGTGTCTACATGGGGCGTCCACGCTGGGGTGTCCACGCTGGAGTGTCTGCTGGAGGTTCACGCTGGAGCGTCCACGCTGGGGTGTCGCCTGGGGTTCACGCCAGGGTGTCTACGCTGGGGTGTCTACGCTGGGGCGTTCACGCTGGAGTCTCGCTGGGGTGTCTACGCTGGGGTGTCTACGCTGGGGCGTCTGCCTGGGGTGTCTCGCTGGGGTGTCTACGCTGGAGTGTCCGCTGGGGTGTCTACGCTGGGGTGTCTACGCCAGGTGTCACACTGGAGTGTCACCGGTGTCACGCTGGGTGTCCACGCTGGGGTGTCCACGCTGGAGTGTCTACGCTGGAGGTGTCCACGCTGAGGTGTCTACGCTGGAGCGTCTACATGGAGGTCCACGCTGAGGTGTCCACGCTGGGGTGTCCACGCTGGGGTTCTACACAGGGGTGTCTACGCTACCCACCCACCCACCCCCCAGTTCACGCTGGAGTGTCCACGCTGGGGAGTTCCGCTGGGGTGTCTACGCCGGGAGTGTCTACGCTGAGTTCACGCTGGGGCGTCCACGCTCGAGCGTTCACGCTGGGGTGTCTACGCTGGGGTGTCTACGCTGGGGTGTCTACGCTGGGGTGTCTGCTGGGGTTCTACATGGGAGTGTCTCAGCGCAGGGTTCTACACCTGGGGTGTCTACGCTGGAGCGTCTGGCTGGGGTGTCTACACTGGGGTGTCTAAGCTGGGAGTGTCTACGCTGGGGTGTCTACGCTGGAGTGTCTACGCGCTGGAGTGTCCACGCTGGGTGTTCACGCTGATGTTCACGCCGGAGGTTCACGCTGGGGTGTTCACGCTGCGCTTTCCGCGGGTTCACGCTGGGGCAGCGTCTACGCCAGCGGTACGCTGGGGTGTCTACCGTCCACGGGGAGTTCACGCTGGGTGTCTACGCTGGGGTGTCACGCTGGGGTGTCTACGCTGGGTGTCCACGCCGGGGTGTCCACGCTGGAGTGTCTCCACGCTGGGGTGTCTACGCTGGAGTGTCTACGCTGGGTTCACGCTGGGGTGTCCACGCTGGGGTGTCTCAGCTGAGTGTCTACGCCGGAGTTCACGCTGGGGAGTGTCTACGCTGGGGTGTCTACGCACTGGAGTGTCTACCGCTGGAGTGTCTCGCTGGAGTGCACCTTCAGGGTGTCTGCACTGGGGCGTCCACGCTGGAGTGTCTACGCTGGGGTGTCCGCTGGAGTGTCTACGCTGGAGTGTCCACGCTGGGGTGTTCACGCTGGAGTGTCTACGCTGGGGTGTCTCGCTGGGGTGTCTACGCTGGGGTGTCTACGCTGGGGTGTCTACGCTGGGGTGTCTACACTGGGTGTCTACGCTGGGTGTCACGCTGGGGTGTCTCGCTGGAGGTCTACAGCTGGGTGTCTACGCTGGAGTGTCTACGCTGGAGTGTCTCTACGCTGGGGAGTGCTCTACGCTGGGTGTGTCTACGCTGGAGTGTCTCGCTGGAGTGTCTCACGCTGGGGTGTCTCGCTGGAGTGTCTGCTGGAGTGTCTGCCTCTGGGGTGTCTACAGCAGGGGTGTCTACGCTGGGTGTCTACGCTGGAGTGTCTACTGGGGTGTCTCAGCTGGGGTGTGTCTACGCTGGGTGTCTACGCTGGGGTGTCTACGCTCTGGGGTGTCTGCCTGGAGTGTCTGGCACAGGTGTCTACATGCTGGGGTGTCTACGCTGGAGTGTCTCGCTGGAGTGTCTACGCTGGTGTCTCGCTGGGTGTCTACGCTGGAGTGTCTACGCTGGGTGTCTACGCTGGGTGTCCCGCTGGGGTGTCTACGCTGGGGTGTCTACGCTGGGTGTCTACGCTGGAGTGTCTACGCTGGAGTGTCTACGCTGGGGAGTGTCTACGCTGGAGTGTCTACGCTGGAGTGTCTACGCTGGGGTGTCTACGCTGGGGAGTGTCTACGCTGGGGTGTCTACGCTGGGGTGTCTACCTGGGGTGTCTACACTGGGGTGTCTACTGGGGTGTGTCTACGCTGGGGTGTCTACGCTGGGGTGTCTACGCTGGGGTGTCTACGCCGGGTCTGCTACGCTGTGTCTACGCTGGGGTGTCTACGCTGGGAGGTCTACGCTGGGGTGTCTACGCTGGGTGTCTACGCTGGGGTGTCTACGCTGGGGTGTCTACTGGAGTGTCTACGCTGGGGTGTCTACGCTGGAGGTTCACGCTGGGTGTCTACGCTGGGGTGTCTACGCTGGGGTGTCTACGCTGGGGTGTTCACGCTAAGTTCACGCTGGGGTGTCTACGCTGGGGTGTCTACGCTGGGGTGTCTACGCTGGGGTGTCTACGCTGGGGTGTCTACGCTGGGGCAGTCTACGCTGGAGCGTCTACGCTGGGGTGTCTACGCTGGGGTGTCTACGCTGGGGGTGTCTACGCTGGGGTGTCTACGCTGGGGTGTCTACGCTGGGGTGTTCACGCTGGGGTGTCTACGCTGGGGTGTCTACGCTGGGTGTCTACGCTGGGGTGTCTACGCTGGGGTGTCTACGCTGGGGTGTCTACGCTGGAGTGTCTACGCTGGGGTGTCTACGCTGGAGTGTTCACGCTGGGGTGTCTACGCTGCGTCTACGCTGGGGTGTCTACGCTGGAGTGTCTACGCTGGGGGTGTCTACGCTGGGGTGTCTACGCTGGAGTGTCTACGCTGGGGTGTCTACGCTGGGGTTCCACGCTGGAGTGTCTACGCTGGGTGTCTACGCTGGGGTGTCTACGCTGGGGTGTCTACGCTGGGATGTCTACGCTGGGGTGTCTACGCTGATGTCTACGCTGGGGTGTCTACGCTGGGTGTCTAAGCTGGGGTGTCTACGCTGGGGTGTCTACGCTGGGGTGTCTACGCTGATGTCTACGCTGGGGTGTCTACGCTGGGGTGTCTACGCTGGGGTGTCTACGCTGGGGTGTCTACGCTGGGGTGTCTACGCTGGGGTGTCTAAGTCGGTGTCTACGCTGGGGTGTCTACGCTGGGGTGTCTACGCTGGTGTCTAAGCCGGGGGTGTCTACGCTGCGTCTACGCTAGTGTCTACGGGGTGTCTAAGCTGGGGTGTTCGCTGGGGTGGCTACGCTGGGTGTTCACGCTGGGTGGCTACGCTGGGGTGTCTACGCTGGGGTGTCTACGCTGGGGTGTCTAAGCTGGGTTTACGCTGGTGTCTACGCTGGGATGTCTGCTTCTACGCTGGGGTGTCTAAGCTGGGTGTCTACGCTGGGGTGTCTACGCTGGGGTGTCTAAGCTGGTGTCTAAGCTGGGGTGTCTAAGCTGGGGTGTCTAATCCTCAGGTGCAGTCCTACCTAACATAATTCATCAACAAACCCCTGCACTTTGACTCTAAGATGTCTGAAGTTTTGCCTGGCTACGGTGCCACATGTCATTTAGTGGAGATTGAAGAGATACCTTTTGAAACTATGATTTATTTTTCTCCCGGCAAATTTGGCAACGTTGCATTTATATTTGTGGGGTTTTTATCAAGCTATTTTTGTTTCCGCGTTTTTTTTGTGTTTACATTTTTCGCGCCATTTGTTTCCCGCGCTTTTATGGTTTACATTTTCGCGCCATTTGTTTCGCGCTTTTTATGTTTACATTTTCGCGCCATTTGTTTCCGCGCTTTTTATGTTTACATTTTGCGCCATTTCAGTTTCCCGCGTTTTTTGCATATTTTTAAGGGTGGGATTGGCCGCCCAGCCTTGCCTTTTACCCCAGTTAGTGGTTGAGGACTAAGCTGGTTGAGTTGGCTGAATTGGCTAACCCGCTTGAGTTGGCTCGCGGTGGGAAAGATTCTTGTCATCTGGGCCTAAAATATAACATATATCAGGTAATTTCCTCCCATAGTGTAATCATATCGTGATCTTCTATAGCCATATTGGGAGACTATGTTATATTAACCTCCTGAAGCCATATTAAGACTCTGGAATGTGTGAAACGAGGACGGTCACACACACACACACACACTTGTTCATTAACTAAAATAAATTCTTACATCAGAGGAGAAATTCTTCGATAAAATAAAAAATAAAGTCACTATAACGATCTACTTTCCCAGCTTTTCTTGGCAACGTCTCTTGTGTTTACTTTTTTTTCCCGCCTTTTTTTCGCGCGCTTTTTGCCCGCCTTTTTTTTCGCGCGCTTTTTGCCCGCCTTTTTTTCGCGCGCTTTTGCCCGCCTTTTTTTTCCGCGCGCTTTTCCCCGCCTTTTTTCGCGCGCTTTTTCCGCCTTTTTTCGCGCGCTTTTTGCCCGCCTTTTTTTCTGTGGGGCTTTTCATAGGTTATTGTTGTTATTATGTTATGACTGACCTACAACACCTTAGGAGTTATTAAATACGTAAAGAACTAAGTTATTAAATTATACCACCATTAAAAATCCCCCCTTCCGCCATTTCCTACATCAATATAGACCATTAAAATACACCTTTTAGACAGGGGCTTACCGTCACCTGTCTAGCTCTTACAGACGCTTCCCATATGACCTCAATTCAGGATGGAACTGTATGCTGCGGCCCGGTCTAACATTCCTCCCTTCCTCTTCCTTCCTTCCTCCTACTCCTCCTCCATGTTACTCTTGGCAAAGGGAGTTGGCGCTTTCGAATTTCTCAGAATCAACCATCGACCAATCAGGGGCTTGTTTCGATGACGTCACGGAGCCGGTCGACCTATCAAGGACGTTTTGCATCTCTCGTCTCAACGCATTCCTTCCTCCCATAACTTCCTGGGTCATTTTACACATATTTTCCCACATATTCTAACATATTTTCCCACATATTTCCCATCCACATATTCACCACATGTTTCCTCACCCACATATTCACCACAAGACTCATCTACTAATTATAAAGGTAAAAGCGTCAGGTGTTAGATATACAGGTGTGAGTAATCTCATCAGCGCCCACCCTCCCACACACACCCACAAAAAGCGCGGGAAAAAATGGTCGCTATTATTATTAAATTTGGAGGGAAAAATGGTTATTAGTAAATTTGGCGGGAAAAATGGTTGTTATTATTAAATTTGGCGGGAAAAATGGTTGTTATTATTAAATTTATGGGAAAATGGTTGTTATTATTAAATTTAAGGAAAAATGGTTGTTATTATAAATTTGGCGGGAAAAATGGTTGTTATTATTAAATTTGAGGGAAAAATGCCAATAGTATTTCTGTGTTTCCTGATTTGGGGAGATGAGAATTACGGGGAATATTGAATTATGTATAGAGAGAGGTGGGAAGGAAAGGAGAGAGAGAGAGAGAGGTTGGTGATGAAGGCGAGAGGGAGAGAGAGTGAAAGGCTGGGTGGAGGAGGAGGAGAATATGGAAGGGAAGAAAAGGGGAGGAGGGAGAGGAGGAGGAGGGGGTAGGGGAGGTGAGAGGTGGCGGGGGTGGTGGGGAGGGAAAGCTTTTCATACAAACAAACAAACGTCAAGGAGATTTATATTTATAGCGGCAAGAGAGAAGAGAGAGAGAGAGAGAGAGAGAGAGAGAGAGAGAGAGAGAGAGAGAGTGTTGCCATCAGGAGAATATATCAAATACAACTGAAAAAAAGCTAAAACTGCAACACAAATGACATCAATGCAACAACAGATGAAAGTACAAAGTAAAAGTAAGTATAGAAAGTACCTAAATAGAAAGTATAACACAAGTACCATCATAGGACAAAAACAACACAAAAGTACCACAAGAGAAAGTAACACAATGCAAGAGTACCAAAAAAAGAAAGTACCACACCACAAAAAAATACCCATAAAGAAAGTACCACACCACAAAAGTACCACTAAAGAAAGTACCACACCACAAAAGTACCCAAAAAGAAAGTACCACACCACAAAAGTACCCAAAAGAAAGTACCACACCACAAAAGTACCAAAAAAGAAAGTACCACACCACAAAAGTACCACTAAAGAAAGTACAGGGAGGGTAGGGTTGAGAAACACGTTGTGGGGGGAATTCTGGGTAAAAAAAATTTCAATCTGGGGAAATAGTGAAAAAATTGGGTATATGTGGGTAAAATAGGATATATTTGGGGAAAAATTGGGAAAATGTGGGGAAATCGGTGAAAATAGTGGAAAAGACAATGTTAAGTTAGAAGATTTGGGAAAAATAAGAAAATGCGGAAAATATGGAAATAAGGAAGATTATGGGTTAATACGTGAAAATAAGGCAACAGACACAAGCTGACGTTAACAAAAATACGGGAAAATTTGAAGAAACAAAAACGCGGAAAACACAAATAAATACAAAAACGCGGGAAAACAAAAACTACCAACAAAACGCGGAAAAAAAATAAAAAACGCGGGAAAACACCAAAACACGAAAACGCGGAAAACACCAAACACGAAAAACGCGGAAAACACCAAACACGAAAAAAACGCGGAAACACCAAAAACGCGAGGCACAGGAATTGTGGTGTAGACGTCATATGAGCTCTGGGTGGTGGCTGTGGTGGTGGTGGTAGGACAAGGCAGCCATATTTGGTGGCCCTAAACTGGGAACTGCTGCCGGCTACAAGAAACGAGAGAGAGAGAGAGAGAGAGAGAGAGAGAGAGAGAGAGAGAGAGAGAGAGGGAGAGTGTGTTACAGTAGATAGATAGATCGATAGACAGATAGATAGACAGATAGATAGATAGATAGATAGAGAACACCCACGCCCACACGCCCACATATTCATTTAATCCATTGGAATTCCACAGTTTTATTTGATATTATTATTCCTACAGACATACGTACATACACAATAACATACATACATACTGTACACACACACACACACACACACACACACACACACTGCCTCACAATTGCTTCACTAAGACACACAGAGTAGGTAGGTAGGTGTGTGTGTGTGTGGGTGTGGGTGTGTGTGTGTGTGTGTGTGTGTGTGTGGGCAGTATCGGCAAGGACGTCTGTCAACAGGAAAACAACTGTATATTATAGACAGACAGACACACACACAAAGATAGATAGATAGATAGATAGATAGATTTGTTACTGAACAACCAAAAAGCTAAAATCCGTTAAAGTTCGTTAATATAATTATCTCATAAATTAATTTAATTTAAAAATTTTATCAATAAGTCTAGTTATGTATTAAAGGGGAAAATCCGTTAAATTCGTTAAAGTTCGTTACGCCGAGTTACATTCAAATGCAAAATATCTTGAATTAATGAACTTCAATTCAGTTTATCTTTTTACATTTATTTAATTATATTTCACATAAAAATTATGTTAAAATCCTTTAAAGGTCGTTAAGTCCGTTAGAATTTAAATACAAAATATTTCAAATAAGTTAGAAGGTCGCTAAAACCCTCTTGCAGTATTTTAAATCATTCAAATATCGATAAGCATTTCTATAATCCGTTAAAATTCGTTATAGTCCGTTAAAATTCGTTACAGCCCGTTAAAAACCGTTAGAATTTGAATGGTTCCCTCCATGACGATTTAAGGTTCAAATACTCGTGTGTCAGCCTTTTAAATTTGAATAAGAATCACTAGAGGTAGATGAGAGAAAGTGAGATATCTCTTAGGTTAATTGAGAGATAATGATGTCTCTTTCAAGGTGTGAGGATAGTGCATACCTCTATCATCATCATCATCATCATCATCATCATCATCATCATCATATTATTGTATTTTATTTATTTATTCTGAAATATTCAAAGTCTCTCTCTCTCTCTCTCTCTTCCTCCCTCTTTTCATTGTTTCTCTCTATCTCTCACACACTGTCTCTTTCTATATTTCTCCATCTCTCATAAACATAGATCTCTCTCTACCCACGTCTCTCTAACTCCACGTCTCTCTCTTCTCCCACGTCTCTAACCCACGTCTCATTCTCTCTCTCTCTAACTCCACGTCTCTCTCACTCCTCTCTCTACTGGAAGAGGTCCCCATTAGGCCAATTGATCTCTGAGGCCGAAATTACCGCCTGATTCACCTATACTATATTGGTATATGACTGCTGCCACGCCCACTCTCTCTCTCTCTCTCTTCATTTGGTTATATCAACAATAAAAATAACCTAACCAAACCCAACCAAAACCAAACCAAACTAACCAAACCTCACTTAATTAAAACACCCACAATCATTCGACCACCAGCACTGAACCCACCCCCACCCACTACCTCATCCACCAACCCACCCCCACCTTCCGCATTCCTGGTGTGTGGGTTATACCTTCCTGGCTCAGTGGGGGTGGGGATGGTGGGGGTGGGGGATGGGTGGGGTGGGGTGGGAGGAGGTAGGTAAAGAGGAGTGGGTGGGAGTGTTGAGGAGTGTTGAGTGTTGGAGGAGAAGGAGGGAGAGGGTTGATGCTTCCTCTTCTCGTTTTTTATAATATTCTTCAGTTTGCAAGTGTTGGGCTATGTTTAAGGTGTGTGTGTGTG
>NW_024741148.1:27500-44679 GCF_018991925.1 Homarus americanus
TGGTGGTGGTGGTGGTGGTAGTAGTGGTTGGTAGTGGTAGTGGTGGTAGTGGTGGTAGTGGTGGTCGTAGTGGTAGTGTGGTGAGGTAGTAGTGGTGGTAGTGGTGGTGGTAGTGGTGGTAGTGGTGGTGTGGTGGTAGTAGTGGTGGTAGTGGTTGTGTCCAAGAGCCTATATGATAAACTAGGTTGTTAATTTCCTTATAACATACATACTGTAGATACATACATACATACACACTATACATACATACATACATACATAGACAGATAGATAGATAGATAGATAGATAGATAGAGTAGGTCAGGTTAGGTTAGCACTTAATTAACCTGGGGTGACTAATCTTCTGGTGACCTTAATATTTACCTAATTTAATGAACAAGAAATAAAAAATCATACGTGTGTGTGTGTGTGTGTGTGTGTGTGTGTGTGTGTGTGTGTGTGTGTGTGTGTGTGTGTGTGTGACCGGGAGAAAGTTCGAGATGCGTCTGAAGAAACTCATCATATGCTAAAAATTCCTAGTACTGGGATTGGCTACAGGGGTGATGTCATCGTTAGGGGGCAGGGCTACGATGGCGTCGGTGGGTGGAGCTTAAACATGATTGGTTCCGGATGGGCCTTGACGTCATAGTTAAGGGGCTGGGCTATGATGGCGTCGGTGGGTGAAGCTTAAATATGGTTGGTCCAGATGGGCCTTGACGTCATTGAAAAGGGGAGGAGGAATTTTGACGTCATAAATAGGGAAAGTATTTTACAAAGACGAGAACTGTATTATGATTGGTTAGAATGATCCCTGACGACAAGAGAGAGGGAAACAACATGGCGATTGGTCGAAAGACACAATGACGTCAGCATATAAAAAACAATGACGTCATGTCTACGTGCTGCCATCTGTGTTTACACCATCGAACTATTTTAGGTAAACACGGGCGCCATCCCTCTCCGAGTTTAAATCCAGCGTGGGCGTGTCGTGGGCGTCTGGGTGGGGGGACCCTGGGCGTGAATATAACCGTGTAGGAGGGCGTGAAGAAGAGAATCACAGACATTAAAGATAATAAATGATGATGTGGTGAGAGAGGGAAGGTGATAAAGATGGTGGATAAAGAGGAGGTCGTTTATACTAGGAGGTGGTGATGAATCGTCCACGCCTTGCCGGCCCTCTGAGCAGCCATAGACACCACGAGTCAGGTGGATGGTGTGGTGTGTGTGGGTAGTGTGGATGGTGTGTGGTAGTGTGTGGTGGTGTGGGGTAGTATGGATGGTGTGTGTGTGTGTGTGGTGTGGAGTCAGGTGGATGGTGTGGAGCTGTGAGGATAGAGACAATATGTGATAGTATAGAGCTGTGTGGATAGTGTGTGCGGTATGGATCAAGAAACAGTAGATGTGATATAGAGCTTAAAATTATGGATTGAAAGATAATAAATGTGGATAGAGAAGGACTGGGTGTGGATACAGAGAGGACAGATGTGGATAGAGAATAAATAGAGAGAGGGGAAAGGTGTGAATGACGTGGATAGTAGCAGAGGTGGATTCTAGATAGCTGTAGGATAGTGTAGATATATGGTAGACGAAAGGATGTGGGTACCAGAGAAAAGGTGTGTGTGTGTGTGTGTGTATGAGTAAGTGTGTATGTATGTGTGTGTATGTGATTGACTCTGTGTACGTTTATCACCTCATGAATAACCATCCCAAAACCATACATTCATACAACGACCAAAAATACAATTCCCAACCCCATACACCAAAATACAACAACTTATACAACTCACCTGAAATGAGAAAAAGTTGTATCTAGATTTTTGCGAACGATATTGTATTAATGTGAGTTCAATACATACACACATACATACATATATAATTACCTGAAATGAAGAGTAAATTATTATTATTATTATTATTGTTCACTTAAAATACTAAAATAACATCCATTTGGCGCTAAAAATACAGAGAGACTCTACCATAACAAAGAATAATTTATCCCTGCGACAGAAACCCACGTAAAAATAATACACTGTTGGATAAAATTTCTGCTTTTCAAAGCATAGTTCCCATACCATAGAAAATGGACTTAATAAAAAGACGCGGGAGATGTAGACTTGGCTAAATAGCCCTCCCGTGGTAATAGTGATTTTTAATAGTAATAGACAAATAGGAAATTACTAGATAAAATAGTGTTAGTAGTAATAGTAGAATGACATAGTGAATAGGGTTTATATATCCTATTAAATAATAACGAAAATACCACTTTTAATGGGAAAAAATAGGCAATATTGATCAAAATAAATATTAATCTACTACTGACAATTTTACCTATTTCTCCTCACCTATTTCCAACCCCCACCTTCCCATTCCTCCCTACTCAGACCCCCCATCATCTCTCCATGTCTCTAAGGGAGTGAGAGAAGTCTACTTAGCTTACTGAGGAAATGAACTC
The DNA here is from genome assembly GCF_018991925.1 of Homarus americanus. NCBI lineage: Eukaryota > Metazoa > Arthropoda > Malacostraca > Decapoda > Nephropidae > Homarus > Homarus americanus. The sequence continues at coordinate 29,932 of NW_024741148.1, forward strand.
ACTTGTCATTGTAAATAAAAAAAAGAGAGAGAGAGAGAGAGAGAGAGAGAGAGAGAGAGAGAGAGAGAGAGAGTTCCCTCTGACAAGTAGAGCTAAAAACACCTTTATTTATAACAGGAAAAGAAAAACGAGGAGTGATAACCAGAGCAACTGACACCACAGAAAAACGGAAATTATAGAAATGGGAAATTAGAGGGTTGTCATCATACTCAAGGGGTTAAGTCATCATACCAAGGGGTTGTCATCATACCAAGGGGTTAAGTCATCATAGTCAAGGGTTAAGTCATCACACTCAAGGGTTAAGTCATCACACTCAAGGGTTAAGTCATCACACTCAAGGGGTTATCATCATACTCAAGGGGTTGTCATCGTAGTCAAGGGTTAAGTCATCATACTCAAGGGGTTAAGTCATCACCCTGGGTTGTCATCACACTCAAGGTGTTCATCACACTCAAGGGGTTGTCATCATACTCAAGGGGTTGTCATCACACCTATAAGTTGGGTTATCATACCTCAAGGGGTTAAGTCATCATACTCAAGGGTTAAGTTATCATACTCAAGGTTGTTATCATACTCAAGGGGTTAAGTCATCATACCTAAGGGGTTGTTATCATACCTAAGGGGTTGTTATCATACTCAAGGGTTGTTATCATACTCCAAGGGGTTAAGTTATCATACTAAGGGGTTGCCATCATACCAAGGGGTTGTCATCATACTCAAGGGGTTAGTTATCATACCTCAAGGGTTGATTCATCATACTCAAGGGGTTGTTATCATACTCAGGGGTTGTTATCATACTCAAGGGTTGTCAATACACCTGAGGGTTTAAGTCATCATACTCAAGGGGTTGTCATCATACTCAAGGGTTAAGTCATCGTAGTCAAGGGGTTGTCATCATACTCAAGGGGTTGTCATCGTACTCAAGGGTTGTCATCACACTCAAGGGTTAAGTCATCATACCTAAGGGGTTAAGTCATCACACTCAAGGGGTTAAGTCATCACACTCAAGGGGTTAAGTCATCATACTCAAGGTTGTCATCATACTCAAGGGGTTAAGTCATCATACTCCAAGGGGTTGTCATCATACTCAAGGGGTTAAATCATCATACTCAAGGGTTAAGTCATCATACTCAAGGGGTTGTCATCATACTCAAGGGGTTAAGTCATCATAGTCAAGGGTTGTCATCGTACTCAAGGGTTGTCATCACACTCAAGGGTTGTCATCACACTCAAGGGTTAAGTCATCGTATTCAAGGGGTTAAGTCATCACACTCAAGGGGTTGTCATCATACTCAAGGGTTAAGTCATCATACTCAAGGGTTAAGTCATCGTAGTCAAGGGTTGTCATCATACCTCAAGGTTGTCATCGTACTCAAGGGGTTAAATCATCATACCAAGGGTTGTCATCATACCCAAGGGGTTGTCATATACTCAAGGTTATCATCATACTCAAGGGGTTAAGTCATCATACTCAAGGGTTGTCATCATACCTGGGGTTGTCATCATACCAAGGGTTGTCATCATCTCAAGGGTTAAGTCATCGGAGTCAAGGGGTTAAGTCATTACACTCAAGGGGTTAAGTCATCGTATTCAAGGGTTGTCATCACACCTAAGGGGTTGTCATCATACCAGGCGTTGTCATCGTAGTCGGGGTTAAGTCATCATACCGCGGTTGTCATCATACTCAAGGGTTAAGTCATCGTCAAGGGGTTAAGTCATCATACCTGCGGGTTGTCATCACACTCAAGGGGTTAAGTCATCGTAGTCAAGGTTAAGTCATCACACTCAAGGGTTAAGTCATCGTAGTCAAGGGTTGTCATCACACTCAAGGGGTTGTCATCACACCTCGGGGTTGTCATCGTATTCAAGGGTTGCTTCATCACACCCAAGGTTAAGTCATCGGAGTCAAGGGTTAAGTCATCACACCTGCGTGTCACATACCGGCGTCATCGTAGCTGAGGGTTAAGTCATCATACCAAGTAAGTCATCGTATCAAGGGTTGTCATCACACCCGGGGCGGATTCATCATACCTGGCGGGTTTCATCGTAGTCAAGGGTTGTCATCGTAGTCGGGGTTAAGTCATCGGAGCCGGGGTTGTCATCACACTCAAGGGTTAAGTCATCATACCACAAGTTAAGTCATCGTAGTCAGGGTTGTCATCGTAGTCGAGGTTGTCATCGAGTCAAGGGGTTGTCATCACACCGAGGGTTAAGCCATCATACTCAAGGGGTTAAGTCAATATACTCAAGGGTTATATACTCAAGTAGTTATACTCAAGGTTGTTATACTCAGGGTTAAGTTTACTCAAGGGTTAAGTTACACAAGGGGTGTTATACTCAATAATATTAAGTACTGAATCCAGACCGTTCTCGGCACTACAGCACAGTGGCCGGTGTCTAGCAGGGGGTTAGGTGTGTGTGTGTGTGTGTGTGTGTGTAATAATAATATTGTTAATAATAATAATAATAAGATAAATAGTAACCTAACCTAACCCTACCCTACACCCTAACCTAACCTAACCTAACCTCAACCTAACCTATTCCTAACCTACCCACCTTACCTACCATACCCTACCCTACCCAACTCAGATTAGATTTTTTAGATTGAGGCTAGTTTATTGGCACCTTACATCCTGTGCAAGGTGAAGCGCAGAAGCGTTACAGCGCCCATCTGGGAAGCATGCTCAGTTCATGCTTGCCTTAATGACTCATGCATTAAGGGCGCAACAGCCTAAAAGGGCCATAGATTTCGTCAGCAAAGTTGCATGACATTTCATCTGTTCTAACCTAACCACCACCACCAAACTACCACCACTAAACTACCACCACTAAACTACCACCATCAAACTACCACCACTAAACTACCACCACCATGACCTCTAATGACCTGACCTTGTCCCCAGTAATTTTGGGCTTGATTCCCCAGACACGGGTTTCATGACCAAATTAGCCATGGGTGGATAGCACTGTTTTCTCCCCGTGAGACAATTAGCAAATGGTCTTAAGGGCGAAATTGAGTTGTGTAAGTAAATTTCTGCCTCAGAGGAAATTACGGATTTTTAAGGGGGGTATTTTCTATTATTTCCACCCACTAACGAACACACACAGTTATTTCCACCCACTAACCAACGTACTAGAGTTATTTCACCCACTAACGAACACACAGTTATTTCCACCCACTAACCAACGTACTAGAGGTTCACCCACTAACCAACGAATTAGAGTTATTTCCACCACTAACCAACGTATTAGAGTTATTTCCACCCACTAACGAACACACACAGTTATTTCCACCCATCAACCAACGTACTAGAGTTATTTCCACCCACTAACGAACACACAGTTATTTCACCCACTAACCAACGTACTAGAGTTATTTCCACCCACTAACCAACGTACTAGAGTTATTTCCACTCCAGAACACACACAGTTATTTCCACCCACTAACCAACGTACTAGAGTTATTTCCACCCACTAACGAACACACACAGTTATTTCACCCACTAACCAACGTACTAGAGTTATTTCCACCCACTAACCAACGTACTAGAGTTATTTCCACCCACTCAACGAACACACACACAGTTATTTCCACCCACTAACCAACGTACTAGAGTTATTTCCACCCACTTACCAACGTTTCAGAGTTATTTCCACCCACTAACGAACACACACACACAGTTATTTCCACCCACTAACCAACGTACTAGAGTTATTTTCCACCCACTAACCAACGTACTAGAGTTATTTCCACCCAGCAACCAACGTACTGTTATTTCACCCACTTACCAACGTACTAGAGTTATTTCACCCACTAACGAACACACACACAGTTATTTCCACCCACTAACCAACGTACTAGAGTTATTCCCCACTAACCAACGTACTAGAGTTATTTCCACCCACTAACCAACGTACTAGAGTTATTTCCACCCACTTACCAACGTACTAGAGTTATCCACCCACTAACGAACACACATTACAAGTTATTTCCACCCACTAACCAACGTACTAGGTTATTTCCACCCACTAACGAACACACACAACAGTTATTTCCACCCACTAACCAACGTACTAGAGTTATTTTCACCCACTAACCAACGTACTAGAGTTATTTCCACCCACTAACGAACACACACACAGTTATTTCCACCCACTAACCAACGTACTAGAGTTATTTCACCCATCAACGAACACACACAGTTATTTCCACCCACCAACCAACGTACAGAGTTATTTTCACCAACGAACGTACTAGAGTTATTTCCACCCACTAACGAACACACACACAGTTATTTCCACCCACTAACGAACACACACACAGTTATTTCCACCCACTAACCAACGTACTAGAGTTATTTTCACCCACTAACGAGGTTCACTTGGTATATAAACACAACACGAGCGGTAAGTAATGTATCCTGCACTGAACTGAAAGGAGGTCATTGATGGAACCTTCTCTTACACGATACATTCTGATATTTATCGTTCATGGTTACCAGTTTGGATCATCTTTCTTTCTTTATTTCTCTCTTCTTTTCTTTCTCTCTCTTCACTATCTTTCTTTCTTTGGGTCTGTCTCTCATCTGTCATATATATTTCAATGTTCTCTTCTTCTCTCTCTCTCTCACTTCCTAACCTAACCCCACCTAACCTATCCACCCACCTCCTGGATACAGTGTACACAAGATTATATGTATGTATGTTTTATGGGTGTGTGTAAAAAAATAATGTATGGTACTAGTATTATGCAGGTATTACAGGCACTTGGTATTGGTCAGCAGGCTGGTATTTCCAAGAGAGAGAGAGAGAGAGAGAGAGAGAGAGAGAGAGAGAGAGAGAGAGAGAGAGAGAGAGAGAGAGAGAGAGAGAGAGAGAGAGAGAGAGAGAGAGAAGAAATGTTTATGGCGTTCGTGCGTAACCCTGTGACCTTGAGAGGAGGGCAGCACCTGTGTCTTATTCATACTAGTTATTATCTCTCTCTCTCTCACCACTGGTAGAGTTACCTCACTCACTCTCTCAGGGTCTCGGTATCAAGTTTTCTCCACCTAACCACCTGCCCACCCAAACTACCACAATCCCTCAACAACCACCCAACCAATTCCCTCAACAACCACCAACTACCACAATCCCTCAACAACCACCCAACTACTACACCCTCAACAACCACCCAACTACCACACCTCAACAACCACCCAAACTACCACAATTCCCAACAACCACCCAACTACCACAATTCCCTCAACACACAATTCCTCAACAACTATCCAACCACAATCCTAACCTAACCTAACGAGAATCAGTTAATTGTTATATAAGTCTGACCTGATTTCACCTGCTGAGGCCACATGTGTATTAAGACCTACCTGGGAGAGAGAGAGAGAGAGAGAGAGAGAGAGAGAGAGAGAGAGAGAGAGAGAGAGAGAGAGAGAGAGAGAGAGAGAGAGAGAGAGAGAGAGAGAAAAAGAAATACAATCGGTAGAGACAGACAGACAGAACAGACAGACAGACAGACAGACAGACAGACAGACAGACAGAAGAACAGGAACGATGACGTCACACTATGAGTCACCGAATGTGGGTTGGTCACTGTGTCTCCGCTGGAGAAGTAGGGGGAGAGAGAGAGAGAGAGAGAGAGAGAGAGAGAGAGGTATGATACGATTAACGAACGTAAAAAACAGTATTAATGAACGTAAATTATTGAAACTGATCGTAAAATATGAAGTGATCGAATAATTCGTCATTGAACGTAAAATTGATCCAAAAATACGATTAATTAGTGTAAAAATACTAATTCACTTCAACGAACGAACGAACTCATTAACGAACGAACTGACTACTGTATTAACGAAACGAGCTCATCTCACGAAATGAGAGATAAAACACTAAAACTGAACAAAATTAACGAACACCACCACACTAACGAACGAAATATAACCGAACAAATTAACGAACACCACTACTAACGAACGAAATATAACCGAACAAATTAACGAACACCACCACTAACGAACGAAATATAACCGAACAAATTAACGAACAACTTAACAACGAAGATAACCGAACAAATTAACGAAACACTTGGAAGATGAGCGAGAGAAAAAACGAAGTAAATTGAGATGTATAATTAGCTCAAGGTAAACACATAACTTTAACTGATGCCAAGAACAGTGGGCATTAAGCATTGAGCATTGGAGCATTGGGGCATAAATACCCAATGAAATTTACCTTACAGTAAAAAAACCTATAGTAAAATCTCCGTTAATGAGGGTTCTATAAAACCTCCATATAACGAATATATAGAGATGTAAGTCCATCATATCGAGGGTCCGTTATAAAACTCCATATACGAACTATATAGATGAAAGTCTACATCATGTCCGTTAAATATAAAACCTCCATAAACGAACAATATAGAGATGAAAGTCCATCATATCGAGGGTCCGTTATAAAACCCCATAACGAACTATATAGAGATGAAAGTCCATCATATCGATGTAAATTAAAAATCCATATAACGAACTATAGAGATGAAAGTCCATTACATCGAGGGTCCGTTATAAAACCTCCATATAACGAAATTATATAGAGATGAAAGTCCATTACATCGAGGGTTCAGTATAAAACCTCATAACGAACTCAATAGAGATGAAAGTCCATTATATCGAGGGTTCGTTATATCCACTGCTTACCTCTATATCAACTTACCTGAGAGACGGGAGAGAAGGTGAGAGAAGAGAGACGTGAGAGACGTGAGAGGTGAGAGACTGTGTAAGAGGAACTAACAGGTACAAGAAATAACATCTCTTCCTTTGAACAAATTCTTCAACGTATGTTGTGGTCGCCTTCTCTCTCTCTCTTCATACACATCACTACACTTCATAACACACACTCTATACAAGAGTGTGTAACTCTAACACACTCTGAACCGCCCCTACACACCTTAAAATACACCAAAACATCTTCACTACACTACTACACATCCCAGCACATCCCCACACCTCATAACACACCTATACAAGAGTGTAACCTCTAACACACCTGAACCGCCCTACACCTTAAAATACACTCAAACATTTTCACTACACTACTACACATCCCAACATACTCACACACCTCATAACATTACTATACAGAGAGTGTAACTCTAACTACACACTTCTGAACCCCACACCCAAAATACACTCAAACATCTTCACCACACTACTACACATCCCAGCACATCCCTACACCTCACACACTCTATACAAGAGTGCATAACCAACACACTCTGAACCGCCCTTACACACCTTAAAATACACCCAACATCTTCACTACACTACTACACATCCCAGCACATCACTACACCTCATAACACACCCTATAAGAGTGCATAACCTCTAACACACTTTGAACTGCCTTACACACCTAAAATACACTCCAACATCTTCACTACATCACACATCCCAGCACATCTCACCCCATCACAAGCAGCACATCTTGGTTTTAACTTCTCTGCGTAATGTCGACCGCAGTGAACCGTCTCTCCCACACCAGTAGACTAGATCCACTAACAGGCCCACATTATGTGCACAGGTGAAACAGCTTGGGTGCCATGAGACTTCCTCCCTAGTTTGGGTGCCACTACTGCCACCGAGCCTTTGGTAATGGTATCTCACACCCTCGACACTCCTGTAGTGGCCAGAGGAATGTAGAGGCTAGGTTTAAGGGGTTACGTTAGGTTACGTTAGGTTAGGTTATGTGGTTAGGTTACGTTAGGATTAGGTTAGTTAATAGAGGCTGATATGTAGATGATTATTTTGCTACTATGACTACTACTACTTAAGAAACTACTACTACTACTACTACTACTACTACTACTACTACTACTACCACAACTACCACCACTACTTACAATATTAAATGAAATGTTAGATCAAAATAATAATATTAACACTACCCCCTACCACAACCACTACTACCACCACACCACTACCACCACTACCACAACAACCACCACTCACCACAATTACCACCACCACTTACAATATTATATGGAATGTGAGGCTTAATAATCCCGATATCCAAAGCTATATCGTTCTACAGAAATCCTGAACGATGTGTGATACTGTGTTTCGACATGTTCATGTAAGCTAACGCCAGATCTTGCTTCGGTAGCTGAGCATTAGCTGTCTTTTCTCGCGCCTTTTCGCTCGCGTAGCTAAGCGAGGACTTTATGACCAGGTAAACAGCTCATGTAGTCGCAGATCTGTTGAGAGAGAGAGGGCTTAGTGATAGTGATTTGGTGGGTTAGTTACAGGTGTTTTTCAGTGTGGGGGTCTTAATTAGTGTCTCAGGTGTATATACATGCTAATTACAGGTATTTTCTGTGTGTGTGTGGGGTTTTAATTAGTTTTCAGGTGTGTGTGAGTGATTAATTAGTCTCAGGTGTATATACGTGCTAATTACAGGTATTTACGTATATGTGCGGTCTTCATATGTACAGATATATATGAGTAATTAATTATGTCAGATGTATATACATGTAATTACAGGTATTTTCAGTTATGTGTGGGTCTTAATTAGTTTATCAGGTATATATGAGTGATCAATTAGTGTCTCAGGTGTATAAACGTGCTAATTATAAGTACTTTCAGGTATATCTATGACTAATTAACATATTACAGGTATATATCACTGTTGAATACAATTATTATACAGTACTTATAAATATATTGGCAAGATATATATACAGTACACTGATATGTATATGACAGACAGATAGACAGGCATAGACAGACAGATAGACAATCAAACAGACATACAGACAGACAGACACAAACAGACAGACACAAAGACAAACAGACATGAACTTTTAATGGCCAAATACGTTAAAACAAACTTCATAAACACAAACGAATTATTAGCATAGTCACCGCTTAAGAGGTGAGAGAAAACGAATTCTTCCTTCTTAGTGAGAGAAAACGGATATGTCTCTCTTAGGTTCGAGGAGCAACTAGGAAGGAATTTCACCTGCATCGATTCTGGCACCGTCCATTCCCGGCACTATCCATTCCTGGTACTGTCCATTCCCGGCACTATCCATTCCGGCACTATCCATTCCCGGCACTATCCATTCCGGCACTATCCATTCCCGCACAACCCTTTTTCCCGGCACAACCCATTCCCGGCACTATCCATTCCTGGCACAACCCATTCGGCACTATCCATTCGGCACAACCCATTCCTGGCACTATCCATCTTGCACACCCATTCCTGACATCATAAGGAAGTTAAACGTTATCAACAAATGAAATTATATTGATGGTGGGAGGGGAGGGAGGGAGGAGAAGCAGGAGGAGGGAGGGAGGAGGGAGGAGGAGGAGGAGGGAGGAGGAAGGGTGAGACGGAGGAGAGAGGGAAACAGATGAAAATAGACAGATAGACACTGAGACAGACAGACAGACACAGATACTCACCTATCCCATACCCACAGACAAACATACAAGAGACACTTAAATAGACAGACAGACAGACATTTAAACAGACAGACAGACATGAACAACAGGCAGAAGAAGACAGACAAACAGACAGAAACAGACAGACAGACAGACAGACATTTAAACAGACAGACAGACAGACATTTAAACAGACAGACAGACATTGAAACAGACAGACATTTAAACAAACAGACAGACATTGAAACAGACAGACAGACAGACATTTAAACAGACAGACAGACAGACAGACAGACAGACAGAAACAGACAGAAACAGACACCTACCTGTTCACTGTTCAGCCCAGGAGGCACCAATGTATAACCTTCCTGAAGACACAGTTCCCGGTTACTGCGTCTGTCAGTATCCATTATACATACATTAGTTATAACCTATGTATACATTTGGATCACATATATAGTAATAATAATAATAATAATAATAATTTAGATATACTGACAATATACTGACGATTTACTGAGGTTATTTATGAAAACAATTACAATAAGAAATTAACACAAGAGATTCCCTGACAAATATATTGATACTATTACTGACTACACTGACAACATCTTCACTACACTGAGGTGATTATAAAGCCAACTTACCCCAAGGATTCACTACACTAAGCCTCTGACGTTAACCCAACTCACATGGTAGACGTCGTAGTTCTCTGCACACTTTACAGCCCTGGAGCCTTTCCCTGTGAGAGAGGAGAGAGGAGTGGGAGAGAGTGGAGAGAGAGGAGTGAGGAGGAGGAGGAGGAGTGAGGAGTGGAGTGAGGGGAGAGTGAGAGAGGAGGAGGAGTGAGGAGGAGAGAGGAGAGGAGAGTGAGAGAGGAGGAAAGAGAGGAGGGAGAGAGAGAGACAGAGAGGAGAGAGAGAGGGGAGGAGTGAGTGAGTGAGAGAGTGAGTGAGAGAGAGAGAGAGAGAATTGGGAGAGACAGAAATATAGCTCATGGAAAGGAATAATAATAATAATAATAATAATAACAATAATAATAATAATAATAATAATAATAATAATAATAACAATAATAATAATAATAATAATAATAATAATAATAATAATAATAATAATAATAATAATAATAATAATAATAATAATAATAATAATAATAATAATAATAATAATAATAATAATAATAATAATAATAATAATAATAATAATAATAATAATAATAATAATAATAATAACAACAAGTAAAAAAAATCATAATTATTGACAATTTCTCAACAGCAAAAAAAACAATAACAAATACTCAATGGACCAATCACAGCCCTGAAAAAACAATATCCCACGGACCAATCACAGCCCTGAAAACAATATTCCCACGGACCAACTCACAGCCCCAAAACAATATTCCTAATGACCAATCACAGCCCTGAAAACACATTCCACGGACCAATTACAGCCAGTTCAGCCAACGGAACACGTGACCAATAGCTGATTTGCGTTAGAAATAAGTCCACGTATTTAGTTGACATGTATAGGTCAATAAATTCAACAAACTAACCAAATATGACTTTTAAATTGAGATAATAAATAACTGAGTAATTTTTAATAATTTATAAATGGGATAATAATAATTGCGTCGTAAATGAGGAAAATATTAAATCCAAAATATGGCAATGTTATGACGGTTATGACGTAGGTAGTGACGTCACGATGGTAAACAAACAGTTGCCGCCAAGACGTAAGGTTACCAGATAGTTACTTTTTTTTAATTATAGATAAAATACAACATTATCTACCCCCTTAAGTCCTTAATTAACTCTCATATGACAGGTAATATTTACGAATCACAACGTAACACAGGGCTATCAGACAATCAGCCAGATAAGAAATTCTTGCGTAGAGATTCAGCAGCTGGTAGGAGGATGACCCAATCAGCGATCAGATAGACTGCATCATCTATCTATCTTTACTGACTTCAAAAAATAATAATAATAATAATAATAATAATAATAATAATAATAATAATAATAATAATAATAAATAAATAATAATAATAATAATAATAATAAAATAAATAAAAAATAATAATACAATAATAATAATAACAATACTAATAATAATAATGAAGAAGAAGATAAAGGAAGAAGAAGAAGAAATAAGAAGAAGAAAAAAAGAAAAAGAAGAAATAAATAAAGAAGAAGAAGAAGAAGAAGAAGAAGGAAGAAGAAGAAGAAGAGATAGTAAGGAAGAAGAAGAAGAAGAAGAAGAAGAAGAAAAAGAAGAAGAAGAAGAAGAAGAAGAAGAAGAGGAAGAAGAAGAAGATGGAGAAGAAGAAGAAGAAGAAGAAGAAGAAGAAGAAGAAGAAGAAGAAGAAGAAGAAGAAGAAGAAGAAGAAGATAGAGAAGAAGAAGAAGAAGAAGAAGAAGAAGAAGAAGAAGAAGAAGAAGAAGGTTGAAGAAAGAAGAAGAAGAAGAAGAAGAAGATAGAGAAGAAGAAGAAGAAGAAATAAAGAATAAAGAAGAATAAAGGAAGAAGAAGAATAAATAATAAGAAGAAGAAGAGGAAGAATAAAGAAGAAGAAGAAGAAGAAGAAGAAGAAGAAGAAGAAGAAGAAGAAGAGGAAGAAGAAGAAGATAGAAGAAGAAGAAGGAAGAAGAAGAAGAAGAAGAATAATAATAACAAGAAGAAGAAGAAGAAGAAGAAGAAGAAGAAGAAGAAGAAGAAGAAGAAGAAGAAGAAGAAGAAGAAGAAGAAGAAGAAGAGTAATAAGAAGAAGAAGACAGAGAAGAAAAAAGAATGAAGAAGGAAAATAAAAGAGGAAGAAAAGTGAAGAAGAAGACAGAGAAGTTGAAGAAGAAAGAAGAAGAAAAAAAATAGTTGAAGAATAATAAAGAAGAAGAAGAAGTTAATAATAAATAAGGCAATAAAAAGAAGATAGAGAAGAAGAAGAAGAAGAAGAAGAAGAAGAAGAATAATAAATAAATAATAAATAAATAGAAGGAAGAAGAAGCAAGAAAGAGAAGAAGAAGAAGGTAAATAAAAGTTGTACAAAAGAAGAAGCAAATAAAGAAGAAGAATAATAAATAATAAAGAAGGTTAAAGAGCAGTTAAAGAAGAAGAAGAGAAATGAAGAAGAAGATAGAGAATAAATAAATAAGAAGAAATAAATAAATATTAAATAATAAGAAGAAGAAGAAGAAGAAGCTAATAAAGAAGAATAAATAAAGAAGGAGAAGAAAAAGTTAAGAATAAGAAGAAATAGTTAAAAAATAAGAAGAAGAAGAAGTTAAGAAGAGAGAAGAAGAAGAAGAAGATAGACAAAGAAGAAGAAGGAAGAAGAAGAAGAAGAAGAAGAAGAAGAAGAAGAAAAAAAAGAAGAAGAAGAAGAAGAAAATAAATAAAGAAGAAGATAGAGGAAGGAAGAAAAAGAAGAAATAATAAATGAAGAAGAAGAAAGAATAGAGAAGAAGAGGATAAAACAAGAAGAAGAAGAGGAGGGTGAAATAAAGAAAAATAAAGGAAGAAGAAGAAACAAAGAAGAAGAAGAAGAAAAATAACAATAAGCTAGAAGAAGATAGAGAAGAAGAATAAGAAGAAGAAGAAAAAATAAAAAAAAGAAGAAGAAGAAGATAGAGAAGAAAAAGAAGAACAAGAAAAGTTAAAGGAAGAAGAAGAAGAAGAAGAAGAAGAAGAAGAAGAAGAAGTTGCAAGGAATTGCTTGAGAGGAAGAGAGATCAGGTGTCTGGGCGTGGAGAGGAGGGAGGGAGAGAAGGAGAGAGGGAGGAGGGAGAGAGAGGGAGAGAGGGAGGGGAGGGAGAGGGAGGAGGAGAGAGAAGAGGGAGGGTTAAGCCAGAAGAAAAAAAAGAAGAAGAAGAAGAAGAAGAAGATTACCCCCACACATCCTTCCCATCCAAGAGCCTCTACTACAAGCAACACAAACTGTTTTGGCTTGAGAGGAGGCTGGAGGAGGAGGGCTGGGCGTGAGGAGGAGGGGGAGGGGGCTGGAGGAGGAAGGGGTTGGAGGAGGAGGCTCAGTGGAGAGGGGCTGGAGGAGGAGGGGCTGGGAAGGATGCCCTGAGGAGGAAGCAAGCAAAGGGGGAGCCCCTTGAGTAGAGCACAAGGATTTGTTTGTTAAGAAGAGAGAGAGAGAGAGAGAGAGAGAGAGAGAGAGAGAGAGAGAAGAGAGATAGAGAGAGAGAGAGAGAGAGAGAGAGAGAGAGACAGAGAGAGAGAGAGAGAGAGAGAGAGAGAGAGATCAAGCCTGCTTAGTTAGCTGTGAAAGAGGAGGAAGAAGAGGGAGAGGAGGGAGAGGCAGAGAGGAGGAGAGCAAGGAAGAGATATAGAGAAAGACGCAGGCAAGATTTACACACAGCACATACACACACGCACACACACACACACACACACGCACTTCAATCTCTCTTATATTAACTTCTAAGCGTAAGCTTACAAAGTTAAAGTTCTCAAAGTCCGTTAAAATTATATAAATTCAAAATTTTAAAATCGGTAAAAATCTGTTAAAGTATCCGAAATCCGCTAAAGTATTTGGAAACCAAAAGTTTGACCATAAAACCAAATCCGGTTAAAAAAAAACACAGGCGGTAGATAACGGTGCTAAATTTAAACTAAGTCAACGTTTTGGATAACCTATAATGATGACGCCACAGAATTTCGAAATATTAATTTTTTTTTTAATTGCCATATTAGAGAAAAAAAAAAAGAGAGAGAGAGAGAAAGAGAGAGAGAGAGAGGAGAGAGAGAGAGAGAGAGAGAGAGAGAGATGAGAGAGAGAGAGAGGAGAGAGAGAGAGAGAGAGAGAGAGAGAGAGAGAGAGAGAGAGAGAGAGAGAGAGAGAGAGAGAGAGAGAGAGAGAGAGAGAGAGAGAGAGAGAGAGAGAGAGGCCCGTCTGGCTGAAACTCATCTTGTGCAAAACAACATACATGCTTACACAAGCACACACACACACACAACAACAGAAACACCACACACACAGGAGTAATGGAGATGCCGACACTAACATTTGAGCACACTTGTGCGTGTGTTGTGTGTAAAAGTGTATGTGTGACCCAAAATATTTAACCTTTAAAAGGTCTTAATTACACGTTATCACATACAATGCCTTCTTCTTCTCTTCCCTTCCTTCTCTTCCTCCTTCCTTCCTCACCAAAAATAAGAATACCTCACATTTTACAACATTCTTTATCCCCCTCTTCTCCTCCTCCTTCTCTCTTCCTTCCTTCCTTCTTCTTCCTCCTTCTTCTCTTCTCCTCTTCCCTCCTAGCAATACGTAACTGGAACGAAGCTGGTCACCTGG
>NW_024741149.1:0-15779 GCF_018991925.1 Homarus americanus
GAGGCAGGAACACGAGTCTTGACCCTTAGCAAAATGAAGTGGGGAGATCATTAACCAACACGTCATCATTAGCCAGCACGTCACATTAACCATCAACTCGTCCCCATTAACCAAGGCGTTACCATTAACTAACACCTCACCATTAACTGACAGGTCAACATAAACCAACACGTCACCATTAACCAACACATCACCATTAACCAGCACTTTACTCTTATGCTACACGTCACCATTAACCTACACGTCACCATTAACCTACGAGTCAACATTAACCAACATGTCACCATTAACCAACGCGTCACCAAACACAGCAATAGGTGTGTGTCGTCCGCTGTAACATTATTTAAAGATTTATTTCGTTTTGTAATGAGGAACAAATATAACACAGACTCATCAGCTTCCTAATGGGACGACATAAAGGTGGTCAGGTATACTTCAGCCGGAGACAAATATGAGCTTGGGTTAGGTTAGGTTAGGTTGAATTATTTCATGATAGTTTTGTTGGGTCGATTTCTTAGGTTATGTTGGGTTGGCATAAGTAGTTTAGGTTATATTAGGTTAGGTTAAGTAACTCATTGATAATTAGGTTAGGTTAAAATTACATACTGATAGTTAGCAAAACAAAATTAATGTGTGTACAGTAAGTGTATGATACTCAAGACTCCTGACAGGACAGTGTGTGCAAACCACAGCTTAATGTACAATACTACACAGAACTCTTGAAAGTTCGCATCTGAACTTCAGCCTTACTTACTGAAGCTGTTTCAGAAAGTAGTGAGGGAGGCGCCATACTCTAGGTTCTTGAGATACCTTGATATACACGGTTCAGTAATCAATAGGCTGTTGAAAATCCCTTATTTTAAATTATTGTATCTTAAGTCAAATTATTGCCCGTGAAACAGTAGGCTATCGTTGCTCATAACTTATGAGCAACGATATGTTATGAGTCATAACATAACGCGTTTTAATATTCAATTGATATATACAATCGTACCAAAGGAGAGGAAAATATTTTATTTTTTACTTGTACCTAGTCTAAGGAATCTCACTGTTTATATTACAAAAACTGAAAGATGAGAATTTGTTGATTAGTTCATATAATACAAGTTCCTAAATTTATCCACATACATTGAGAAACATCCCATGTACTAATAAAACAAGTCATGATGCTATACACTGTAGAGCCGGGCATATTTATGACCCCTACAGGTAATTCATCATATCAGACTGCTGTGCTATTAAGGTGTCAGGTGCCATTAACAACTAAGAGTGACAACAGACAATAAAAGGTGGCTTATTATTATAATACAATGTAGTTATTTTTGTGTGTCTTAATGCAACGTCATCCTTAAGGGAAGTGAATCCTGAAGCGTAGCAGTAGTTAATTTTCTTTCAATTATGAAATTATGATCAATCTGTAAGTGGTATAGATGGTAACAAGTGATCGTGGGCCCGGCTGCTGGCACGAGGAACAACATTGATGGCCATTAAAAATTTAGATTGTTTAGGCCGAAATACTTTTACTTACGAAACACTACTAGCATGTATTGGCAAGGGCAGCCCGGAACCGTCAGGATATCCGCCGATTGGATCCCATAGGGGACCCTTCTTTGCCAATCTCCTTAGGTGCTGAAGCAACTGAGGGTCTTCAGGACTCCGCCGAGAGGGCCAGAACAGCCGTCCTCACGCCCCCAAGGAGTGATGCTAGCGAAGGTCCCGCTGGACCCCCGAGTAAAGTTGAGACTTTTCCTCTATTTCTCTTTAAGACAGAGAGGCAACACTGGCTAGTGACGCTAAGAGTATCTACTGTCATATCTTCATATATTATTACTTAATTTATAGTGGCGTCCACAACACACCGAGACTTTGGTGTTTGTTTCTGTGAGTTAAGGAGATACAGTGAGTCAACCTGAGACGTTAGTCAGCTGGTGCACAAGTTTTGAATTACGATCACAAGTCCTCATATTTCATTATTTCTATTATCCTCGCTGGGTGGGAGATATAAACTAATGTTACAGTTATATCGTCCTAAGTAACTTATATAAAGTATATAGGCATATAGTCCCCAGTAATTCATGTAATGTTATAAGGCTTGTAGTCCCTAGTAACTTATTGCCGGATGCTTCACATTATGGTATAAGTAATATTAACATTAATTACCACTGGTTAGAGGTGTGGTGTAGATGTTTCATAGTTTAATATTTATAAACAGGCAGCTAATGAGGTGATAATCTTCATGGCCAGGAGGAGTGGTACTGACAGCCCGACGGTGTGTTCAGTGTATCAGAGGACTGTATCTGTTAACATATAGCATGAGACTTGGCCTGCTGCTGTACTGTGGCCCTGACAAGATCATGTAGTGCGGGTCATCACCAGATACTCCTGCGTTGGCCTCAGACATATTCCCAAATTGATGTTGTGTCCTTTTACTGGTGGGTAGTGGACATGTTACTGCTCCAGTAGCCATAAATTATAATTTATTTATTTCACGTTAGTGGGAGTAGTAAAAGTTACCATATATTCAGAGTAAAAGGAGGTATGACCTGAACGACTGGTGATAAGTATTCAAGGGTCTTATGCTGTGTTGGTGTGTGAGTTGCTACTGAGTGAGCCGCTGTCCACAAGGACCTGTACCCACACTACGCTCGACCTGTGGATGGGCCAGTAATTATGGTTACTGACTATACTATCACCATCGACCTGTACCAGCCACTTGTAATACCCAAAGCTCACTAGTAACGTCCATTATATCGTATATTAAATGTTCATCTCTTTATTTGTACGTCATCCCATGCTAGATTATACGAACCTGGCATGCTATCACCGTGATACGAGCAGTAGGCAGGATACAGTCGCCATAGGCATGATAGGTAAGGTAGAATGTAAACCAGCTTATTCATGCTACCCGTCGTCACCTCCTCCAACATTCATCCGGCGCATATAGAGCGACGACATCCACTCCTACGTGTCATCCATCAGTCCAAGTAAAATAATGATTACCACATCCATAGTGGATTATATAGCACACACACACATAATAATGGAAGCCCCTCGAAATCGAAGATGGCCGGCCCAAGGGCCTCCTAGGCGTGAATTTGTTAAAGTGTAGAAGCTGTCGCCAACACAACTACCTCACCCTAAGTTAACGAGCTGCATGACCCAGTGTCAAGGAATAGTCCGAGAAGACTGGACAGCTCGCCAACTGCACTGGCTAACCATGACCCCGGAACACGATCCGCAAATCGATTAACATCCAGGGTACCAATTACTGCTGGGTAGACAGAGGCAAATGGCGTAAAGAAACTTGCCCATAGTTTCACCCTGCCCGAGGATCGAACTCGGGCAGGATGCTGACCATTTCACCACAGGTCACACACACACACACACTCAAGACCCACGTCAATAACTCACCATTTATTACGTGGAGGATCCCTCAGGAGGCTCCTACAGTATGTTGCCACTTTAGCATCCACCAACTTACACACTATCATACTGTTCCTGGAAGACACTGAACACACCGTCGGGCTTTCAGCACAACTCCTCCTGGCCGTGAAGATCATCACTTCATTATGCTGACTGTATATAAATATGAAACATCTACGTCACACTTCTTATTGACTTTCTGCCTCATTTTTACACAATTGCAGGTTACAATTGTTTCTTTTACTTTGACAACACAACATACATATGTTTCTCTCTATTATTATTATTATTATTCTTATTATTATTATTATTATTATTATTATTATATTTTCGACCCCCAGGCCCTGATGTGGGTCATTGACCTGTGACCTGACTAACCTGATTAATCTCGTAAAAAAAAAACTGTGAAGAATATGTCAATAAGTTACTGGGGACTGTATACCGATAACATTACATGAGTTACTGGTGCCTATAATTATAACTATAACATTAGTTTATATCTCCCACCCAGCGAGGATAATAGAAATAATGAAATATGAGGACTTGTGATCGTAATTCAAAACTTGTGCACCAGCTGACTAACGTCTCAGGTTGACTCACTGTATCTCCTTAACTCACAGAAACAAACACCAAAGTCTCGGTGTGTTGTGGACGACACTATAAAATAAGTAATAATATATGAAGATATGACAGTAGATACTCTTAGCGTCACTAGCCAGTGTTGCCTCTCTGTCTTAAAGAGAAATAGAGGAAAAGTCTCAACTTTACTCGGGGGTCCAGCGGGACCTTCGCTAGCATCACTCCTTGGGGGTGTGAGGACGGCTGTTCTGGCCCTCTCGGCGGAGTCCTGAAGACCCTCAGTTGCTTCAGCACCTAAGGAGATTGGCAAAGAAGGGTGGCCTATGGGATCCAATCGGCGGATTTCCTGACGGTTCCGGGCTGCCCTTGCCAATACATGCTAGCAGTGTTTCGTAAGTAAAAGTATTTCGGCGTAAACAATCTAAATTTTTGATGGCCATCAATGTTGTTCTTCGTGCCAGCAGCCTGGAGGCCATTGGTTCATCTCTACACCCGTGGGAACAACTAAGTCGGTTGTGTACAACAGCGTCAGAGAATTATAGCAGCCTTACAGTAAGAACGGCACCAGTGTCTTAAGGCTCATTAAGGCATCACGTATCGGTTAATACAAAAGGTGTTACCAAGTTAATGGCCGACAATCCAAATTTTATTGTCATTTTTCCTTCTGATTTTTTTACACTTTAGTTTACATTTGTATTAAATTTAACACTTACTGTCATTTTTTCCTTACAGTAATACATACAAATGAAAATCTTCATACAAAACATCTTATATGAAACAGTGATAATATTATTATGTGTAAATTAATTTACATTATTATAACAATAAAAAGTATTCCTTTACCCCTACTTAGCGGACACACACACTGGCCATAGGTGACCATGTAGGTCATCATATTAGGTCCACATGAATAGTTTAAGTGACTTAACCTTAAGGAATATTACTTAACTCTGATCTTTATAAACACAGGATGATCATGACGCGTTATATGATATATTCTAAACAATGTAAATGTCAACATAAGTTTGGGAGAAAAACAACTAAATCTAAAGTTACTTAAACAACAGTAAAGACTTAAACTGTACACATGAGACGAAAACAAATATCATAGTAATAAATGTAAGTAATAAATAACTAATTAAACCCTGAAACTAAATACGTATATTTAAATGTTCTTTGTCTTTTATATTATATTGTTAACACAGTAATGACTTTAACAGATATTGAAACAATTAAAAGAAAAAAGAAAAAAAAACACCGATCAACCTCGACCCGGAGGGCCAGATGACCCCTGGACAGCTCTGAGCTTGACCAGCACGTTCGTGTTCATATTATTATCTCGACTGAATTATATTACAAAGTCACTTATGAGTTTTCAATGATGTTTTGATAATATTTACTTATTCTCACCTAAATGTTAACAACTAGCGTATTAAAGGATACGACCACAACTAAATAAAGGCGGAAATTCACGGAGGTAACTTGGTGTAACTGGCTAGACTCCCCAAGGTGCCACAGACCTGCCATCGTCTAGTAGTTTTTCATCGTGTAGCACAACTGAGGCTATACATACGAACACGTTTACTATATAGCTGGAGTATTTTACACGTTTCTTATACAGCCACTACTGAGAGAGGGGGAGGGAGGGACGGAAGGGGGCTACACGATGAACCCATAAATCAGGTATAGCTTGTCGAGGACGGGCTACGGGGCAATGTAAGCAATGGGGCTACTAAGACTATAGGTATAGGCTCCAAGTCCACGCTAGGCCAGGCCTGAGATGATGACGTCACTAGCAGCGTCCTCAGCGGATATTACACGACTTGTATCTCTCGTCCATCTCTCTCTGGGTGAGGAGGAGGAAGGGGGAGGGGGAAGAGGAGGGGGAGGAGGGGAGGAGGGGGTAGTAAAGGAAGGGGGGAGGAGGGGGAGGAGGGAGGGGGGGGAGGAGGGGAGGAGGGGAGGAGAGGGGGGGAGGGGGGAGAGGAGAGGGGAGGAGGGGGAGAGGGAGGGGAGGGGGGGAGGGAGGGGAGGAGGGGGGGAAGGGAAAGGGAGGAGGGGGAGGAGGAGAGGGAGGAGGGTGGAGGGGAAGGAGGGGGAGGAGGAGAAGGAGAAGAGGAGGAACAAGAGGAGGGACGTAAAGGGGAAGAGGAAGAAGAAGAGGCGGAGGAAGGAGAAGGAAGAAGATAAGGAGTAGGAGGAAAGTGAGAAGGAAGAAAGGAGGAGGAGAAAGAGGAGAGAAGAGAAAGAAGATGGAAGAAAGACAGAGAAGGAGAGGGGAGAGGAATGGTCACAAAGCGAACAGTAACAAGTTTCAGTGTTGGTGGTGGTGGTGGTGGTAGTGGTGGTGATAACAGCAGTGGTCACGTTAGTAGTAGGATTAGTGGTGATTAAAAGTGGTGCAGATGACGTGGTGGTGAGTGGTGATACGTGGTGGTAGTCACAGAAATGGTGGTGGTAGTGATGATAATAGCAGTGGTAGTGGTGGTGATAATAGCAATGGTCACACAGTCCTGTCGTAACTGGCTGGCGGGTCTCAGGTGACACGTCGGGGCGGAAGGGGACAGAACAAAGCCTCGGCATCCGTCACCCCCCTCCTTCCCTCCCAGACAGTTAACAGTCACATAACGTCTTGACCTGTAAACACCTCAGCCCTGGGAACACTCGCAGAAACCGGAGAGAGTCCCTGAGAAAACCCTGTAGAAACCGCCGTGGCCCGAGGGATGGACTAGCCGAGAAAATCATAACGAATTTCAGGAAAGCTTTTTAGGCTCCTCCACCCGTCCGTCCGCCTCATGGGAAAAGGTTTTCTTTGCCATTTTAAAAGATTTGGAACCACAATGAGGGATTTTTCACCGCTAAGGGTAAGGGTTAGAGGAGGTGGTGGGGGAGGGGGGAGGGAGAGAAGGGGAGGGGGTGAAGGGAGGTAATGAAGAAGGAGGGGGTGGACGGTGGTATCCCACACACCCACTTATGTAATGGAGGTTTAGAATGCACTACCAAACACACTTATCATATACGCCTCAAAAATATTATCACATCATCACTAACTAATAAAACACAAGACTTGGTGAGTTATGTGTGAAGGGGATCATTCAGGTGGTGTGATAATACAATGTAAGAGAGAAACTTCACTAAATGGAGGAGGAGACACACACGTCCTCCCCCATGGCTCCCACACACTCGCCGATAAATCACGTTCCGACTTCTTTATAAGGACCTTCCTGTTACCTGAATAACGCGCCATTCCCACTCTCGCGTGTGATTGGGCGAGGAAGGAAGATGATAAAAAGAGGCGACTGTGATTGGCTGGCACCGCGTTTAATCACATATGACATGATGAAGATGATGATGGTGTTGCGATATGAGGAAGGTGTGTACTAGTGTGTGGTTGGTGGTGGCGGTAGTGGTGACTGGCATGTGTGACGTGTGTGTGTGTTGGCTACTGATGGCGACCCTCTACACTGCCCCCGTTCCCACAACCACCCCCACCGCGCCTCACCATCGCTCCACACTACCCTCCCATAACATATAATTACAGTATATAAGTTATTAATAACAGCAATTTAGTCGACCAGGAACTATACTCATACGACACTGAAGGCAGAATACTTGGACTAAAACTAACAAACAGGATATATAACTTACATAAAATGTATAGAACGACAGGCAAAAATAAGACTATAAAAAATATAACGATTTAAGAACTTTAGCATAGATAACAAAATAAAGATTTATATAGCCCTTGTCAAATCAATTATGGACTACCCATATATCCAATTGAATACCCATAGTAAAACGAGCATTAAAAGGTTACAAACAGTACAAAATATAGCCCTCAGATTTATATATAACATAAAATATACAGACCATACCAATAATGAACAGCTTCACAAGAGAGCAAACCTCCTAGCAATCAATGTAGAAATACACAACATAGCCGCAAATATATGGAACAAAATGACTGAACTTAACACAGAAACTTCCCAAAACTGGATAAATAATATAGATAGCGAAGAATTCCAAGAACACAGTTGGTTTAAATCAGCCAGGAAGAATGTAATTGAACCATCTCCTGCCCCAATATACACATAAAACATTAATAGAGAGAATAAAAGATGAGAGTGACCTACCAGCTCCACTAAGAACCTGGCAATCCTCTCCAGTGTACCTTTAGACTAACACAACTAATATATTTAACATTTAACATTTAACATTTAACTAACATCTTAGTAAGAGAAAAAAAAAAAAAAAAAGGTCAGACTACCTCCCAGCTACACAAGCGACCCAAGTGGCTCACTAACTCAAAAAAAAAAAAAAAAAAAAAAAAAAAAAAAAAAAATATATATATATATATATATATATATATATATATATATATATATATATATATATATATATATATATATATATATATATATATATATATATATATATATATATGTGTATATATATATATATATATATATATATATATATATATATATATATATATATATATATATTAATAATACTAATAATAATAATGTGATTACCCTCTCAGTTATATCAGCCAGGAAGAAGTAATTGAACCACCTCCTGCCTCAATATACACATTTCTACATAAAACATTACTAGAGGAATAAAGATGAGAGTGACCAACCAGCTCCACTAAGAACCTGGCAGGCCTCTCCATACAGTGTACCTTTAGACTAACACAACTAACACTTAACTAACACTCTTAACTAACACCCTCAAAAAAAAAAAAAAAAAAAAAAATAGGACTACTCCTCCAGTTACACAAGGACCTGGGCGGGCCTACTAACTCCAACAATAACAAAATAATAATAATAAGCAGCATTATATAAATAAACCAAGAGGTTATCACAAAGGTCTGACGACCCAAGGAGCAGAACAAAGACAAAAACACCAATAAGAAAAGATGAAGCGATCTGGTTGAGCCCAGATTCTTTCTTACCCTACTGTATTTCAGTTCTCACCACTTTTTTCTTCACACCCTAAAAATCTTCTTTCACCTTCTAACTAATGACTTCGTATCGTATCGTATTTAGTATTTATTATAATTTTTCGTATAGAGAAAAACACGTAAAAACAACCTGGGATAAACTGGACAGTGTCAGATTGTGGGTGTCGGGAAACGTTGGAAGTGTGTAGTAGTAATAATAATTAACGGTTTATGGCAGGCAAAAAACTGAAAATATAAACTAAACAGATGAGTGGGTCACTTTGTTGTCAAGAAATACACAAGTAATATTAGTGGTAAATAATATTACTTGTATATGATGACAAGGAGGACTGGGTCTTTTAACAGTTTCAGAACAGTTACGGTACTAAAGTGAGATAGACAAGGAGTGACTACACCAACACCCCCCACAAACCACCCCTCACCAACATACCGCACTACAACTACGTCAGAAATTATAAGACGCACTACAACTACGTCAGAATGTATATACTGTAACGCACTACATTTACGTCATGTGTGTTTTAGATGCACTACAGCTACGTCAGAATGTATATAACGCACTACATCTACCTTCAGGAGTGTTTTAGTCTTTTAGACACACTACAACTACGTCAGAAGGTATATATAATGGCACTACAACCACGTCAGGAGTGTTTTAGATGCACTACAACTACGTCAGATGCATGAGGCACACTACAACTATGTCAGATGCATGACACACTACAACTACGTCAGATGCATGATACACTACAACTACGTCAGATGCATTGCACACTACAACTACGTCAGATGCATGACACACTACAACTACGTCCTAATGCATGATACACACTACAACTACGTCAGAATGCATGAGACACACTACAACTACTTCAGAATGCATGAAGCACACTACAACTACGTCAAATGCATGACACACTACACCTACGTCAGATGCATGACACACTACAACTACGTCAATGCATGACACACTACAACTACGTCAGAATACATGAGACGCACTACAACTACGTCAGAATACATGAGACGCACTACAACTACGTCCTAATGCATGAGACACACTACAACTACGTCAAATACATGAGACGCACTACAACTACGTCCTTATGCATGAGACACACTACAACTACGTGAGAATACATGAGACACACTACAACTACGTCCTAATACATGAGACACACTACAACTACGAAAGGTATAAATGAGACGCACTACAACTACGTCAGAATACATGAGACGCACTACAACTACGTCAGAATACATGAGACGCACTACAACTACGTCAGATGCATGAGACGCACTACAACTCCGTCAGTTGCATGAGACGCACTAAAACTCCGTCAATATGCATGAGACGCACTAAAACTACGTCCTAATGCATGAGACACACTACAACTACGTCAAATACATGAGACGCACTACAACTACGTCCTTATGCATGAGTCACACTACAACTACGTCAGAATACATGAGACGCACTACAACTACGTCAGATGCATGAGACGCACTACAACTACGTTAGATGCAATGGACACACTACAACTACGTCCTAATGCATGAGACGCACTACAACTACGTCAGAATGCATGAGACACACTACAACTACATCAGAGTACATGAGACGCCCTACAACTACGTCAGATGCATGGGGCGCACTATAACTCCGTCAGTTGCATGAGACGCACTACAACTCCGTCAGTTGCATGAGACGCACTACAACTACGTCAGAGTACATGAGACGCACTATAACTACGTCAGATGCATGAGACGCACTACAACTCCGTCAGTTGCATGAGACGCACTACAACTACGTCAGAATGCATGAGGCTCACTACAACTACGTCCTAATGCATGAGACACACTACAACCACGTCAGAATACATGAGACGCACTACAACTACGTCAGAATACATAAGACGCACTACAACTACGTCAGATGCATGAGACGCACTACAACTACGTCAGATGCATGAGACGCACTACAACTACGTCAGAATGCATGAGGCACACTACAACTACGTCCTAATGCATGAGACGCACTACAACTACGTCAGAATGCATGAGACACACTACAACTACATCAGAGTACATGAGACGCACTACAACTACGTCAGATGCATGGGGCACACTACAACTACGTCCTAATGCATGAGACACACTACAACTACGTCAGAATACATGAGACACACTACAACTACGTCCTAATACATGAGACACACTACAACTACGTCCTAATGCATGAGACACACTACAACTACGTGAGAATACATGAGACGCACTACAACTACGCCAGATGCATGAGACGTACTACAACTACGTCAGAATGCATGAGACGCAGTAGGCTTATATACAGATAACCTGGAGGAGACCCTAATATATCAATACTAATAACAATAATGTTGTCAGATCATATTACTGATTTTTTCCGATATGTTGGTAGCCCTGATAGCTGCCTGACGTCATCAATTAGTGTTAAAAAGTAGGCACAATATTTCCGTGTTCATGAGATATATTTTAAGTGTACTTGGAAAGGTTCATAATAAACGGTATATTAACAAAAACTTATAACTTATATATGTTAATGTAAGTTTCTGTCATTTATAGTGGGTTTGGTTACCAGAATATCACTTAATTATAAAAGTAATATATCGTGTATGTCGTTATTAACTGAAATCATTACTTTAACCTGTATATTTTAACTAATACGAGCCTGTATACTTGAAATTGTTAATAGTTTCGGAGCAATATTATAGTATTGATATGTCAAAAGTAAATAGTTCGTTCCAAAATTCACGCTCGGGTGTGTGACTATGTTATTACTCAAAGAAAAATTATGTCCACTAGTAAACCTTCAGATACACATAACTGGGTTAAAACATTCATATTTTTCGTAGATAAAGGTTGGCAGATAACATACTGTAATACTAGGAAAGCGTACATTACTGACAAAGTATTCTCATACAGCCACTTATTATCATTCTCGTATATATCCGATAATACTGTGGCAAGATGTAACAAAAAAAAATAGCGAAATTAAAACCAATTCCTCTCCCCCCTCCTCCACACATAGGGTCACCTCAGTAACGGACGAAGAAACACACCTCAACCACAAGACCATTTTATTCCCCGACGTTTACGTGCATCCCACTCCTCAGGTGAAGCCATAAGTCCTGACCTGAGTGGGTACCTTGATGTACCGAACGCCTTGACATAACGTATATATCAAACTACGGGAACTGTTTACATATAACATAAGGTATTTTCTTAAGCACACACCAAGATAAACGAAACTGAAGGAAGGTCAATTATAATACATTTTAACACTAACTCATAACTCTGAGGAGAGGGGCTAAAAATTATAAGCTTTTCGTTCAGTGAAGGTTTTATGTGGAGGGTCGAGGTGGAGAGATGACAGACCACACAGGTCTGATGTACACACACACACACACACACACACACACACACACACATACACACACACACAAATTGAAAAACAAAATTAGCCTTCAAATACCTTTTTAATACACCCTGTAACTCTCTTAATGTAAATAACCGAAATAATGTTATTTATAGGGGAGGTGGTGTGACGTAAGGGGACGTAGGGGAGAGGAGGTCTCTGTGCGCTGGATAGAGGATAGGGGACAGTTGCACCGCCACACTGTTGTGTTAATTAAGAAATACTCAAGATCTGAATGCTAATACTTACCATTTGGTTGTAGTGTCATTGAGATAAATAACATAACATTATTACAGCCTGTCTGCTATAGTATGTGGACATTAGTCATGCTCTTCATGTCAACTTTGGGATAAACCTGAGCCATGACGAAATGTGCCTAGGCATGAAGAGAAATTGTATTTATGAGTGTTTTTTTTTTTGTACGCTACAAAAATATACTATACAATATTAATAGTGAAAATATGTGTGTAATGATCAGAGGTGATGCATTTCCTGTTACGTAAGTGAGATTTGGTAAACAAGTAGAAAATTAGGTGATCGGACAAAAATGCGGCAGGCAAGACTATTGACTTTGTCTCAATCCTAGGCACCACGCCACCACCACACCACACTCCATAAAGCCTGGCACTATAACACCTTAGACTTTGCTTGGGGATAAATATAGTGGTAGATATTTTCCTTTTTCAGCATTACATTGTCACTGCAGGACAGGTATTATTTACTCCACGTTAGGTGAATGAAAAGCGTCCATACTACACTAATTATCTATGTCAACGTTGCCGGGCACATGTATGGAGACAAATTATATCATTGTGGTCCCAGGCTACTGTGTGCACCTCAAGTCTCACCGAGTAACTTAGAGGCTTCAGATTCACGTTCAGATACTCACGGGGGTTCACACCTCACGGAAAGAATGGATTGACAACGCTGAGTGTACTAGTCGGAAATGTCCCCAACTGTACATAAAAAAATGAGATACTTTGGTTATATAATTAGGGACGAGGGGATAATAACAGAAATATTAATGGACAAAGTTGAGGGTAAAAGGGCCAGGGGAAGGCAACGACTGGGGTGGATGATGAAATTAAAACCTTGGGGGGATTGTTAAAAACAGTCCGAGAAAGTTTAGAGTGGAGGACTGTGGTCGCCAACCCTCATATATATGGGGACGGTACACTTGATTGACTGAGGTTAGGTTCTTGATCATTTTTTTTTATTTGATAAAAATTTATTTCCTCCGCCATTTTTGGGATGTTCTTAATTAAACTGAAGAAGTTTTCTTCTATTGGAATGTTTCCTAACTTGGCTCCTTAACCCGGGCACCCGTTCTTAAAAATTACTCCTAACATTTCTGTGATAATTAAATTAGGTTAGGTTTAATTTCGTCAGCGTTTTGCGTGTTTTACCTCACGATTTCCCTTTACCTCAAAGCCCTGCCCACTCTGTGCGATAAAAATAAAATTTTCAAGTGAAAATCGAAAAATATAAATTTCCGACGAAAATCCAATAAAGTGACCATTTTCGAATCTTTACCAAGTAAGGTTAGGTTAGGTTCGGTTATATTAGGTAATGTTAGATTAGGTAGGTTTAGTTGGTTGGTTTAGTTTGTTTTAATGTAAGTGTATGATACTGCAGGTACCATGGTGCTAAAGACTGCGATAATGGTCTTAACAATTATTAAAATTAATTATTCATGACAAATTTCTGACAACAATGTAGGTTCTGGTCTAACCATGACTAAACTGATAATGACGATAAGCAAAACCACCCAACCAAATTCAACTTTAAAATATCTCAAGATCTTTAGGTTTGGTTTAATTGGTTCGTTTTGTCTGTTGTCATTAAGGCCGCGCCCAAAAACACATCGTTGCCAAAAATATGCACTAATGACTGTTTGCACTTACGGTATGACTAAGTGGTACAGGTGCTGGTGGTGGGTGGTCAGGTCCTCAGTGACTCGAGAGACTTGTCATTCATGTTTTTTACTTCTCTTAAAGTGGGTTTGTGCCTATAATCCCATTGCCAGGTTAGTGTCCTCGTCAGTCAGTTCGAAGGCAGGGAAAAATTACTTCTCTTGTGAATGTGGATCACGTAAGCCTGGCGAGTTGTTAAGGTCAGTATGGATACAACATAGTGAGAGTTAAGCTTTTTGTAGATATACAAGGTAATGTGACCAATACTACACTCGACCACCTTTACTTCCCCAACAGCAAAGTTAGGAAAACACATCCACAACTGGGTGAACTAACTCTGCTGTATGTGATTCTTACACTTCACAAGGCTTATTATCTAAGTCCTGGGTGTCCATGACATCAAACCCTGGAACAATTTTACTATTTCAAGGATACTTGATTTCTACAGTTGAATCAGTGAACCTCTAACTCATTTACCACTGAAGGCCATAGTTTGCACCACAACACTATTACCTGTAGCTTGTGTAACGTCTGGCTAGGACTCGGGGTTCAGTGATGGTGTGATAAATATTGTAATTTATCCAGAAGTCTCGTGCAGCGTCGAGATCACCACCTTCACCAGCATTTAACATGCCATTAAGAGGCTTTGGCGTGTTAAACTTCTTCAAATGTGCAATGATCCCTTGATTCATTGACTATAACATACCAGGGGCGTGAGGAGGTAGACACTGCGGGCTGATGTCATGGTCAGGTGAACTTTCTCTTACAGACTTGGTGCATTATCTTCCCTTAAAGAGCACCGCTTTGTCGGCAGTTTTTTATATACATCTTGTTATTTGGAATGCAACTGTTTCTGAACCGCTGATAGAAAACATTCCATTTATTTTGTACTGTTCATTTCTAATTAAAAGGACGAATGATTACTTCGCTCTACCCAAACAACCGAATCAGAGCCCAGACGACCATCCTTTTCCTAAGTTTTTCAACCATTTTTAGTCTAAACTCTACTGTATATCAGAGCACTGTCGTCTCTTCTTGGCGTTCTCATAAAAACTTTAATCCTTTTTAGTCACACGCTAAGGCACTGTTGTTCATGTTAACTTACACTTTAAATCCTTTCCCCAGTTGACAACAACACGTCCACCGGCAGCCATTTAAACTCCGCTTAAAAAGATCCCACTTTTCTAATATTACCGAACCGATATATAAGATAGTACTACGTAACAATATATAAATTCGTTAATTAATTTATAATAGCAGATATCACAACCGATTTAGGCTTTTATCTATTATGAAATAATACTAAATTAAAACAAAATGAAAGTTATTAATATGATGGCGGCTGGTCGGTAGTCAGTGGGCGGGGCTGAACACTCAAACTGAGTGGCGTAGGAAAAAACGAAATTTTTAGTAATTCTTTGGTGGCGTAACAATAGTCGAT
>NW_024741150.1:0-15969 GCF_018991925.1 Homarus americanus
ATAAATATCAGTACAACACTCACACACACACACACACACACGTATACACCAAAATACATACACAGACATACTCATATATACAGCAGGTAATGAGACTTATTTTCCCATATATCTGGTAAATTTACATGTTGGTATTTTCTGAACAATTTACATATAATACTTACCATTAGTCGCTGCCTCGCCCACCGAAGGCCTCCAGACAGTTGTGTGTGTGTGTTTGAGCGAGAGAGCAGAACATCCATCCATACAGCATTTCACAGGATCACAGAAGCAATTTTACCTGACCAACCCTGACTAACAACTCCTTCACTGTGGATGTAGGTTAGGTTAGGTTAAGTTAGGTTTGAGTTAGACTAAATTAAAAGCTAAGTTAAGTTATTTTGAGTCGGTGTCGAAGGCTTAGTTGGTCACTTAAAATGCATTCTCAAATAATGGATGACTTATCGGTTAGCTTAAATCCCCTCCCCTCGCATACACTACCGGGGTCATTTTCTTAATGGTGCAGACGATGGATGAGAGCCAATGAGGATTTTACTGAGTCCTCTGTGAGCCCTTGAGTGATGCACGTCCTGTTTCTCTGATGCAGTAGTGGAAAATTATGCTTCTTTCTTTCTTTCTTATCCAGGCTGACTCTCTCTCCCTCCCCTCTTCCGGTAACATTAGATCAATATGCAATTATATCATGAATATAGCGGCAGCCTCCTGAGAGAGAGGCGTACGGTATTATAGACATTCTTTAACAGAAGATGAAGTGTTATTTTTTTCTACAGGACAGACAACACATCATGAGACACAGGACAAGCTTAAGAGATTACTGTCGACTCTTGTGATAACAGCTGTGTGTATCCAGCCCTCTCAGGTCGTGGTACTGTTTTTGTTCCAGTGTGATGATGTTCTTGTTCCAGTGGTGATGCTGTTCTTGTTCCAGTGGTGATGCTGTTCTTGTTCCAGTGGTGATGCTGTTCTTGTTCCAGTGGTGATACTGTTCTTGTTCCAGTAGTGATGTTGTCGTTGTTGTTCCAGTGGTGATGTTGTTGTTCCAGTGGCGATGCTGTTCTTGTTCCAGTGGTGATGCTGTTCTTGTTCCAATGGTGATGCTGTTCTTGTTCCAGTGGTGATGTTGTTGTTGTTCCAGTGTTAATGTTGTTGTTGTTCCAGAGGTGATAAAGACTTCATTATGTTATCAGTACAAGATAATTCAGCATCTCATAAGTCATGATCACCATCCTTCACCATCCTTCACTACACTTTATCTTTATCCACCTCCTCACCTCTCACCAACCCTCACCATTCTCATCTACCTTTCACCATCAGGCCTCATAGCCTTACAGCGTTACAGATTAATACATAATACCATCAGGTACTCTTTATATTTCAAGTCTCAAAAGAAATATTCACGTTTTAAAAGATATTAATCATTATAAGTTTGTGTGTAATGCAAGAGTTCCACCGCTAAGGCTGCATGTGAGGCATTTGCATTATTTCCAATATTCTTCTCTATTCTTTACTGTTTTAATAATGTTTGCCTCCGGAATTTTTTTAGATATGGTAATAAAACACAAGCATTTTTTTTATCAGGAAGCTGTTTAAATCTGTCTCGTGAGAGTGTTAATTAAATTCTCTATTATTTTTTCCCTGTATCTGTTTCCCTTCGTTCACAGTACCTTAAATATGTGCTTAGTTTATGGTGAATCAGTTTAGTATAAATCTGAATAATTATAGGAATAAGTGTAAGTTAATAATAATATTAATAATAAAAGTAACTGCAGGTGAAATATTACTATCATAAAGAGTCATAAGGCTTAACTGAAACCTGTTACGTGACAGGAAGGTGCGAGTAAGGAACGCTGGCGGAGAGGGGGAGGGGAGGGGTGGAGAGGAAGAATAGTGTGGGAGAAGAGAGGGAGAGTTGACCTAAACAGTCAAGGGTGAGTAGAGGCAGCGTGTGGGGGCCGTGCTGGACGCCTGCTGCCGGGGGTCTGGGAGAAAGTGTCGTGCGTGTCTGTGAGTCGGCGAGGGAAGGTAGGCGGACTATAGTACCTGACAAATCGTGTTATTATACTTCATCATAGCTATATTTTATATTGTACCGCGAAATACAGCACACTAGTTTTGATATGAGTTATTCATTTTCACTAATTCAAGCTTTGTATTGATTCATCTATAGTCTTACTGTTGTATGTAAAAGTTTAATGTAATTTATCAACTGGTAGTAACGTTATTAGTCATGGAAAATTTATGTAACGTTATTAAAGGATGATTTCCAATTCCCATGAATGGTGTAGTATTATAAAGCCGAAAATAGCCGCTCGAAAGCTGTTGGAACGACCTCAGATAACAGTTGTATACCTCTGATGTGCCCCGACTCACGCGGACTGCTGTTAGGGCGGGTTCCTATCTTAATAACTGTATATTTTAGTATTATTACCTGATTCACGCTTCGTAATATACCTCCTGTGTGTGTGTGTGTGTGTGTGTGTGTGTGTGTGTGTGTGTGTGTGTGTGTGTGTGTGTGTGTGTGTGTGTGTGTCCGTCCGTCCGTCCGTCCGTTAATTGCGAGAAAGTATTTTGGTCTCAAGAGAACGCTGAGAGATAATTAGCTGGAGATAAAAGGAAAAGCTCTTACTATTTCCTCCCAGGTATTTCTCAGACGTTGAGCTGAGAAGTAAGTGTGGCAGAAGCGATAACTGGGAAGTGGCGCAGCTTTCAGTAATTACCATAAAGCAACTTTTACTCTCGTCTAAGAATCGTCTTTTGTTTGTTGAGAATCTACCTGGTCAGACCCTGGATGTATTAGGGCTTCATTAACAGGATTGGTATTTTTCTGATGTGTGATATTGGTATAGAAGCTTATCCTCTGTTGCGTCTGGACAACCATCTGATCAATAGAGAGAAAGGTGGGCAGACAGAGATGTTGATATAGTGAGACAGTCAGGTAGGCAAAGGGAAAAGCAGTATTAGACAGACGGAGCTACAAAGAGAAAATGATAGCGAGGGAGATAGACAGAGAGACAATTAGGCAGAGACTGAAACGGAGACTTACACAGACAAAGTGACAAAGTTTATCAGTGATAGGTCAGGCCCTTGTATTATGGACCAACCTGGCTGAAAGTTGAGTCAGTTTCTCTCCCTCTCTCTCTTATACCAATTGGTACATTTTATTTTTTAAGAGAATCCATAAGATTAGAATGAATGTAGATATTTTGTGTTACTAGAGAGTTCATAAAACACACACACACACACACACACACACACACACATACATACATACATACATACATACATACATACATACATACATACATACATACACACACACATCATTCACAATGTACAATTAACACTATAAAGGTGGTAAAGACAGCAGAACATAGTGTAAACAAGATAATAGTCGCGTACTACAACACAGGAAATGAAATAGTACTAGTAAAGTGGAAGCAGATGCATACATAAAAGTTTATAAGAATAATTCACTACGATAATACTGGTCCAAAAGTTTCCCCCTTAACAGTATATATAGTTATAATAGTAGTTATACATTCTATCAAAATAAAGGATTTGTAAAAAATAAAAATACTGGAATGAACGTCAAAAGAAAAGAGGGAAAATAAACAAATAAATAATAATAGGAGAGTTCACGCGCTGTGACACAAATTATTTTCTTTTTACTTCGGAGATTCCCCGATCGGCAGTGTTGCCAGGTCTTGGTGATGCAGAGAAGGTACTGTCGTCCCTGCTCAGCCCGCGCGTTGAGTTGGTTATACTGATAATATGTTTTTTAAATAAACTGTATATCAACACCACAGCCTTTAACACCTTTCAACAATTCCAGGTGTACCGTTTATTATGTGAGTCATACAGGTGTACCGTTTATTGTGAGAATCATACAGGTGTACCGTTTATTATGTGTGACTCATACAGGTGTACCGTTTATTATGTGAGGGTCATACAGGTGTACCGTTTATTATGTGAGACTCATACAGGTGTACCGTTTATTATGTGAGGGTCATACAAGTGTACCGTTTACTATGTGAGGGTCATACAGGTGTACCGTTTACTATGCGAGAGTCATACAGGTGTACCGTTTACTATGTGAAGGTCATACAGGTGTACCGTTTATTATGTGAGACTCATACAGGTGTACCGTTTACTATGCAAGGGTCATACAGGTGTACCGTTTACTATGTGAGGGTCATACAGGTGTACCGTTTACTATGCGAGTCATACAGGTGTACCGTTTATTATGTGAGGCTCATACAGGTATACCGTTTATTATGTGAGGGTCATACAGGTGTACTGTTTACTATGTGAGGGTCATATAGGTGTACCGTTTACTATATGAGGGTCATACATGCGTACCGTTTATTATGTGAGTCATACAGGTGTACCGTTTATTATGTGAGAATCATACATGCGTACCGTTTATTATGTGAGTCATACAGGTGTACCGTTTATTATGTGAGTCATACAGGTGTACCGTTTATTATGTGAGAATCATACAGGTGTACTGTCTATTATGCGAGACTCATACATGCGTACAGTTTATTATGTGAGTCATACGGGTGCACCGTTTATTATGTGAGAATCATACATGCGTACCGTTTATTATGTGAGTCATACAGGTGTACCGTTTATTATGTGAGTCATACAGGTGTACCGTTTATTATGTGAGGGTCATACAGGTGTACCGTTTATTATGTGAGGGTCATACAGGTGTACCGTTTATAATGCGAGACTCATACAGGTGTACCGTTTACTATGTGAGGGTCATACAGGTGTACCGTTTAATATGTGAGACTCATACAGGTGTACCGTTTATTATGTGAGGGTCATACAGGTGTACCGTTTATTATGTGAGGGTCATACAAGTGTACCGTTTACTATGTGAGGGTCATACAAGTGTACCGTTTACTATGTGAGGGTCCTACAGGTGTACCGTTTACTATGCGAGTCATACAGGTGTACCGTTTACTATGTGAGGGTCATACAGGTGTACCGTTTACTATGCGAGTCTTACAGGTGTACCGTTTACTATGTGAGGGTCATACAGGTGTACCGTTTACTATGCGAGTCATACAGGTGTATCGTTTACTATGTGAAGGTCATACAGGTGTACCGTTTATTATGTGAGACTCAATCAGGTATACCGTTTATTATG
This sequence comes from Homarus americanus, assembly GCF_018991925.1. Taxonomy (NCBI): domain Eukaryota; kingdom Metazoa; phylum Arthropoda; class Malacostraca; order Decapoda; family Nephropidae; genus Homarus; species Homarus americanus. The sequence continues at coordinate 5,159 of NW_024741150.1, forward strand.
TGAGGGTCATACAGGTGTACCGTTTATTATGTGAGGGTCATACAGGTGTACTGTTTACTATGTGAGGGTCATACAGGTGTACCGTTTATTATGTGACTCATACAGGTATACCGTTTATTATGTGAGGGTCATACAGGTGTACTGTTTACTATGTGAGGGTCATACAGGTGTACCGTTTATTATGTGAGGGTCATACAGGTGTACCGTTTATTATGTGAGGTTCATACAGTGTACCGTTTATTATGTGAGGTTCATACAGGTTACCGTTTATTATGTGAGGGTCATACAGGTGTACCGTTTATTATGTGAGGTTCATACAGGTGTACATACAGGTGTACCGTTTATTATGTGAGGTTCATACAGGTGTACCGTTTATTATGTGAGGTTCATACAGGTGTACCGTTTGTTATGTGAGGGTCATACAGGTGTACCGTTTATTATGTGAGGTTCATACAGGTGTACCGTTTGTTATGTGGGGGTCATACAGGTGTACCGTTTATTATGTGAGGGTCATACAGGTGTACCGTTTATTGTGTGAGGTTCATACAGGTGTACCGTTTGTTATGAGAGTAGAGTTAAACATATATACTGTATATTGATCTCATTCCCTTAATTCTGTGTTGTATAAGATTCCTGTGGTTAAATACTAGAGGTGAGTGGAGACAAACGACCACTGAACCCCACAGCGGGACGACCAGGGCGCCAGTAGCTGTCTGTATATTTGGTCCCAAACTTGTCAACTAATATTGGAATATATAAAAACCACGTTAGTCTGTGTTCAGTGGTAGGAGGACCCGGCGCGGCGTCACGGTACAAGACCTGAATATTTATAAGGTTCCTACAATTCACATCACCTGAGGCGGCTGATGTATACATTACAGTTCACCTCTTAGAGCTGCTATAACACACACACACACACTCCCTCAAGCTCTCGGACTAAACAGCACATGTTCTCAACACTGATGTATCATGCAATTTGCCTGCACCTGAAACTCAATACCGTTGTCTATTCACCCAGATTTAACATTCAGTTGCAATATACGCATTCTACCTCGATTTATGCTAATGTAGAACACCAAGGCAGCGTGTTGCATTTGTATTGAATGGTTCCCTGGTCCCAGTTTACTTTGTTTCATGCAAGATATCTCTTAATGATGACATTTGTAGTGAACAGCAGCCTGACCTATGTTTATTTTTGCATTTATGTTTCGTGCAGCTCAGCCCTCAGTGTTGACGTTGTAAGAACATCTACTTGGACACAGTTTATACCTCTTCATGCAGCTTAACTCTTCATGATAAAATGTGTAATAACAGCTGCCTCGCCCAACTTTATACTTCTTAATGATCTTAACTCTCAATGTTTACAGTTATAATGGACAGTTGACTGGCCTAAGTTTATATTGCTTTTCAAAACTTAATTCTAAAAGCGAAGACGTTCATTACTGTTGCTTTTGCAGTATTGTAATTTATTTTAATGTAGTTTTGTTCTGCTCTTAATTTGGCGATCATTTTTTGTTGTAAATAACCCTAAAAAAATCCCCACATAAACTTTACTGAAATTCATAAAATATTATACAAGTTAATACAGTTTTTATTTATGAATCTTCCTGTATTTATGCATCAATGATAAAGTTATGCTGAAGATGACATGGGTCCTGGTTATAGACTTGCAGTACGGGAGAACTTTTTTGATAGTCGGGTTGTTCTAAAGCACACACACACACACACACTGACTGTTGTACAATAAACATGGTGTCTTCATTACCATCTTGAGGACACATTCCTCCTGGGAGTAAAACAAACGCCAGCAGACAAGACAAAGAGAACTTCATAATCGTCAAGAGAGTGAAGTGCACTAGTGACAAATACTTCACCCAACTGAGTATATTTGGGGCTAGTGAAGGTGAAGTGTAGCAGGCGTCAACCACTCTAGGTGGGCTGAGCTCTAGAGTGCACGGTGCCTCATGGTGAAACACACACTAGACTCTAGAGTAATTTGCACCTAGACACCGGACGTGACGTGACTCAGACGTGAGTCAAGTGCAATATGGAAGCTTAATTCATACTTTCTGTATTTTCCTTTTCTAAGTAATCCTTCATAATGCCGCCAGTTTCAATATCCATTAAAATAATAAATCATCATTTTTTCCTCATTCACTAGCATTATGTACATTATACTTAAATAAATTTTAATGCTCAGAAATGAGAATAATGAGTTCTGGATTTTTCATTACAGTTCATTTTACCGTCAGGTGAGATGCACTCTACTATGGTGAAAAACACTCTAGCGTGCATCTCACCTGGTGGTAAAAGGCACTCTAGAGGTGCAAATTACTCTAGTGTGTGTTTCACCATGAGCCACCGTGCACTCTAGAGCCCAGCCCACCTAGAGTGGCTGACGCCTGCTACACCGGCCTCCACTGAGACAACCCTCCTCACTCGCTAAGCTCTGTTCTCAAAGGTTTTACAAGGCGGAAAATTCCCACAGTCAGTCTGTGTCTCCCTCGAGAACAATGCTTTAGTTTCGCACCAACGTCATATGTATATTTTACACACGTATTTTGCATGGTGGTGGCTAAGATGTAGTCAACATGACACTTGAGGATATCTCTTATGTATGTGCACGGTCTTGTGTCGTGCTGGAGAACGTGTACCACCGGGAAGCTCAGCTGCCGCGGTAATGTGTGAACAAGCACATGGGCGGCGCCTCACTATGAGTGAGTGATGGTCTAGTGTTTACTTCCACACTGTGAGTGTCCCACAACTTTGACTGTTAACTGACTTTTACTATAATACTAAAGTTGATGCATAATTAATGTGTGATGTACGATGAATATAATGACATCACCTTAATTCTTGATTCAATTATGCCAGTTTGTGTACCCAACTTTATCAAGATTCGGGATCATCACAAAAGCATATCACCCTGTTTTACGTACACACACACACACACACACGAAAATGCAAATAGAATGCAACTTCATACAACATGCTTCATTTACTTTTTCCTGACGTCGTTCTGTCAACACTCGATAACACCTGTTCATGACAGAGCGACCCCTGAACACCGCCATTTACATGTGCAACCCCGTGTTAGGTTAGGTTGTCTGGTGTTGTTCAGTGTGTCTAGAGTTGGTGGCAGTATTTAATGAATTATACATGTACTGCTTCACATCTTGGAGAATTATACAACTACTGCGTCACATCTTGGAGAATTATACATGTACTGCGTCACATCTTGGAGGATTATTATGACGGCGTTACATAAGAGAAGCATTTTAGGAACATCCGACCAGAAGTTTGATTTATTTATTTACCTCATGGGCAAAACAACATAGGCGTGGCTTATGATGTTAAATATTTAAGGCAATTATATACATTAAGGTAGACTACAGGTAGGAAATATATATTGAAGGATGATGACTTATATTGTGTGAGAGAGACTGTATCCACCTTGTCTCACCTGCACACACACCGTATTATTGTGTGGGAGAAGGAGAGGGAGGGAGGGAGAAGGAGAGGGAGGGAGAAGGAGGGAGAGAGAGGGAGAAGGAGAGGGAGGGAGAAGGAGGGAGAGAGAGGGAGGGAGGGAGAAGGAGAGGGAGGTTCTTACACTGTACCATCACATGAAGGTGGTCCTTTATTTGTATTTAATGACGTTGTTGGAGGGGGATGGGAGAGTGCCAGGCGGAACACCCTGACTTACTGACTCAAATACTGTAGTTGTGACAGAGAAGAAAGACCAGATAATTAAGAGAAAGAAGAAGGGAATAAGCAAGAATACAATTATTCTCATAAATATTACATACAATACCACTTTCTGCCTCATAAGATATGTTGATCAAGTGATCATTTGTGGTCAAGTTTTCCAGTTACCTGAGATAATCTGAGTTGATCATCATTTGTAGCTTTCTTTTCATCCTTTCTATGTTGCCTGCATCTTTACTTTCTCTTAGTTCCCCTCTCAGGTCCTTTGCTTTCTTTCCGGTTTTCTTTGCAGATTTTTGTGATGCTACTCAGCGGTTTTCCACGCCCTTGAGCTCTCTCTCTCTCTCTCTCTCTCTCTCTCTCTCTCTCTCTCTCTCTCCAGGTCCTTTACAGTTCTTCCACAAAACCTCTCAGAAAAATATCATCGTTTCCTGAATTGTATATTGTATAGGTTTCAGGTACCGAGGGTGAGAGTTGAACAACATACACACACACACAAACACGCACCCGAGCTCCTCAGTGTTTACACAACATTCATACTTCCCAAGCTCACCTATGCCTCCCCCACCTGGTCTTCCTCCCTAAATGCCACACAACGTAAACACCTAGAAAAAGTGCAAAAGAGGGCATGCAAGATTATTCTCTCCCCTTCCTACTCCACATATCAAGAAGCGCCCAACACACTGACCCTTTCGACTCTCACTGACCATCACCACGACCTCATCTGCAAATTTGGTAAGAAGCTTCTACACCATCCCCGACACCGGCTCCTACTACCACCTGAGATCCCCTGTCCGAGAATTGCTGTTCGACACCACAACCGCATCCAGCCCATACGTGCACGAACTGATCGCTATAAGAACAGCCCAGTCCCAACCATTGTAAAAATTATCAATAACATGTAATAAATCAGTGTATTCACTCCCAGTAAACACTGCTCCCTACACTGTCACTATGTTGAAATGAACTGTATTTTGAGCTGATCCCCATCTAAGTTACTATATGTCTTATTTGTGTCACTTATGTCACTTGTATATTATTTGTAATTCGTAACCCATTCCCCAAATATGTAACTGTATATTTTCAGCCTTCTGGCTGCCAAGCTCTTTCAATAAACCGTTAATTATTATTATTATTATTATTACACACACACACACACACACACGCACATACACACACACACACGTACCATTATTTTACATATTTTCCTTGTATGAATAATAGCAATAGTTAGGCAAAATAAAGCTCCTCGGCTAGTGGGTAGAGGATCTCTGCTTCTTGTGGTTCTGCTTATATTTTTCACGAAACGACTTCCCTGAGCCAGAGGCTTCCTTAGCGGGGGATATGGAAGAATCTTTGTGTATTGAGCGGTGAAGTGTATTGTGTGTCTTGGTGAGGTATCGTGTGGGTTAAAGTATATGTGTTTGGGTATGAATGTATAGTGTGTGTATAAATGTAGAATGTGGACATTGAATAGTGTATAATTGTATAGATAAGTAATGTGTAAATAGGTTTGAGTGTGTATGAATGTATAGATATGTAATGTGTAAATAGTTTGAGTGTGTATGAATGTATAGATATGTAATGTGTAAATAGGTTTGAGTGTGTATGAATGTATAGATATGTAATGTGTATATATGTTTGAGTGTGTATGAATGTATAGATATGTAATGTGTATATATGTTTGAGTGTGTATGAATGTATAGATATGTAATGTGTATGTATGTTTGAGTGTGTATGAATGTATAGATATGTAATGTGTATGTATGTTTATGACCAAGAGAGTTTATAGAAGCATTATCGTGTATATCCAGGATAAGAAAGATGACTAATATGCATAATTCTGTAACAAGAGATAGGTTTATACCTTACATTTAAACAGGTGATGACTTATATGTAATAGCTCTCTCGCTTTTGTTGAGGTTTGCAGTGTGTGTTGGAAGCCTGTATGAGTTCAATTATCCTCAAGCCAGACAGGTTGATCCAGGGAGGCGATTCAGGTTTATTTATAGAGATACAGAATAAAAAAAAATCCTATATGAAGTTTCTTTAAGGATTCTTTCTTTAAGGGCATTAGCCCACCCGGGCACGGGTCATTTTTAATGACCCACATCAAGGCCCGGGGGGCGAAAATATAATAAAACAATAATAATAATAATAATAGTAATAAAATTAATATAAATATATTTAATAAATAACAATTATAATGAAAGAAAATAATAATAATAATAATAATAATAATAATAATAATAATAATAATAATAATAATAATAATAAAATTAATAACAATATTTAAAAAAAAAATTATAATAAAAGAAAATACACATACAGTAATAATAAAAGTCTATAAAAATTATAAATAATAATAATAATAATACCCCCTGTAATAATAAAGAGCCATGAACAAATTCAAAAACAAAAAAATTAAAATATCAATAGTGAGAAATGATATGTTTGTTGTGTTGTTAATAGTAAGAGTAACAATTAAGACCCTGCAATTGTGTGTAAATGAGGCAGAAAGTCAGATCAGCAACCTGGGACTTGGTCACAATTTTTGTGATGCCATATGGCAGCAGGGTCTACCATTAGACAACACATTATGCTTCCAATATCTTCCCAGATGGTAGTACCTCCCTGTTTGTGAAATGGTTTAATCAAGAGTAAATAGATCTGTGGTAAAGTTGCAGGTAGAGTGTGAATAAAGCTTAGAATGGATCTTATAGGAAATAGAGTTCAGTATACCAAGTCTCTCGTAGACAAGGAGGTGAGGGTTTGGGTGGTTCAGTTTGGGACGGCCCGTGTGAGGGAACCAGTGACTCTTATAGTACAACACCTTGGCTGCCACACTGAGTAAGAATCACCAAAACCATCCCATGTGTAATACTCTCAGGTGACCTACAACCATGGTGACTCTTGTCTCAGTATATGTTGACTAGTACTACCTGAAGCCAGACTATATCAGAACATTACTAATGGCGACTTTGAAGTTGATTGGCTTATTATAATGATGACAATAATATTAAGGAATATTAACAAACGAAGAGAGAAATTAGGTATATAAATTATTTCTCTTTAATGTTTGGTTTATGACTTTATGGGTTGAATTTAAGAGATAAAACACATTCCTCTCTGCATGGAATAGGTTTATTGCCTCTTACGTCGGTTTATGGCAGATTTATTTACTAATTTAGTGGTTGGCGGCAGCAGTCACGTGACATCATGAAGGTCATCACATCGTAATGTTTTAATACTATTTGCCGTGTTAATACAGTTCGTCTTAAATCTGTTAGTACGCCAGTGATGTTTCCTTAGGGGAATATAATGATAAAAATGTTGTAAAACGGAATTAACTGGAAATACAGTAAGGATTACAACATAAGCGTGGTGTGTGTTTGGTCGCGTGTGTGGGGACCTGTTGATGAAGATCGAGGCAGAAGTTAAATGAGATTCTCACTTAAACTCTGAGTTACTCGAGAGTTCACGACTGCTGCCGAAAGTGACCAAGTTAGGATGACCCGAGAGACCAAGGATTAGGGGGTAGGTCTGGTCAGCATAACGGGGGAGGGGGGAGGTGTCGGGGCTCAGGGACTTCTGGGGTCAAAGGGTAACTCGGGTCAAGGTGAGGCTTGGGTAGTTGTGGGAACGGCTGAGGTCATTATCTGAAATGAACCAGAGTGAACAAAGACGGCTTGAGAGAGAGGGTGAGAGAGAGACGTGGTCAAAGAAGTTATTAACCTAGAACGAGTATTTTTTTTCTTTACCTCGGCTCTGTCCTTCAGCTCTCACCCTTAGCCCTCATCCTCACCCTTCACCCCACTCCTCTCACCCTAACTCTCACCCCTCCCTCTCAACTTTTATCCTCGGCCCTCTCCCTCACCCTAACTCTCACTCCTCCCTCTCAGCCCTCACCTCAGACCTTGGGACAGCTACCTGGGTCAGTAATAGATCTCAGGTAGGATCTGTGTGACGCACCTGGTAAGTCCCCCACCATCATGCTTATGGTTGCTGCTGTTACTGTTACTGCTGTTAATATTGTTACTGTTGCCGCTGTTACTGTGGTGTAATAATGGTCAGCATGCTCGTCTGGTAAGCGAGCGGAGCCGGGTTCGATCCCCGGGCAGGGTGAAAATATGGGCAAGTGTCTTTAAGCCATTTGCCTCTGTCTATCCAGCAGTAATTGGGAACCTGGATGTTAATCGATTTGCGGATCGTGTTCCAGGGTAATGGTGAGCCAGTGCAGTTGGCGAATTGTCCGGTCTTCTTGGACTATTCCTTGACACTGAATCATGCAGCTCGTTAACTCAGGGTGTGGTTGTTGTGTTGGCGACAGCTTCTACACCTTTAACAGATTCACGCCTAGTTGGTCCTTGGGTCGGCCATCCTCGGTAACACGAAGTGCAACCATTATTATTTTAGTGTTGTTGATGCGGTTATTGATAATTTTGTTGTTATTGTTGATGCTGGTGTTTGTGGTGATAACTGCTGCTGTTGGCTGTTGTGTCTATTCTTCTTTATCGTGGTATTTTATGAGGAACTGGACGAGTACACTGCCATATATATTATCATGACGGTTTTCTTGTTCTATATTGGTGATAAATGTCTTAAAATTAGGTTAGTTTAGTTTACTTTAGGTTAGGTTGACAGTCTTAATTGGTATGGATCTATAGGGATCTGGCAGCATGTCTGGACTGTTTCATCAACCTCCTTTTGTGTGCTTATTTGGCTTTTGTGGCGCCTTACAGTGAGATATGGTTTTAAATCTCTCTCTCTCACAGTTGGTAGTGGTAAAGAGCTCAAACACGTTTCTGATGATAATGATACAACTTTTTCTTGTGAGTGTTTCAACCTGCACGAGAAGTTCCTTGTTTGTATTCCTCTTTTATTCTCTTTTATTTGTCTTTCTCCTAATTACTACGTGTCATTTTTATTGCTGTTCTTCTTATTATTTTATTCCCGGTGATCATCTCGTTATCTTCACTTTGTATGAGGTGACTTGGGGGGGGGGTCTCCAGGGATGTTTATATACCGCTGAAGAAAGGACACGACACACACTGACGCCAGAGAGCCATACATCAAGGAAAGTTATCACATAATGATATATGTTGCTTTAATTAATGAGTTAATGTTGTATTTTATACCATAGGAAAGCAAGAGCGACAACCACCAGACTGTGTAATTTGTCAGAATTATTGTTTGTTTTAACTCACAATTACCACAAAACACAATAACATTTGACGGTAATTTCACAGTCCCTCTACACATTATGTTGACATTAGCTTAATTACCCCAATTGAAGGTAATATAAATGATGCATGAGTTTGTATTGTCATAAGTCATCACTAATGGTACGTTAATTATCATGTATATTTGCTTAACCATTGTCCAGGACTCCTCGATTCCTAGTGAGAGAAGTGATCAGTTTCCATCAGCAACAATGTCCATTTAACATCCTTGAAGCTTACCATTTAAATTTAATTAACCCTTCAGTAATTTTCACCCAGATGCTTATTTAATCAAGTTACGATTATCGTGTGGAATTTAATTAACTTTTCCGTCATTTTCTTCTCGACTTTTACTGGATCAAGTTATTCGCGTCATATATTTTCCAGATAATTAAAAAAAAAATCTAACCTCCGTCACCAGACACCGGCCAACCTAAATGATATCAACAACTTACCTTTTATCACGTAAGACAATAAACCTTCATAAAAGCATTAATAATTTGTCTTTAATAATGGCTTGTTTTTATTTTACCAAGATCATAAAGAGGAAACAATACCCAGCAATGGGTTGAAGGAGCTAATTATAATAACAGGCGAGGGAGGACTAGTTGCCCCGGGGTCTAACGCACGAGAGCTGGTGTATTGGTCCTCTGGGAGGCGTAAAGGAGAGGCCACGACTCTCACAGGTAAACTTAAAGGCAAAGAGATAAAAAACATGAAAGGCTATAAGAAATAATAGTAAATCAGTGCAGGTGTGAGAAGGTGGTACACCATTACTGTTATTTATGGTGGTATTGTAGTGTTTACTTATGGTGGTATTGTAGTGTTTACTTATGGTAGTATTGTAGTGTTTACTTATGGTGGTATTGTAGTGTTTACTTATGGTAGTATTGTAGTGTTTACTTATGGTAGTATTGTAGTGTTTACGTGTGGTGGTATTGTAGTGTTTTCTTATAGTGGTATTGTAGTGTTTACTTATGGCGGTATTGTAGTGTTTACTTATGGTGGTATTGTAGTGTTTACTTATGGTAGTATTGTAGTGTTTACGTGTGGTGGTATTGTAGTGTTTTCTTATAGTGGTATTGTAGTGTTTACTTATGGTGGTATTGTAGTGTTTACTTGTGGTAGTATTGTATTGTTTACTTATGGTGGTATTGTAGTGTTTACTTATGGTGGTATTGTAGTGTTTATGGTGGTATTGTAGTGTTTACTTATGGTAGTATTGTAGTGTTTACTTGTGGTGGTATTGTAGTGTTTACTTATGGTGGTATTGTATTGTTTACTTATGGTGGCATTGTAGTGTTTACTTATGGTGGTATTGTATTGTTTACTTATGGTGGTATTGTAGTGTTTACTTATGGTGGTATTGTAGTGTTTACATATGGCGGTATTGTAGTGTTTACTTATGGTGGTATTGTAGTGTTTACTTTTGGTGGTATTGTAGTGTTTGCTTGTGGTGGTATTGCAGTGTTTACTTATGGTGGTATTGTAGTGTTTACTTATGGTGGTATTGTAGTGTTTACTTGTGGTGGTATTGTAGTGTTTACTTATGGTGGTATTGTTTTGTTTACTTATGGTGGTATTGTAGTGTTTACTTGTGGTGGTATTGTAGTGTTTACTTATGGTGGTATTGTTTTGTTTACTTATGGTGGTATTGTAGTGTTTACTTATGGTGGTATTGTGGTGTTTACTTGTGGTGGTATTGTAGTGTTTACTTATGGTGGTATTGTGGTGTTTACTTGTGGTGGTATTGTAGTGTTTACTTATGGTGGTATTGTAGTGTTTACTTATGGTGGTATTGTAGTGTTTGCTTGTGGTGGTATTGTAGTGTTTACTTATGGTGGTATTGTAGTGTTTGCTTATGGTGGTATTGTGGTGTTT
>NW_024741151.1:0-29146 GCF_018991925.1 Homarus americanus
TCGTGCAAGTACGTGAGAGTCCTGGTTGACCAGTACGTGGGCGTCTAGTGACCGGTAAGTGGGGCGTCCTAGTCAACAGCCAGTAGTGGGGCATCCTAGTTGACCAGTAAGTAGGGCGTCCCTAGTTAGTGGCAGTAGTGGGGCGTCCCTAGACCAGTACGTGGGGCGCCCTAGTTGACCAGTACTACGTGGGGCGTCCTAGTTGACCGGTAATGGGGCGTCCTGGTTGACCAGTACGTGGGGCGTCCTAATTGACCGGTGCGTGGGGCGTCCTAGTTATTCAGTAAGACTTTCAGTTGTTGGTACGTGGGGCGACCCTAGTTGACTCAGTACGTGGGCGCCCTGGTTGACCGTGGTTGCCTGTTCATCCAGTAAGTGGGCTAGTTGACCAGTACGTGGGGCGTCCTAGTTGACCAGTAGTGGTCTAGTTGACCAGAAGTGGGGCGTCCTAGTCAGCCAGTAAGTGGGGCCTAGTTGACCAGTACGTGGGGCGTCCTAGTTGGTACGTGGGGCGTCCTGTGGTTCCCGGTATTATTGGGGCGTCCTAGTTGTTGACCCGGTACGTGGGGCGTCCTAGTTGACGTGGGGCGTCCCTAGTTGACCAGTACGTGGGGCGTCCCTAGTTGTTGACTCAGTGAAGTGGGGCGTCCTAGTCAGCCAGTAAGTGGGGCGACCCTGGTTGGCTCAGTACGTGGGGCGTCCTAGTTGACCAGTACGTGGGGCGTCCTAGTTGACTCAGTACGTCCTAGTTGGTACGTGGGGCGTCCCTAGTTGACCAGTAAGTGGGGCGTCCCTAGTTGACCAGTAAGTGGGGCGTCCTAGTTGAACTGGGGCGTCCTAGTTGACCAGTAAGTGGGGCGTCCTAGTTGACCAGTAAGTGGGGCGTCCTAGTTGACCAGTACGTGGCGTCCTAGTTGACCAGTCATTGGGGCGTCTCTGGTTGACCAGTACATGGGGCGTCCCTAGTTGACCCAGGAATTGGGGCGTCCTAGTTGACCAGTACGTGGGGCGCCCTAGTGACCGTTGCGTGGGGCGTCTGGTTGACCAGTGCGTGGGGCGTCCTAGTTGACCAGTACGTGGGGCGTCTCTGGTTGACCGGTCATTGGGGCGCCCTAGTTGACGAATTGTCCTAGTTGACCAGTACGTGGGGCGCCCTAGTTGACTCGTACATGGGGCGTCCTAGTTGACCAGTCTGTGGGGCCTCATGACCATAGGTGGGGCGCCCTAATTGACCCTGATTTCAGTCTGTGGGGCGTCCTAGTTGACCCAGTCTGTGGGGCGTTCTGATCGACCTGTAAGTGGGGCGCCCCTAGTTGACAGTGCATTGGGGCCTAGTTGACCAGTACGTGGGGCGCCCCTGACCAGTACATGGGGCGCCCTGGTTGACCAGTACGTGGGGCGTCCCTAGTTGATCAGTACGTGGCGTCCCTGGTTGAGCCCGGTACGTGGGCCCTGGTTTTGTCGTGGGCGCCCTAGTTGACCAGTGCGTGGAGCGCCCTAGTTGACCAATGCATGGGGCGCCCTGTGCGTGGGGCGTCCCTGGTTGGGCGCCCTGGTTGACCAGTAAGTGGGGCCTAGTTGACCAGTACGTGGGCGCCTAGTTGACCAGTAAGTGGGGCGCCCTGGTTGTCCGTGCGTGGGGCGCCTAGTTGACGTGATTGGGGCGTCTGGTTGACCAGTAAGTGGGGCGTCCTAGTTGATGTGGTGCGTCCCTAGTTGACAGTAAGTGGGGCGTCCTAGTTGACCGGTACGTGGGGCGTCCCTAGTTGACCGGTACGTGGGGCGTCCTAGTTGACCAATGCGTGGGGCGTCTAGTTGACCAGTACGTGGGGCGTCCTGGTTGACTGGCCATTGGGGCGCCCTGGTTGACCCGGTAAGTGGGGCGTCCCTAGTCGACCAGTAAGTGGGGCCCTGGGACCAGTAGTGGGGTCCTAGTTGGGACCAGTGCGTGGGGCGTCTCTAGTTGACCAGTAAGTGGGGCGTCCTAGTTGACCCGGTAAGTGGGGTCTGGTTGGCCAGTACGTGGGGCGTCCTAGTTGACCAGTACGTTGGGGCGTCCCTAGTTGACCAGTAAGTCCTGGTTGTCCGGTCGTGGGGCGTCTAGTTGGTTTCAGTGGTGGGGCGCCCTAGTTGTCGTACGTGGGGCGTCCCTAGTTGATGATGGTGGGGCGTCCCTGGTTGTCCAGTTGACCAGTAAGTGGGGCGTCCTAGTTGACCCAGTACGTGGGGCGTCCTAGTTGTTGACCAGTACGTGGGCGTCTAATCGTACGTGGGGCGTCCTGGTCATTCAATGTAAGTGGGGCGTCCTAGTTGACCCAGTACGTGGGCGTCCCTAGTTGACCAGTGCGTGGGGCGTCCTAGTTGACCAATGCGTGGGCGTCTCTGGTTGACCAGTACGTGGGGCGTCCCTAGTTGACCAGTACGTGGGGCGTCTCTAGTTGACCAGTACGTGGGGCGCTAGTTGGCCAGTACGTGTGGGGCGTCTCTAGTTGACCAGTACGTGGGGCGTCCTAGTTGACTAGTCGTGGGCGTCCTAGTTGACCAGTACGTGGGCGTCCTAGTTGACCAGTACGTGGGGCGTCTCTAGTTGCCAGTACGTGGGGCGTCTATTTGATGACCAGTATGTGGGCGTCTAGTTGAGTGCGGGGGCCCTAGTTATTCAGTGGGGCGTCCTGGTTGGGCAGTGCGTGGGGCGTCTCTGGTTGACCGGTAGAGTGGGGCGTCCTAGTCAGCCAGTAAGTGGGGCGACCTAGTTGACCAGTACGTGGGGCGTCCCTAGTTGAGCAGTGCGTGTGGGGCGTCCCTAGTTGACCAGTAGTGGGGGCGTCTGGTTGACCAGTACGTGGGGCGTCCCTAGTTGACCAGTAAGTGGGGCCTCCTGGTTGACCAGGTACGTGGGGCGTCCCTGGTTGACCAGTAAGTGGGGCGTCTATGTTATCAGTACGTGGGGCGTCTAGTTGACCAGTAAGTGGGGCGTCCTAGTTGACCCGGTAAGTGGGGCGTCCTTGGTTGACCGGTGGTGGCGTCTCTGGTTGACCAGTGCATTGGGGCGTCCTAGTTGACCAGTGCGTGGGCGTCCCTGGTGGCTGTTACGTGGGGCGTCTGGTTGACCAGTACGTGGGGCGCCCTAGTTGACCCAGTACGTGGGGCGTCTAGTTGACCAGTACGTGGGGCGTCCCTAGTTGACCGTAAGTGGGGCGTCCTAGTTGACCAGTCGTGGGGCGCCCTGGTTGGCCAATGCGTGGGGCGTCTCTGGTTGACCAGTACGTGGGGCGTCCCTAGTTGACCAGTACGTGGGCGTCTCTGGTTGACCAGGTGCGTGGGGCGCCCTAGTTGACCGTACGTGGGGTCTCAAGTTGACCAGTACGTGGGGCGTCCCTGGTTGACCAGTACGTGGGGCGTCTCTAGTTGACCAGTACGTGGGGCGCCCTGGTGACCAGTACGTGGGGCGTCCTGGTTGACCAATGCATTGGGGCGCCCTGGTTGTTTCAGTACGTGGGGCGTCCTAGTTGACCGGTCTGTGGGCGTCCTCATTGACTTCAAGTGGGGCGCTAGTTGGCCAGTGTGGGGCGCCCTGGTATTTCAGTCTGTGGGGCGTCCCTAGTTGACCAGTCTGTGGGGCGTCCTTAGTTGACCTGTAAGTGGGGCGCCCTAGTTGACCGTACGTGGGGCGCCCTGATTGACCAGTACGTGGGGCGCCCTGGTTGACAGTGCATGGGGCGCCCTGGTTGGCCAGTACGTGGGGCGTCTGTTGTCTGTACGTGTGGCGTCTGGTTGATGGTGGGGCGCCCTAGTTGACCAATACGTGGGCCCTGGTTGACCAATGCGTGGGCGCCTAGTTGACCAATACATGGGGCCTAGTTGACCAGCGTGGGGCGTCTGGTTGTTCCAGTACGTGGGCGCCCTAGTTGACCGGTACGTGGGGCGCTGGTTGTGCGTGGGCCCTAGTTGACCAATAGGTGGGCCCTAGTTGATGGGGCGCCCTAGTTGACCCGGTGCGTGGGGCCCTAGTTGACCGTAGAGGTGGGGCGTCCTGGTTGGCCGGTGGGCTGGTCTGGTTGACCAGTAAGTGGGGCGTCCTGGTTGACCAGTGCATTGGGTCCTAGTTGTCAGTACGTGGGGCGTCTAGTTGACTGGTACGTGGGGCGTCTGGTTGTTAGGGGCGTCCTAGTTGACCAGTACGTGGGGCGCTAGTTGACAGTAAGTGGGGCGTCCTAGTCAGCAGTAAGTGGGGCGGCCTGGTTGACCAGTAAGTGGGGCGTCTAGTTGACCAATACGTGGGGCGTCTGGTTGACCAGTAAGTGGGGCGTCCTAGTCAGCCCGGTAAGTGGGGCGACCCTAGTTGACCGGTACGTGGGGCGTCCTAGTTGACCAGTACGTGGGGCGTCCTAGTTGACCAGTACGTGGGGCGTCCTAGTTGTCGGTACATTGGGGCGTCCTAGTTGACCAGTAAGTGGGGCGCCCTAGTTGATTCAGTACGTGGGGCGTCCTAGTTGACCAGTAAGTGGGCGTCTCTGTTGTTCAGTACGTGGGGCGTCCTAGTTGACCAGTAAGTGGGGCGTCCTAGTTGACCAGTACGTGGGGCGTCCTAGTTGACCCAGTACGTGGGGCGTCTCAGTTGACCAGTACGTGGGGCGTCCTAGTTGACCAGTACGTGGGGCGTCCCTAGTTGACCAGTAAGTGGGGCGTCCTTGGTTGACCAGTCGTGGGGCGTCTCTAGTTGACCAGTCGTGGGGCGTCTCTAGTTGACCGTAGTGGGGCGTCCTAGTTGGTACGTGGGGCGTCCTATTGACCCGGTACGTGGGGCGCCTAGTTGACCGTACGTGGGGCGTCTCTGGTTGACCAGTACGTGGGGCGGCCTAGTTGACCAGTACGTGGGGCGTCTCTGGTTGACCAGTACGTGGGGCGTCCCTGGTTGACCAGTACGTGGGGCGTCTCTAGTTGACAGTACGTGGGGCGCCCTAGTTGACCGTACGTGGGGCGTCCTAGTTGACAATACGTGGGGCGTCCCTAGTTGTCAATAAGTGGGGCGTCTAGTTGGCCAGTACGTGGGGCGTCTCTAGTTGACCAGTAAGTGGGGCGTCCTAGTGCAGTAAGTGGGGCGACCCTAGTTGACCAGTACGTGGGGTCCCTAGTTGACCAGTACGTGGGGCGTCCCTGTGGTTGACCAGTAGTGGGGCGTCCTGGTTGGTAGTACATTGGGGCGTCTAGTTGACCAGTAAGTGGGGCGTCCTTGTTTGACCAGTACGTGGGGCGTCCTAGTTGACCAGTAAGGTGGGGCGTCCTGGTTGACCAGTACGTGGGCGTCCTAGTCCTCAATGAGTGGGGCGTCCTAGTTGACCAGTAAGTGGGGCGTCCGCCAGTTGTCGTGGGGCGTCTCTAGTTGACCAGTACGTGGGGCGTCTCTAGTTGACCAGTACGTGGGGCGTCCTAGTTGACCAGTACGTGGGGCGTCTCTAGTTGACCAGTACGTGGGGCGCCCTGGTTGACCCGGTCGTGGGGCGTCTCTGGTTGACCAGTCGTGGGGCGTCCTAGTTGACCAGTACGTGGGGCGTCTCTGGTTGACCAGTACGTGGGCGCCCCTAGTTGACCGGTACGTGGGGCGTCTGGTTGACCAATACGTGGGGCGCCCTGGACGGTACGTGGGGCGTCCTAGTTGACCAGTCTGGGGCGTTCTAGTCGACCTATGAGTGGGGCCCTAGTTGACCAGTACGTGGGGCGCCCTGGTTGTTTCAGTCTGTGGGGCGTCCTAGTTGACCCGGTCTGTGGGGCGTCCTGGTTGACCTGTAGAGTGGGGCGCCCTAGTTGACCAGTACGTGGGGCGCTGGTTGACCAGTATTGGGGCGCCCCTGGGCGCCCTGGTTGACCAATACGTGGGGCGTCCCTGGTTGATCTGCGTGGGGCGTCCTGGTTGGTACGTGGGGCGCTAGTTGTGTCATTAGGCGCTGGTTGTCATTGGGCGCCCTGGTTGACCAATACGTGGGGCGCCCTGGTTGACCAGTACGTGGGGCGTCCTGGTTGACCGGTACGTGGGGCGCCCTAGTTGACCGGTAAGTGGGGCGCCCTGGTTGACCAGTACGTGGGCGCCCTGGTTGACCAGCGTGGGGCGCCCTATTGACCGGTACATTGGGGCTGGTTGACCAATGCGTGGGGCCTGGTTGACAATGCATTGGGCGCCCTGGTTGACGTGAGGTGGGGCGCCTAGTTGTTGGTGAGGGGCTAGTTCCAGTGCGTGGGGCGCCCTAGTTGACCGGTACGTGGGGCGTCCTAGTTGACCAGTAAGTGGGGCGTCCTGGTCAGCAGTAGTGGGGCGACTAGTTGACCGGTACGTGGGGCGCTAGTTGATCAGTACGTGGGGCGTCCTAGTTGACCAGTATTGGGCCTAGTTGTTCATAAGTGGGGCGTCCTAGTCAGCCAGTAAGTGGGGCGTCCCTAGTTGACCAATGGTGTCCTTAGTTTCAGTAAGTGGGGCGTCCCTAGTTGACCAGTACGTGGGGCGCCCTAGTTGACAGTACGTGGGCGCCTAGTTGACCCGGTACGTGGGCGCCTAGTTGACCAGTACGTGGGGCGTCTAGTTAACCAGTATGGGCGTCCCTAGTTGACCAGTACGTGGGCGCCCTAGTTGACCAGTACGTGGGGCGTCCCTAGTTGACCGGTGGTGGGGCGTCCCTGGTTGACCGGTACGTGGGGCGTCTGGTTGGTGCATTGGGGCGTCCTAGTTGACCGGTACGTGGGGCGCCCTAGTTGTACCAGTACGTGGGGCGCCCTAGTTGACCAGTACGTGGGCGCCTAGTTGACAGTAAATTGGGGCGTCCCTGGTTGACCAGTAAGTGGGGCGTCCCTGTTGACATTGATGCGTGGGCGTCCTAGTTGACCAGTACGTGGGGCGTCCTGGTTGACCAGTACGTGGGGCGTCCTAGTTATTAGTACGTGGGGCGTCCTAGTTGACCCGGTAAGTGGGGCGTCCTAGTTAGCAATGAAGTGGGGCGTCCTAGTTGACCAGTACGTGGGGCGTCCTGGTTGACCGGTACGTGGGGCGTCCCAGGTTGATCAGTACGTGGGGTCTGGTTGACCGTGGGGCGTCCTAGTTGACCAGTACGTGGGGCGTCCTAGTTGACAGTACGTGGGGCGTCCCTGGTTGACCCAGTACGTGGGGCGTCCTATGTTGACCAGTGAGGTGGGGCCCTAGTAGCCCGGTAAGTGGGGCGTCCCTAGTTGACCAGTACGTGGGGCGTCCCTAGTTGACCAGTGCGTGGGGCGTCCTAGTTGACCAGTAAGTGGGGCGTCTCTAGTTGACCAGTGCATGGGGCGTCTCTGGTTGACCAGTACGTGGGGCGTCCTAGTTGACCCGGTAGTGGGGCCCTAGTTCGGTACGTGGGCGTCTCTGGTTGACCAGTACGTGGGGCGTCCCTGTGTTGACCAGTGCGTGGGGCGTCCCTGGTTGTTGACCAGTGCGTGGGCGTCCTAGTTGACCAGTAGGTGGGGCGTCCTAGTCGACCGTAAGTGGGCGTCCTGGTTGACCAGTGAAATTGGGGCGTCTCTGGTTGACCAGGTACGTGGGGCGTCCTAGTCAGCCAGTAAGTGGGGCGTCTCTAGTTGACCAGTAAGTGGGGCGTCCTAGTTGACCAGTAAATTGGGGCGTCTCTGGTTGACCAGTACGTGGGGCGTCCCTAGTTGACCGGTACGTGGGGCGTCTCTAGTTGAGCCAGTACGTGGGGCGTCCCTAGTTAGTGGTGGGGGCGTCCTAGTCAACCAGTAAGTGGGGCGACCCTAGTTGACCAGTACGTGGGGCGTCCTGGTTGACCAGTACGTGGGGCGTCCCTGGTTGACCGGTACGTGGGGCGTCCTAGTTGACCAGTACGTGGGCGTCCCTAGTTGACCAGTACGTGGGGCGTCTCTGGTTGACCAGTACGTGGTTGGTTGACCGGTGTCCTAGTTGACCGGTACGTGGGCGTCCTAGTTGACCAGTACGTGGGGGTCCCTGGTTGACCCGGTGATTGGGGCGCCCTAGTTGACCAGTACGTGGGGCGTCTCTAGTTGACCAGTACGTGGGGCGTCCCTGGTTGACCAGTGTGGGGCGTCCTAGTTAGCCAGTAGGTGGGGCGTCCCTAGTTGACCAGTACGTGGGGCGTCCTAGTTGACCAGGTACGTGGGGCTCCCTAGTTGACCCGGTACGTGGGGCGTCCCTAGTTGACCGTGGGGCGTCCCTGGTTGACCAGTACGTGGGGCGTCCCTAGTTGACAGTAGTGGGGCGTCCCTAGTTGACCAGTATAGTGGGGCGTCCCTGGTTGACCCATGCGTGGGGGTCTCCTATTTGACCGGTGCGTGGGGCGTCCTAGTTGACATTAGTGGGGCGCCCTAGTTGATAGTACGTGGGGCGTCTCTGGTTGACCAGTAAGTGGGGCGTCCTAGTTGACCAGTACGTGGGGCGTCCTGGTTGACCGGTATGGGGCGTCCTAGTTAACCGGTAAGTGGGGCGTCCCTGGTTGACCAGTAAGTGGGGCGTCTCGATCGACCAGTAGTGGGGCGTCTCTGGTTGACCAGTACGTGGGGCGTCCCTAGTTGTCAACCAGTAAGTGGGGCGTCCTAGTTGACCAGTAAGTGGGGCGTCCCTAGTTGACCAGTGGGGGTCTCTGGTGACCGGTGCGTCCTAGTTGACCGGTATTGGGGCGTCCCTAGTTGTCGTGGTACGTGGGGGCGTCCCTGGTTGACCAGTACGTGGGGCGTCCTAGTTGACCAGTGGTGGGGCGTCCTGGTCAGCCAGTAAGTGGGGCGTCCCTGGTTGACCAGTGAGGTGGGGCCTAGTTGACCCGGTCGTGGGGCGTCTCTAGTTGACCAGTACGTGGGGCGTCCTAGTTGACCGGTACGTGGGGCGTCCTGTTTGTGGATTCTCCCGTACGTGGGGCGTCTCTAGTTGACCCGGTACGTGGGGCGTCCCTAGGTTGACCAGTACGTGGGGCGTCCCTAGTTGACTCAGTACGTGGGCGTCTCTGGTTGACCAGTACGTGGGGCGCCCTAGTTGTGCAGTGGGGGCGTCTCTGGTTGACCAGTACGTGGGGCGTCCTGGTTGACCAGTGCGTGGGGCGTCCCTGGTCGACCAGTAAGTGGGCGTCCTAGTTGACCAGTGCGTGGGGCGTCCTAGTTGACCAGTACGTGGGCGTCCTAGTTGACCAGTAGTGGGGCGTCTAGTTGACCCGGTAAGTGGGGCGTCTAGTTGACCAGTGCGTGGGGCGTCTCTGGTTGACCAGTAAGTGGGGCGTCCTAGTCAGCCAGTAAGTCGGAACCTAGTTGACCAGTACGTGGGGCGTCCCTGGAGTGTGTTACGTGGGGCGTCCTAGTTGACCAGTAAGTGGGGCGTCCCTAGTTGACCAGTACGTGGGGCGTCCCTAGTTGACCAGTAAGTGGGGCGTCTAGTTGACCAGTGCGTGGGCGTCTAGTTGACCAGTAAGTGGGGCGTCCTAGTTATCAGTAAGTCCTAGTTGACCAGTAGTGGGGCGTCTGGTCTGTTGCGTGGGGCGTCCCTGGTTGACCAGTACGTGGGGCGTCCTAGTTGACCAGTAAGTGGGGCGTCCTTGGTTGACCAGTAAGTGGGGCGTCCTAGTTGACCAGTACGTGGGGCGTCTCTGGTTGTTGGTACGTGGGGCGTCCTGGTTGACCAGTGCGTGGGGCGTCCCTGGTTGACCAGTCGTGGGGCGTCTCTGATGACCTGGGTTATTCAGTACGTGGGGCGTCTCTGGTGTTCGGTGGGGCGTCCCTAGTTGACCAGTACGTGGGGCGTCTCTGGTTGACCCGGTACGTGGGGCGCTCCTGGTTGACAGTACGTGGGGCGTCCTAGTTGTGTACGTGGGAGCCCTAGTTATTCCGTGGGGCGTCTAGTTGACCAGTACGTGGGGCGTCCCTCGTCGACCTGTAAGTGGGCGCCCTAGTTGACCAGTACGTGGGGCGTCCTAGTTATCAGTATGTGGGGCGTCCCTAGTTGACAGTCTGTGGGGCGTTCTAGTTGACCAGTAGTGGGGCGCCCTGGTTGACCAGTACGTGGGGCGCCCTGGTTGACCAGTACGTGGGGCGTCCTAGTCGACCGGTACGTGGGGCGTCCCTAGTTGACCAGCGTGGGGCGTCTGGTTGACTCGACAGTTGGCCAGTACGTGGGGCGCCTAGTTGACCGTCGTGGGGCGCCCTAGTTGACATTGGGCGCCCTAGTTGACCAATACGTGGGGCGCCCTGGTTGACCCGGTACGTGGGGCGTCCTAGTTGACCAGTACGTGGGCGCCCTAGTTGACCGGCGTGGGGTGGGCCTAGTTGACCAGTACGTGGGGTCTGGTTGTTGGTACGTTGGGGCGTCCTAGTTGACAATGCGGTTGACCCATGGTGGGCTTCAATACGTGGGGCGCCTAGTTGACCAGTACGTGGGGCGCCCTGGTTGACCAGTAAGTGGGGCGTCCTAGTTGACCCAGGTGGGGCGCCCTGGTTGACCTGTACGTGGGGCGCCCTGGTTGACCAGTACGTGGGGCGCCCTAGTTTTCAATACGTGGGCGCTGGTTGACCAGTACGTGGGGCGTCCCTGGTTGACCAGTACGTGGGCGTCTAGTTGACCAGTAAGTGGGGCGTCCTAGTCGACCAGTAAGTGGGCGTCCTAGTTGTGGCCGGTGTCTAGTTGACCGGTAGTGGGCGTCCCTAGTTGACCAGTACGTGGGGCGTCCCTAGTTGACCGGTACGTGGGGCGTCCCTAGTTGATAGTACGTGGGGCGTCCTAGTTGACCAGTACGTGGGGCGTCCTAGTTGACCGGTACGTGGGGCGTCCTAGTTGACCCGGTACGTGGGGCGTCCTAGTTGACCAGTAAGTGGGCGTCCTAGTCAGCAGTAAGTGGGGCGACCTAGTTGACCAGTACGTGGGGCGTCCTAGTTGACCAGTTGCGTGGGGCGTCTCTAGTTGACCCAGTACGTGGGGCGTCCTAGTTGACCAGTGGGCGTCCTAGTTGTGTCAGTAAGGGCGTCTCTAGTTGACCGGTACGTGGGGCGTCTCTGTTGACCAGTGCGTGGGGCGTCCCTAGTTGACCAGTACGTGGGGCGTCCTAGTTGACCAGTGAGTGGGGCTCCTAGTCAGCCAGTAGGTTGGGCCCTAGTTGACCGGTACGTGGGGCGTCCTAGTTGACCGGTACGTGGGGCGTCCCTGGTTGACCGGTACGTGGGCGTCCTAGTTGACCAGTACTGGGGCGTCTGGTTGACGGTACGTGGGGCGTCCCTAGTTGACCAGTAAGTGGGGCGTCCTAGTTGACCAGTAAGTGGGGCGTCCTGGTTGACCAGTACATTGGGGCGTCCTGGTTGACCCGGTACGTGGGCGTCCTAGTTGGCCAGTAAGTGGGGCGTCCTAGTCAGCCAGTAAGTTGGGGCGTCCCTAGTTGACCAGTACGTGGGGCGTCCTAGTTGACCAGTACGTGGGGCGTCTAGTTGACAGTGAGGTGGGCGTCTAGTTGACCAGTACGTGGGGCGTCCTAGTTGACGGTATCGTGGGGCGTCCCTAGTGGCCAGTAAGTGGGGCGTTCTAGTCAGCAGTAGAGTGGGGCGACCCTGGTTGACCAGTACGTGGGGCGTCCCTAGTTGACCGGTACGTGGGGCGTCTCAAGTTGACCAGTACGTGGGGCGTCCTAGTTGACCAGTACGTGGGGCGTCTAGTTGACCAGTGCGTGGGGCGTCTCTGGTTGACCGGTACGTGGGGCGTCTCTGTGTGGGGCGTCCTGGTTGACCAGTCGTGGGGGGTCCTGGTTGGCCAGTAGTGGGGCGTCCTAGTTGGCCAATGATTGGCGACCTAGTTGACCGGTCGGGTCTGGTACGTGGGGCGTCCTGATTGACCAGTACGTGGGGCGTCCTAGTTGGCCAGTGGGGCGTCCTAGTTGACCAGTACGTTGGGGCGTCTGACCAGTAGTGGGGCCTAGTTGACCAGTAAGTGGGGCCCTAGTTGACCCGGTAAGTGGGGCGTCTGGTTGACTACGTGGGGCGTCCTAGTCGACCGGTGGTGGGGCGACTAGTGACCGGTGGCCTGGTTGACGGTGCGGCGTCCTAGTTGACCAGTAAATGGGGCGTCTAGTTGACCAGTAAGTGGGGCGTCCTAGTTGTGCGTGGGGCGTCTCTAGTTGACCAGTAAGTGGGGCGTCCCTAGTCAGCAGTAAGTGGGGCGTCTAGTTGACCAGGTACGTGGGGCGTCCTAGTTGACCAGTGCGTGGGGTCTGGTTGACCAGTTGGTGGGGCGTCTCCTAGTTGACCAGGGAGGTGGGGCTTTCCAGTACGTCCTGGACTGAGCCCTCTAGTTGACCAGTGTGGGGGCCTAGTTGACCCGGTGCATTGGGGCGTCCCTAGTTATTCAGTGCGTGGGGCGTCCTAGTTGACCGGTACGTGGTCTGCCCGGTAAGTGTGGGGCGTCCTGGTTGACCAGTAAGTGGGGCGTCCTAGTTGAGTGCACGTGGGGCGTCCCTAGTTGATTTGTGCGTGGGGCGTCCTAGTTGACTCAGTACGTGGGGCGTCCTGGTTGACCAATGGTGGGCCCTAGTTGACTGTCGTGGGCGTCCTAGTTGACCAGTACGTGGGGCGCCCTGGTTGACCAGTACGTGGGGCGTCCTGGTTGACCAGTACGTGGGCGCCTAGTTGACCAGTAAGTGGGGCGCCCTGGTTGACCAGTACGTGGGTACCTAGTTGACCGTCGTGGGGCGCCCTAGTTGATGATGCATTGGGGCGCCCTAGTTGACCAATACGTGGGCGCCCTAGTTGAGTGCGTGGGCGCCCTAGTTGATGAGGTGGGGCCTAATTTGACCGTGCGTGGGCGCCCTGGTTGTGTTATGCGTGGGTCGTCCTGGTTGACTGGTACGTGGGGCGCCTAGTTGACCAGTACGTGGGGCGCCCTAGTTGACCAGTAGTGGGGCGCCCTAGTTGACCAGTAAGTGGGGCGCCCTGGTTGACCGGTACGTGGGGCGTCCTAGTTGTTTCAGTACGTGGGGCGTCCTGGTTGACCAGTACGTGGGGCGCCCTAGTTGACCAGTACGTGGGCGCCCTGGGTTGACTGTGGGCGCCCTGGTTGACCAGTGAAGTGGGGCGTCCCTAGTCAGCCAGTAAGTGGGGCGTCCCTAGTTGACCAGTACGTGGGGCGCCCTAGTTGACCAGTAGTGGGGGCGTCCTAGTTGACCGGTACGTGGGGCGTCCCCGGGTTGACCTTGGTACGTGGGGCGTCCTGGTTAGTGCTGGGCGTCCTAGTTGACCAGTACGTGGGGCGCTAGTTGACCAGTGCGTGGGGCGTCCTGGTTGACCGGTGGGCGCCCTAGTTGACCAGTAAGTGGGGCGTCCTGGTCAACCAGTAGTGGGGCGACCCTAGTTGGCCGGTGGGGCGTCTAGTTGACGGTACGTGGGGCGCCCTAGTTGACCAGTACGTGGGGCGTCCCTAGTTGACCAGTACGTGGGGGCGTCCTAGTTGACCCAGTAAGTGGGGCGTCCTAGTCAACCAATGGTGGGGCGTCCCTGGTTGACCGGTACGTGGGGCGTCTAGTTGACTGCGAGTACGTGGGCGTCCCTAGTTGACCGGTACGTGGGGCGTCCTAGTTGTTGGCACGTGGTGGGCGTCTGTTGACCAGTACGTGGGCGTCCCTGGTTGGCTGTCATTGGGGTCCTAGTTGACCAGTACGTGGGCGTCCCTAGTTGACCAATTAAGTGGGGCGTCCTAGTCAGCCAGTAAGTGGGGCGTCCCTAGTTGACAGTACTGGGGCGTCCTAGTTGACCCGGTACGTGGGGCGTCCTAGTTGACCCATTAGTGGGGCGTCCCTGGTTGACCAGTACGTGGGGCGTCTGGTGGCGTCCTAGTTGACCCGGTAAGTGGGGCGTCCTAGTTGACCGGTGATGGTCTCTAGTTGACCAGTACGTGGGGCGTCCCTGGTTGACCAGGTACTGGGGCGTCCTAGTTGACCAGTGCATTGGGGTCCTGGTTAGCCAGTACGTGGGCGTCCCTAGTTGGCCAGTACGTGGGGCGTCCTGGTTGACCGACAGTGGGGCGTCTCTAGTTGACCAGTACGTGGTTTGGCGTCCTGGTTGACAGTACGTGGGGCGTCCTAGTTGACCCAGTAAGTGGGGCGTCCCTGGTTGACCAGTACGTGGTCCTAGTTGACCAGTGCATTGGGGCGTCCTAGTTGACCAGTCGTGGGGCGTCCTGGATTGGCCGTGCGGGCCCTGGTTAGCCAGTGAGTGGGGCGTCCCTAGTTGACGATTAAGTGGGGCGTCCTGGTTGACCGTACGTGGGGCGTCTCTGGTTGACCAGTACATTGGGGCGTCCTAGTTGGCCAATTGCGTGGGGCGTCCTAGTTGATATGTGGGGCGTCTAGTTGACCAGTACGTGGGGCGTCCTAGTTGACCAGTTAATTGGGGCGTCCCTAGTTGACCAGTACGTGGGGCGTCCCTGGTGGCCAGTACGTGGGGCGTCCTAGTTGACCGTGGGGCGCCCTAGTTGACCAGAATGGGGCGTCCTAGTTGACCAATGCATGGGGCGTCCCTAGTTGACCAGATACGTGGGGCGTCCTATTAGTCGGCCAGTGGGTGGGGCGTCCTAGTTGACCAGTACGTGGGCGTCCTAGTTGACCAGGTACGTGGGGCGTCCCTAGTTGAGCCAGTAAGTGGGGCGTCCTAGTTGACCAGTACGTGGGGCGTCCCTGGTTGTGACCAATACGTGGGGCGTCCCTGAAGGTCACCAGTACGTGGGGCGTCCCTAGTCGACCAGTAAGTGGGGCGTCTCTGGTTGACCAGTACGTGGGGCGTCTCTATGTTGACCGGTACGTGGGGCGTCTAGTTGACAGTAAGTGGGGCGCCCTAGTTGACCAATGCGTGGGGCGTCCTAGTTGGCCAGTACGTGGGGCGTCCCTAGTTGACCTGTACGTTGGGCGCCCTGGTTGACCAGTAAGTGGGGCGTCCTAGTTGACCAGTAGTGGGGCGGCCCTAGTTGACCTGACGGTATAGGGCGTCCTGGTTGACCAGTACGTGGGGCGTCTCTAGTTGACCAATGCGTGGGGCGCCCTAGTTGACCAGTAAGTGGGGCGTCTAGTCTAACTTAATGGGGCCCTAGTTGACCAGTAAGTGGGCGTCCTGGTTAGCCAGTACGTGGGGCGACCCTGGGCATCAGTTCGTGGGGCGTCCCTAGTTGACCAGTACATTGGGCGCCTAGTTGACCAGTGCGTTGGGCGCCTCTGGTTGACCAGTAAGTGGGGCGTCCTAGTTGACCCGTGGTGGGGCGTCCTAGTTGACCAGTACGTGGGGCGCCTGGTTGACCGGTAAGTGGGGCGTCCTAGTTGACCGGTACATTGGGCATCCTGGTTGACCATTGCGTGGGGCGTCTAGTTGACCAGTACGTGGGGCGTCCTAGTTGACCGTGCATTGGGGCGCCCTGGTTATTGGTACGTGGGGCGTCCTGGTTGACCAGTACATGGGCGTCCTGGTTGACCGATGAGTGGGGCGTCCCTATTCAGTGTTGCCAGTAAGTGGGGCGACCCTAGTTGATATTGCGTGGGGCGTCCCTGGTTGACCAGTGCGTGGGGCGTCTAGTTGACCAGTACGTGGGGCTCCTGGTTGGCCAGTGCGTGGGCGTCTAGTTGACCGGTGATTGGGGGCGTCCTGGTTGACTGGTCCTGGTTGACCCGGCGTGGGGCGTCCTGGTTGACCAGTACGTGGGGCGTCCTAGTTGACCAGTCGTGGGGCGTCCCTAGTTGACCAGTACGTGGGGCGTCCCTGGTTGACCAGGTGGGGTCCTGGTTGTGCGTGGGGCGTCCTAGTTGGTGCATTGGGGCGTCTGGGGCGTCCTGGTTGACCCGTGGTCCTGTCGCCAGTAGAGTGGGGCGTCCCTAGTTGACCGGTCGTGGGGCGTCCCTAGTTGACCAGTACGTGGGGCGTCCCTGGTTGACCAGTAGTGGTGGGGCGTCTTTGTTGACCGAATGCGTGGGCGTCTCTGGTGGTGCATTGGGGCGTCCTGGTTGACCTAAGTGGGGTCCCTGAGTTGAAAAGTGGTGGTCCTAATTAGGCCAGTGGTGGGCGTCTCTAGTTGGTAAGTGGGGCGTCCTAGTTGACCAGTACGTGGGGCGTCTCTAGTTGACCAGTCGTGGGCGTCCTATTGATGCGTGGGCGTCTAGTTGACCAGTACGTGGGGCGTCCCTAGTTGACCAGTACGTGGGGCGTCCCTAGTTGACCAGTGCGTGGGGCGTCCTAGTTGACCAGTACGTGGGGCGTCCTAGTTGACCAGTACGTGGGGCGTCTCTGGTTGACCGGTACGTGGGGCGTCTCTGGTTGACCGTGCGTGGGCGTCCTGTTGACCAGTACGTGGGGCGTCCCTAGTTGGCCAGTACGTGGGCGTCCTAGTTGACCAGTACGTGGGGCGTTAGTTGACCAGTACGTGGGGCGTCTCTAGTTGACCAGTACGTGGGGCTGGTTGACCGGTACGTGGGGCGTCTAGTCGCCAGTAAGTGGGGCGACCCTAGTTGACCAGTACGTGGGGCGTCCTAGTTACGGCCAGTACGTGGGGCGTCCTAGTTGACCCAGTAAGTGGGGTCCTAGTTGACTGAGTAAGTGGGCGTCCTAGTTGACCAGTACGTGGGGCGTCCTAGTTGACCATGTGGAGCTTCCTAGTTGACCAATGCGTGGGGCGTCTCTGGTTGACCCAGTACGTGGGGCGTCCCTAGTTGACCAGTGCTTGGGCGTCCTAGTTGACCAGTACGTGGGGCGTCCTAGTCAACCAGTAGTGGGCGTCCCTAGTGACAGTAGTGGGGCGTCCTAGTCGACTCAGTAAGTGGGCGTCTCTATGTTACGTAGGGCGTCCTAGTCAACCAGTAAGTGGGGCGTCCTAGTTGACCAGTAAGTGGGCGTCCTAGTTGACCAGTAAGTGGGGCTCTAGTTGGACCAGTACGTGGGCGTCCTAGTTGACCCAGTACGTGGGGCGTCCCTAGTTGACCAGTACGTCCTAGTTGACCAGTACGTGGGGGCGTCCTGGTTGACCAGTAAGTGGGGCGTCTGGTTCCAGTAGTGGGGCGTCCTAGTTGAAGTGGGGCGTCCTAGTTGACCGGTATCAGTGGGGCGTCCTTGGTTGACCAGTACGTGGGGCGTCCCTAGTTGACCAGTACGTGGGGCGTCCCTAGTTGACCGTGGGGCGTCTCTAGTTGACAGTAAGTGGGGCGTCTGGTTGACCAGTACGTGGGGCCTAGTTGACCAGTGTGGGATCCTGTTGACGTACGTGGGGCGTCTAGTTGACCAGTACGTGGGGCGTCCTAGTTGACCAGTGCGTGGGGCGTCCCTGGTTGACCAGTAGTGGGCGTCCTAGTTGACCAGTAGTGGGGCCTGGTTGGTCGTGGGGCGTCCTAGTTGGATTGCGTGGGGCGTCCTAGTTGTGCGTGGGGCGTCCCTAGTGACCGACCAGTGGGGGCGTCTCTAGTTGACAGTACGTGGGGGCGCCTCTCTAGTTGACCAGTACGTGGGGCGTCCTGGTTGACCCAGTAGTGGGCGTCTCTAGTTGACCAGTACATGGGGCGCTATGGTTGACCAGTACGTGGTCCTAGTTGACTATGCATTGGGGCGCCTAGTTGACCAGTACGTGGGGCGTCCTAGTTGACGTCAGTACGTGGGGCGCCCTAGTTCAGTGTGCATTGGGGCGCCCTAGTTTCAGTACGTGGGGCGTCCCTGGATTTGGGGCGCCCTTGAGTTGAACTAGTGTGGGGCGCTAGTTGATTCTGACAGGGGCGCCTGAATATTTGACCATTAGGGTGTCCTGGTTGACCAGTAAGTGGGGCGTCCTAGTTAACCAGTAAGTGGGGGACCCTAGTCACCAGTAGTGGGGCGACCCTAGTTGAGCCAGTACGTGGGGCGTCTCTAGTTGACCAGTACGTGGGGCGCCTATGGTTGACCAGTACGTGGGGCGTCCCTGAGTTGACTAAGAAATTGGGGGCCCTAGTCAACTAGTGGGGGCGACCAGTCACCAGTTAGTGGGGCGACCTAGGTGACCAGTACGTGGGGCCTAGTTGACCAGTACGTGGGGCGTCTCTGGTTGACCAGTACATTGGGCTTCCTAGTTGATGATACGTGGGGCGTCCTAGTTGACGATGCGTGGGGCGTCTTAGTTGACTGGGGCGTCCTAGTTGACCAGTACGTGGGGCGTCTAGTTGACCAATAAGTGGGGTACAGCCAGTAAGTGGGGCCTAGTTGATAGTTGCCGCATGGGGCGTCCCTAGTTGACCTGTCAGTGTGGGGCGTCTAGTTGACCAGTGATTGGGGTGTCCTAGTTGACCAGGTTGCGTGGGGGCTAGTTGACCAGTACGTGGGGCGTCTAGTCAACCAGTAAGTGGGGCGACCCTAGTTGATAATGCGTGGGGCGCCCTAGTTACTGGTACGTGGGGCGTCTCTGGTTGACAGTGCGTGGGCCTGGTTCAATTACGTGGGGCGTCCTAGTCGACCAGTAAGTGGGGCGGCCTAGTTGACCAGATACGTGGGGCGTCCCTAGTTGACCAGTACGTGGGGCGTCCCTAGTTGACTAATCCTAGTTGACCAGTGGGGTGTCCTATAGTTGACCACCAGTAGTGGGGCGTCTCTAGTTGACCAGTAAGTGGGGCAGTCAGCCAGTAAGTGGGGCGACCCTGGTTGACCCAGTACGTCCTAGTTGACCAGTACGTGGGGCGTCTGGTGACCAATAAGTGGGGCGTCCTAGTTGACCAGTACGTGGGGCGTCCCTAGTTGACCAGTAAGTGGGCGTCCCTAGTTGACTAGCATGGGGCGCCCCTAGTTGACCAGTAAGGGCGCCCCTGGTTGACCAGTAAGGGGCGCCTTGTTGACCAGTACGTGGGGCGCCCTAGTTGACCATCACGGGGCGCCCCTAGTTGACCATAGTACGTGGGCGCCCCAGTTGACCAGTAAGTGGGGCGCCCCTAGTTGACCAGTACGTGGGGCGCCCCTAGTTGACCAGCATGTGGGGCGCCCCTAGTTGACCAGTAAGTGGGGCGTCCTAGTTGACCAGTCTGTGGGCGTTCCTCATCGACCAGGTGGGGCGCCCTAGTTGACCAGTGAAGGGGCGTCCTTAGTTGACCAGTACGTGGGGCGTTCCTAGTTGACCAGTACGTGAGCGCCCCTAGTTGACCAGTAAGTGGGGCGTCCTAGTCAACCATTGTTGGGCGATCCTAGTGACCAGTACGTGGGCGTCCCTAGTTGACCAGTACGGGGGCGTCCCTAGTTGACCAGTACGTGGGGCGTCCCTAGTTGACCAGTATGTGGGGCGTCCTTATCACCAGTAAGGGGGCGCCCTAGTTGACCAGTACGTGGGCGTCTCTAGTTGACCAGTACGTGGGCGCCCCTTAGTTGACCAGTAAGTGGGGTGTCCTCATCGACTAAGTGGGGCGCCCCTAGTTGACCAGTCTGTGGGCGTCCTCATCGACCTTATGGGGCGCCCCTAGTTGACCAGTACGTGGGCGTCCTCATCGACCAGTAAGTGGGGCGCCCCTAGTTGACCAGCAAGTGGGGCGTCCCATCGACCAGTAAGTGGGGCGTCCCTAGTTGACCAGTACGTGGGGCATCCCTCATCGACCAGTAAGTGGGGCGCCCCTATTTGACCTGTAAGTGGGGCGCCCCTAGTTGACCAGTCTGTGGGGCGTCCCTCATCGACCTGTAAGTGGGGCGCCCCTAGTTGACCAGTAAGTGGGGCGTCCCTAGTTGACCAGTACGTGGGGCGTCCCTCATCGACCAGTAAGTGGGGCGTCCCTAGTTGACCAGTACGGGCGTCCTCATCGACCAGTAAGTGGGGCGCCCCTAGTTGACCAGTACTAGGGGCGTCCCTCATTGACCAGTACGTGAGAGCTCCCCTAGTCCACCAAGCAGGATAATGAGAACCTAACTTTACAGTTGGGGAAATAAAAGGCAGTATAGTATAGTGCCGGCCACCCTGCTTCCTTGTGTACCGAAGGTTTAGTCTTCAGTATGTTGTACCCACATCCACACTGCCCCTAACAGGTCATCAGGTTTATGGGATTCCTTTTCAGGTAAGAATAACCTAAAGAGAATGACGTAGAGCTCTACCATACATTACTGTTGGTGTATATGGACAACTAGGACGCGGTCCTCTCTGTTGGGGATTTGGTTTTTTTAAATTAACGAAAATGAAGATGAAGAAAACCAGAGGCAGCTGTGTGTCTTATTGTTCACCATTTTAGTGATGCCAGTTTATAAATAAAAGAAATATCGATATATATATATATATATATATATATATATATATATATATATATATATATATATATATATATATATATATATATATATATATATATATATATATATATATATATATATATATATATATATATATATATATATATATATATATATATATATATATATATAGTCCCTGAAGACAACGCTCAATATCAGTCTTATATTGGAATAAAGTTATGTAACAACCGATGAAAAAGTACAACTCCCACAAAATAATTAAAACAATAAGAAACTTCCGCTTTACAGTTGAAGAGACAAGTCACCAAAAATGGTGGAGGAAGCTTTATAAAGATTTACTGGCGTGTGAGAGAAGGAAAGGGAGGGAGAGGCGGTGGTAGCCAGGCAGGTGTGTGAAGGTACACTACTAAAGGGATACACTGAAGGGGAACATAGGGCAGTTCTCCTGAGTACAATACAGTAGTCACTAGTCATCACTATATAATACAGTTTAGGTTCGCTCACATCAGACAGGTTCCTCTAGTTCTGACGTTTATCTTGTTTCCTCCTCCAGCATTACACTTTACTTTATTATTCAACACATCTAAATAACTTTAGATCTTTAACATCAGTATCATAGTTGTAAAATATGAAATTCAATTCGTAATCTAAATTCATTGTTTTGTAGTTCAGGTTTTTGGAGTAGGTTGAGGGAGTGGAGTAGACTGAAGAGGACTGTGATGGAGGGAGAGAGAAGGCGGAGTATTACCAGGAGGTTACACACTAGGGGAGTACAGTGTTACGAATGTTACTTATACTAAATGATAAACACTCTACAAATCTAAGTTTATCTTCGTCCTCATCAAATCTGACCTGGGGACTGGTGCAACACTATTTCCATGAACCGGGTTTACGGTGTGTGTGTGTGTTATTTATTTCCACAGTTTTGAAGGCAGCTCAAATTTGTGGAGGTGCGGGTAGCCTAGGGGATAGTCCCTCCTGTTCCTCCACCCGAACAAAGTTGGGTAACTTAGCTAGTTTCTTATACACAGATCTCTACAGTATATATCCTTGACTGAATTACCGAAACCAATACTGAGTTTTCTTTAACATAATAATTCACATTTGAAAAAAAAATCCTCTTGTCAGTTTAAAGATACATTTTCATTTATTTTTCTCCACAATACGAGTTAACAAAATACTATGTAACTAGTACGGTATATATGACGGATTTAACAATACATGTGCTGTAAATATTGTCATTATGATATTACTTAATAGAAAAGCCTTTTTGTAGTCGAGGACATAAGAAATAAGAAAACTAGGCTACGGTAGGACGCCACCCTCCGGGAGGCTCCACATTGTCTCACTGTAGTGCATTAAGGTAGACCACATTTTTGGTTTTGCCATTAGGAGCAAGTATGTGCAGATTTTTGCCAGTTCCCACTCTGGAGCATCCAACATAGAACTGTCCATGAGAGAAGCAAGGAAACACCAGGCTTAGGCCAACCATCATTAGGGACTGTCCCTGGCTTTTGTAGATGGTCATGGCAAAGCTCACTTTAACCTGGAACTGAAGTCGCTTGAACTCAAATGGCAGGTCAGTGGTGATAAGAGGTATCCTTAGTATAAAAACGTCCTCGCCTTTAGCTTTTCCTGTCAGTATTGTAGCTTCCAGTACATGTGGCATCATGTTCTTGTGAGCGACTCGTCTCTCATTTTGAGTATGATGTCTCGTTTCTTAAACTCTTGACCGACAATCAGGATGGCTACTTCATCAACTACAGGAACATTGAATCTTCTTTCATGTTCTCCCTTAGGGGTCGTGTCTGCTTTGATCCTGACTTTGTACTCATCAGAAGGCATGTTTTCCAGGGCATTTTTAAATTACTGTACATATGTGTTGCGCTCATGCAGCATTTCTTGGATAGATAGGACAATGTCATGTCTGACACCTTGAATATTGCCACACCTGATAGTAGTCTGCTTTTCATGATCTCCCATGAAGTAGATTTCGAGGAACTTTGCCTGCTCATCTTCCAGTGGTAAGAGGGATCCTGCTTTGTGATAGACTTGACCCTGGACTTTGAATGTTGGTATGTATCCGTGCTCACGAACTACTCTGGTAGCTCCAAAGGATGTCATCTGGAAGCATGAATTGTACTTCAGTATATTTTCCAAGAAGTGTTTTGACTCTGGTGTTGTTCCCAGCATGAGAGCCTTCAATGGTTGGGGTGGTTTTTCTCAATTTGGCAGTCGTACTTTCCCATGAGAGCAACACAGTCCAGCAGATTCTCCTTTATACTTCTTTGCACCGCAGTGTTCACATTTCTTATCCATGTTGCCAATGACAACAGAGGGATACTTTTCATATTCTATCTCATTGTCATAGTTAAATGCTTCTCTTGCAAGTGGATGCCACTCTGTATTCTTTCTTAGAATTCTGGATCCCGCAGCTCTTTGTCTATTTGCATTCCATCGAATTTCATGCGCTTGATCATTTTCTAGAGAAGGCCCTTCTGCTGGTTGCTATCTGTCAGCATTAAGACGGGATTCCCTTTCCTGATCTGTTTCCTGTGACCGACTGTCCGCTGTTCGCTTTCTGTTAGCATTAAGACGGGATTCCCTTTCCTGATCTGTTTCCTGTGATCGACTGTCCGCTGTTCGCTCCGGGCAGCTCATTCGCTAGGCCACGGTAGGACGCCACCCTCCAAGAGGCTCCACATTGTCTCACTGTTCAGTCCCCAAAACTTCTTCTTCCATCAACAGTTCATTAATGGTGTATGTAAGTTCCACTATGTTTTTCACTACAACGGTACAGCAAAGTATATTTTTTTAGCATTAAACTGTTATTATTTTATTGTCTAATCATCACTACATATAACATCATCCATCATCACTACATATAACACCATCCATCATCACTACATATAACACCACCCATCATCACTACATATTACACCATCCATCATCACTACATATAACATCATCCATCATCAATACATATAACACCATCCATCATCATCCATCATCACTACATATAACACCACCCATCATCACTACATATTACACCATCCATCATCACTACATAAAACATTATCCATCATCACTACATATAACACCACCCATCATCACTACATAAAACATTATCCATCATCACTACATAAAACATTATCCATCATCACTACATATAACACCACCTATCATCACTACATATAACACCATCCATCATCACTACAGATCGGTAAAGGAGTTTCCGAGATTCTCGTGCGGACACACATACACACAAACAAACACACACACAGACGTAATTCTTTGTTATATATATATATATATATATATATATATATATATATATATATATATATATATATATATATATATATATATATATATATATATATATATATATATATATATGTAACAATCAGAAATTTCAGAGTAATTTCAAATGCCCCGCCATTAGCGATACTGAGCGTTCAAGGTCATCTGAGAGGAGAGAGCGCTGCCTGCTCATAGCGAGAGACTGCGGAACTAGGCCTATATGATATTAAATGTAATTTACCGAATTAATAATGATGCGGTTCATGAAGTAAGGGACTATTATTGAATTTGAAATTATTATAGATCGTTTTTCAGTCTGAATAATGTTACGGGTGTCCCAAGGAGTTATTAGTTAGGCGGAAAATATATCACGTAGGCCCAAGCTAACGCCTTGAGAGGACACGAGGCGGGCTCTCTCTCAGTCGCGGGGAGGAGTCAAGCAGACAAGACGTCCCTGCGCGTCCGTCACAGAAATAGTCACGTGGCCTAGTCACCTGTGTTGCGCTATTGCCGTATAACAAGTAAGTCTCATGCGATCTCAGACAGGGTTAGATAGGGCAGTGGTAAAGTAAACTAGAGCTAACAGTGAGTTCATTTCAGGGTTTCCGTCAGAACCCACTTGACTGGCGTTGACCGGCGTTGACCGGAGTTGACTGCGAGAGATTGACTGCCGTTTGAGACTGCCGTTGATGATTGAGGGTGGCGATTGTCGCCATTGGACCGATCAGTGTAGGCCTGTCACTGTTTAGCGGGGTAGCAAAGGATCTCTTGAGTGAACGAGTGCTCCCGACAACTAAAACGACGGGACCAGCATCAGCAGTGGGTGATCAGTTCTTACCATCCTCATGCACAACACCACGTGTCCTCGGTCAGCTAGAAGTGTTACCTACTGGCCATAGACACCTGCTGGCGTTCTCTCTTCCTGCCCATGGACGCACTGGGAGTACACTGAGGCTATCTGAGTATATTAATGGTCACACACTGAGACCGTGAGTCTAGGACTCTAGGAGATACCTAGAGGAACATTTTATCTTCCTTATTACGGGTGTAGTTAATACCATTTCTCAGTTACTGATATTATCTTGACGTGTGTAGTTTAATATTTCTTAAATAATTTTGATAGTAGTGTTTTTTGAATGTTTGTGTCATCAAGTGGAACCAGAGTGATACTGTGATTTGATTCTTTTAATGCATCTAATTGTTCTTCAAAATTCTGATCTCAGGTATAACCTTGTTCCCCAGAGTAGTGGTTAAGTTAGGTTAGGAAGTGTGCATCTGTTGGGGTGCTATTATTTTGTTGAAAGCCCTTAAGGCCTATTCATTGTAGAGTATTTAATTTCTTATTTTTTATTACCATTTCCTCAGTGACTGATATTGTTTTGTTGAAAGCCCTTAAGGCCTATTCATTGTAGAGTAGTTAATTTCTTATTTTTTAATACCATTTGCTAAGTGACTGATATTATTTTGTGAAAGCCATTAAGGCCTGTCTCATGTGTGCAAGCAACATTTCTTAATACTTCAAATGCATTGTTGCCTGAGTTTCTAATAATTTCTATATCATGTATAACTTTTATTCCCCAGAGTAGTGTTTTAAGTTCAAGTTAAGAGGTGCGCATATTGGTGTACCATTATTGATTGTGTTTGTAGTGTTGGAGGGAATATAAGTGTCTTAATTTTACAGTGTGTCTCATTCATCCCAGTCACAGACGCTATCCTTCCACGGGTCACGGACAATTCATTTTGTTTAGTAGATTTAAGTGTTCTTGTGCTGGTTCGGGATTTTTCTCAAAGGGGCGCTTCCACTGCCATTACCATCTATTAATTTTTAATAAACCCCAAGTCAAGTGAGAAATTAAAGTCCAGTAAATTCCGACCGGTTACATATATATATATATATATATATATATATATATATATATATATATATATATATATATATATATATATATATATATATATATATAAATATATATATATATATATATATATATATATATATATATATATATATATATATATATATATATATATATAGAGAGAGAGAGAGAGAGAGAGAGAGAGAGAGAGAGAGAGAGAGAGAGAGATAAGAAGTCTGCAATAGGCCTGTTGGCCTGTACATGGCAGCTCCTGTCGAGAGTTACTACCACTCTCTAGCATCCATGAATCTATCCAGCTTACTTTTAAGACTTTCCAGCGTTCCAGCACTTACTACAAAGTTGCTAAGCTTGTTCCACTCGTCTACCACCCTATTTGTGAACCAGTTCCTTCCTATCTCCCCCCTAAACCTAAAATTATCCAACGTAAATCCGTTGCTACGAGTCCTATCCTGCTCGGATATTATACGAACTTTATCTATATCTCCTTTATTGATTCCTTTCACCCACTTAAATACTTCTATCATATCTCCCCGCACTCTTCGTCTTTCTAGGGAATGCAAGTTTAGTTTCTTTAACCTATCCTGATATGGAAGGTTTCTAAGTCATTTTGGCATTCTTCACTGCACCTACTCCAGTGAATTGATATCCATTCTATAATAAGGGCACCAGAACTGAACAGCATAATCGAGGTGCAGCCTGACTGGCGAAAGATATAGTTGCAATATGACCTCCGCACTTATTACTTACACTACTCTGCTTGCCTTATTTCGAACATTAACGCACTGTTTTCTAGGCCGTTGGTCTTGGCTTGCAAGTACCCCTAAGTCTCTTTCACAAGTCGACTTCTCTAGGTTAATGTTGTTAAGGCTGTATACATTGACAGTATTTGTTCTTCCAATATTAAGTACGCTGCACTTGCTGTGTTGAATTTTATTTGCCATTTTTCTGACCACTTCTGCAGTTTATTTAAATCCTCCTGTAGTGCATTTGCATCATGCCCTAAATTAATCCGCCGCCCTATTTTGGTATCATCCACAAACTTGCTTATGTCACTGCTGATCCCAGTATCTAGATCGTTTATGTAGATTATGAACAAGCGTAGGCCCAGTATTGACACCTGGGAACCCCAGTGGTTACACAGTCCCACTCAGATTTAACGCCATCTACGATGACCCTCTGTGTTTTATGAGTGTGCCATGATTTTATCCAATTTAAAACTCTCCCCTCGATACCATGAGCCTTAATTTCTCTCAGAAGCCTCTGATCTGGTACACTGTCAAACGCTTTGCTAAAGTCCAAGTAAATAACATCGTAATTTTCGTCATTATTTACCACCTCGAAGACTCCTAAAAAACGTCAGCAGATTTGTGAGACAAGATTTTCCCTTTGTAAACCCATGTTGAGAGTCGTAGATTAATTTGTTTTTCCATAAATGCGATCAGATGTTATCTGCTATAATTGATGCAAGAAATTTCCCCACTACTGACGTCAAACTGATCGGCCGGTAATTTAACGCTGATGCTCTGTCACCCTTTTTGAATATGGGTACTACATTTGCCTGCTTCTACAAGTCTGGCACAACTCCAGTGTCTAAAGAGTAATGATTTTTTTATAAGTTTACGAGGGGTCCGCTAACCTGTTCCTTACACTCTTTCAAAACTCGAGGGAAAATTTCATCCGGCCCCGGGGATTTTGTGGGGTTCAGGATGTTTGGTTCACACTCAGGATGGAATGGAGAAAGGAAACTCACAATGTGCTCTCTATATACATGTTGTATTGGATGTACAATGCAGCTTGGTGCTGGAAAGGCAGCATGGTTACAAGCGTGATGTAGAGAGAGCTGGTTGGTGAGGACGCTCAGAGAAGGACAGCTTGTGGGTCGCCATGCTCGCCAGCGGGAGAGAGGACCGCCAGGCAGGCGGAGGAGGAGCGAGGGCCGCCAGGCAGCGGCGGAGGAGGAGGTGTTGCTGGCTGCGGCTGTAGGTAGAAAGAGAGACAGATCACCACGAGGTCAGGTCTTAAATAGCGAGGGTAGGCGTGGCTTAGCAGTTGACCCCCACTCCGTGGTGTATGGCGGCTCTGGTTGACCTAGACCACGAGGCATACACTGGGGAATTGGTGGGGTCGGCTAGGCAGCGACAAACAGCGTTTGTAGGGGAGAATTCCACTACAATACTCCCCCTTCCCTCCAGGCTGTGTAGGAGACTTGTTGTCTGCAGGGTTGCATAGCACATGTGAGGCAGAACGGGCGGTGCGTGCCTCATGTGAGACAACGGCGATGGCGTGGATGAGCCGGTCGCTGGGGACAACTGTCTAGATACACAATATCTGTGGGAGTAGAGAGGGAGAATAAGGGTGTGTGGAGGCGATGAATGTTGTGCTTCCCTCACGGCAGGTACCGAGTCGTCAGATGCGCCTGCTAGGGTGTGTGGGCCTGGGTCAGGAGCAGGGGCTGCGTCAGCAGAAACGGATGAGGGCTCGTGACAGCAGCTGGGTCCACGACAGCAGCAGGGTGCAGGACATTAGCAGGGAGTACCTAGGGAGAGAAAAGAGGGGTGTGTGGGTCCGCACTCAGGAACAGAGGCCGCATCAAGGGCGGCAGGGGTTACTGCTGGGCCGGGGTCGGCGTCTGAGGCAGGACGGGTGTGCTGGGGTCGGTAGGACGTGGTGCTTAGGGCAGGAAGAGGAGCTGGTGTCTGCTTAGAGTAGCAGAGCTGCTCTAGGGTGTCTAACCTGCGGTGTAGAGACAGTAGCTGTAGAGCCGATGAGAGCTGCTTCTGTGTGGATAAGCCAGTCTTCCATGTTGCTTGAAGACTGGGAGTGTGATCAGTTTCTCCTCCATCCTGTGTGAGTGCGAACCTCCGGGAGTCACCATTTGTGGGGTATGAGATTGTTTGGTTCACACTCAGGATGGGATGGAGAAAGGAAACTCACAATGTGCTCTCTATATACATGTTGTATTGGATGTACAATGCAGCTTGGTGCTGGAAAGGCAGCATGGTTACAAGCGTGATGTAGAGAGAGCTGGTTGGTGAGGACGCTCAGAGAAGGACAGCTTGCCTTGTGGGTCGCCATGCTCGCCAGCGGGAGAGAGGACCGCCAGGCAGGCGGAGGAGGAGCGAGGACCGCCAGGCAGGCGGAGGAGGAGCGAGGACCGCCAGGCAGGCGGAGGAGGAGCGAGGACCGCCAGGCAGGCGGAGGAGGTGTTGCTGGCTGGTTGGTGTAGGTAGAAGGAGAGAGATCACCACGAGGTCAGGTCTTAAATAGCGGGGTTAGGCGTGGCTTAGCAGTTGATCCCCGCTCCGTGATTTATCTTCTTAAGAACATCCTCTTTTCTGAAAGTGATATTCTTTAATTTCTCTTCTTCATTTCCCCTAAATATCAGTTCCACCTCTGGCATTTCCTCGTGAATTTCTTCTGTGAAAACTGATAAGAAGTAGCTGTTTAATACTTTGTTTATTTTCTTACTATCGATCGCCCCTCTCGACTTTAAAGGCCCCACTTTGTCCTTGACCTTTGTCCTACATACCAGGAAATATCCCTTGGGATTCGCCTTGGATTCTCTTGCTAACCTGATTTCGTAGTCCCTCTTTCCCTTCCTTACATTTCTCTTAACATTCCAAGATAGCTCATTATACCTATTTCTGAGATGCTCCTCCCCTACCTTTAATTTCTTATAAATTCCTTTCTTTATTCTTATGTCATGTTTAAGTTTTCTGGTCATCCATCTTGGTGGCAGTGTTTAGTAT
>NW_024741152.1:0-27500 GCF_018991925.1 Homarus americanus
CCTGATCAGATCAAAACTTGATTATGGATGCCAGTTGTATGCTTCGGCATGCAACACCACACTCGCAAAGCTAACCAGAATACAGAACCGATGCCTTCGTCTATGTCTGGGTGCCTACAGGTGTACACGTGTAGGTAAACTAGAGGTTGAGGCCCACGTCCCTCCACTTCACATCAGGAGGGACATGTTGACGCTAAGGTACGGGTTGAGTACGGCTAGGAAGCGCGGCACAGACCACCCAGGTTGGTGTGCTGTTGCTAAATTCCGTTTCCTGCAGCTGCGTAGGTCCCCGTCCTCGGTTGTCCGCCTCCAGACCTTGTGCCAGGGTGCTGGTATCCATTTCGAAGACGTTGATAGATACGTTCCACCGTTGTGTCCGCCATGGGAGAACCCCAACTTCCATGTGGAAACATCGTGGCTTCCGGGAGCGAAGAATGACTTTCATCCTGAGCTCCTGAGGCAACTTTTCTATCAATTTCTTGAAGGATTCAGCGCCTATACTCACGTGTACACCGACGGGTCCAAGACTGAAGACAACGTCGGAGCCGGTATCTGGAGCAGAGACGGGGAGTGGAGCTCCCGCCTGCCGCGGCATACAACCATATTCTCTGCAGAAATGTTCGCAATAAGTAAAGCCATTGACATTGCAATAACAAGCAATGTCAATGATGTCGCTGTAATTTCAGATTCCATGTCAGCTCTTAAAGCAATTCAAGGTGGTAATACTACCAGCAATGAGATACAGGGCAACATTATTAATAAATTACATGAGTGTGCCAAGAATATTGTGCTGGTGTGGGTGCCTGGGCATTGTAACATTTGGGGCAATGAACAGGCAGACAGATTAGCAAGAGCGACTGTGGGTCTCGGGGAGACAACCAATGTACCCTGGGAGACTCAGTCGTGTCTCTCCTTGGGGAAGACATATGCATTTGGAAAGTGGCAACTTGAATGGACTAGGTTGGATCTCCACAACACCTGGAAGACTAATATAGGAAACTGGCCCTCAGCATATAGAAAGAATAGGAGGGAAGAGGTCGTTCTCGCCAGACTAAGGCTGAACTGTACCTATCTGACCCACCTAGGGGCCTATCTTGACAATTCCTTCCCACCTATCTGTGCCACTTGTAACCTAATTCTCTCCATCAGACAGATTCTGACTGAGTGCAGCCAGTACGAACCAGAGCGCCGGCAGCTGGTGATCCTAGCTGCCGAGCAAGGCTTCGTGCTGACTGTACCCAACCTATTGCAAGATAATGTCACCATAAGTGACGCAGTAATAACCTTCCTCAAGGAGACCCATCTTATCGGCATGTTATGATTGACACACGCATGAACTCTTTTTATATCTATTATATGTATATAACCATGCCTTAAAAAATAAAAAAATAAAAATAAAAAATAAAAATGAATAAAACAAAAATTAAAACATACAACATGAGAAACACATCACAAACCCTATCATTACATACAACACTCACATTTATCAAGCTAAACTGACACCCACCAACATATATTCAAACAAAAAGACACGGGCTACAAAAGACAAAATAAAAAATAAAAATAAAAAAATCACAGAGAAACTAGTCACCTGACAAGCCATTTCATCTGGTCTGTCACTAACTCACCATCATATCACTCATGCATACCATAATTCATCCCAAATAAAACAACAAGAAGAAAGAAGTAACCAAAATACCAAGAACAAGAAGAACACAAGAATAACAAGAAAAGAAGAAACAAGAACATCAGATTAGTTGTAGCAAGAAAGAAGACCAAGATTAGAAGAAGAAAGAAGACATCAGCTTCGGCCGAAATAGCCTAATGGCGAAGAGGCCAGTAATCCCCAACATCAGTCAGTCAGTCAGGGCCGGTTTTCAATTCTCTCGCTCCACGCCACGAGTAACTGTGCCGCCATGCCTCCCAAAACTTCCGGAAAGGCTGCCAAGAAGGCTGGAAAGGCCCAGAAGGCCATTGCCAAGGGTGACAAGAAGAAGAAGCGCAGGAGGAAGGAAAGCTACAGCATCTACATCTACAAGGTACTGAAGCAAGTGCACCCCGACACAGGAGTCTCCTCCAAAGCTATGTCCATCATGAACTCTTTCGTGAACGACATCTTCGAGCGCATCGCTGCCGAGGCTTCCCGCCTGGCGCACTACAACAAACGCTCCACCATTACAAGTCAGGAAATCCAGACAGCTGTCCGACTCTTGCTGCCCGGTGAACTGGCCAAGCATGCCGTGTCTGAGGGCACCAAGGCTGTCACCAAGTACACCTCTTCCAAGTAAGAGGTTACTTATGCACAACAAACACGCCATCCCACTACTACAACTTAATCGGCTCCTTCGGAGCCACAGTTACATGTTAAAGAGACAGTTACCGACAGTGATATATTGAGAGGGAAATAAATAAAAAAAAATTATAATAATCTGCATTCTCTATTGGCGTAGAAACAGGACTAAATCGAAACATTATAAATAAATAAATAAATTCTGCGTGGAGTACTTTTACACCCACTGCAAAGTGACATACATGGAGTGTGTTTGGGTTTCATTTCTTGTTTGCAGCACGCCTATTTCATGTAA
The DNA here is from genome assembly GCF_018991925.1 of Homarus americanus. Classification (NCBI taxonomy): domain Eukaryota; kingdom Metazoa; phylum Arthropoda; class Malacostraca; order Decapoda; family Nephropidae; genus Homarus; species Homarus americanus. The sequence continues at coordinate 2,586 of NW_024741152.1, forward strand.
ACAATTCATTTTATTTTATTTTATTGAATTTTCTTTTATTTTAGTTATTTATTTACTTACTTATTCTTTATATATTAATTTGTTACTAGTTCTTGTTTTTTGCACCCACCCACCTCCCGAATTGATGACCTACTATACATTCGTGCCTGCACGACTGTTACCAACTTACCGTTAGGCGATTTGGGTAACCGAAATTAACGCTCTCCTACCACCAACCATTTCGATTGTCATGAAAATTATCTTCAGAACAGTTCTTTGGCCCTGAGAAGGGCCGAGTTATAGAGGTCTGGTAGGTTTTGTTGTGCTTTTTCTTTTTCCCCAAGGAAGAGGACTTAAGCACGCTCTCCGCGGATGCGCCGGGCCAGCTGGATGTCCTTGGGCATGATGGTAACGCGCTTGGCGTGAATGGCACACAGGTTGGTGTCCTCGAAAAGACCCACCAGGTAAGCCTCAGAGGCTTCCTGCAGAGCCATGACGGCAGACGACTGGAAGCGCAGGTCAGTCTTGAAATCCTGGGCGATCTCACGCACGAGGCGCTGGAAGGGCAGCTTCCTGATGAGTAGCTCTGTGCTCTTCTGGTAACGACGGATCTCACGAAGGGCGACGGTTCCGGGCCTGTAACGATGGGGCTTCTTGACACCACCGGTGGCTGGGGCGGACTTGCGAGCTGCCTTGGTGGCAAGCTGCTTCCGTGGAGCCTTGCCTCCAGTGGACTTGCGGGCAGTCTGTTTAGTACGGGCCATCTCGACGACGAAATAGTCAATACGGGCGGCCCGGCAGGCGGGCGGGCTTATATACAGACATTCTCCACCTCAGTGGCCACCTCATTGGCCACGAGTGCCGCATGCGTCATCCGCCAGCTACGCCCCACCTCCAAGAGGGAGGGACGGCCTTGGATGAACGATACTACCGCTGCGTCCACAGCACGCCACCTACTCCCACCAAACCGTGGGCCTAGTTCTCCAGAAGTTTTTCGAAGCTAATGGGATCGTGGGGGTCACCAAGGTGGAGCGTCTAAAGCTCCATGGTGACATCAAGATCACCTTCGCCGAGAAGGGCATGCTCGCTCAACTCGCGGAGATCCAAGACATCAACGGCATTCCTTTTAAAATGTTTGCCTTCATGTGGGACAACTTGAAGCTGGGTGTAATCTCCCACGCCGAAATTGCCCACATGGACAAAGCAGAGCTGAGTGAGCTCCTCAAGGAGCAGCAGCTCCAAGTTGTGAAGAAGCTGTCCGATACCACTGCCCTCATCGGACACCACGCCACCCTACCCAAGGAAGCTCAACTGGCGTGGGTAACTATGCCAGTCAAGCCCTACTGCAGACCGAAACGGTGTTACAAATGCCAGCACTATGGACACACTGTAAACAAGTGTGAGGCGCAGGAAGACACCTGCTCCATGTGTGGCAGCCCTGGACACCGCTACACGGCCTGCCCCAACACAGAGAAAAAATGCGTTGCCTGTGGTGGCCCACACTCCTCCGCCGACCGGACCTGCCCCAGATGGAAGGAGGAATGCAGGGTAGCCAAGGCTCGTCTTGAGAAAAAACTGAGCTACAAAGAGGCCCTCCTTGCTGTACGCTCCCAAGAAAAGAAAAAACCAGCAGTAAAGAAAAACCAAGAAAAGAAAACTCAACAGAAGCAGCCCACCACACAGAACCAAGAACCCCACGTGGCCCGTGGTGCTGAAGCCCACGCGGCCAGTGGTGCTGAAGCCCACGTGGTCAACCTCTCCCTCTCTGAATTCTTCCACACCTATGAGGACTTAAAATACGAGGAAGACGAACAAGAAGACCCAAACACAAACGAATGGACAATTCAAGAGAGCAAGAAGAGAAGGAGAGAGAGAAGAAAATCGACATCAAGCTAAGAAGACCAAGACATCCCCTCCACACAAGAAACCAAAACACAATCAAGCCGACCAAGCACTGAACATCCATTGCCCAACCCAACACGCACCTGACGCCTGACCTGACGCTTGACCTGGCGCTTGACCTGACGCTAGCCTGGCCTTGTCTTGTCGCCTCCCTGCCGCGTCCAGCCGGGTTGTTGCTGCTGCCCCCATCTTATAATCCCTCACGCAAGCGGTGTTTAGCCACTGCATCTGTTCTCTCCTCCTAAAATTCACTTCAATCCTCCCTTTATTCTTCTCCTGAACCTCCTTCCCCCCTGTCACTAGCATTTTTCGATTCGATTCGGCGAAGCCACACCAGGACCACCTGTAGTAGCAACCACAACAACATGACTGGACGAGGCAAAGGAGGCAAGGGACGTGGAAAGGGTGGCGCCAAGCGTCATCGTAAGGTGCTTCGTGACAACATCCAGGGTATCACCAAGCCCGCCATTCGTCGTCTAGCTCGGCGTGGAGGTGTTAAACGTATATCCGGCCTCATCTACGAGGAGACCCGCGGCGTCCTCAAGGTGTTTCTGGAGAACGTCATCCGTGACGCCGTCACCTACACCGAGCACGCAAAAAGGAAGACCGTCACCGCCATGGATATGGTGTATGCCCTGAAACGGCAGGGCCGCACCCTTTATGGTTTTGGTGGTTAATCAACCTGATGGACGGGCGCACACCACCACCACCACCACGACAAACAAATATACGGACCTAATTTTAGGTCCACATTTAAATCGCTAAAGAGTTGGTTAGACACTGAATAAATCGTTGAAAATATATCCAATAACATGATCCTCTCTAATTCTGGACTTGTGGTATGAGTATAGGTTGTGTGTGAACGTGTTGGAACCACTTCCTAATAATTGTCAGTCAGTCAGTCAGTCAGTCAGTCAACATTCACCTAACCTCCAGGTACCTCACCTAACTTCCTGTAGCGTCACCGAACCTCACAAAATGTAACCCAATGTAGTTTATAATCTATCCTAACATGACATAACATAACCACGCACTATATTACTTCGGTAAGAGTAATGAGTTTTAATACGCAAAGTTGCAGTTAGCATTCATTCATACATACATACATACATACATACATAACATGCTAGTGGCAGGGGGGATTGAAGTGAATTTTAGGAGGATAGAATAGGTGCAGTGGCTAAACAGCGCTTGCGTGAGGGACTTTAAGCAGCAACTCGCCTGGATGCGGCAGGATAGAGTCAGGTCAAGCGTCCGGTGCATGTTGGGTTCCGCCATGGTTTCTCAGTGTTTGGTCGGCTTGATTGTGTGTGTGGTGTTTTCTTGTTTGGAGGAAATGTCTTGGTATTCTTCTTCTTAGCTTGAAGTTGATTTTCTTCTAACTCTTCTCCTCTTGTTGTTCGTCTTCCCCGTGTCTGCTATCATTCTGTAAAGACTCTATATATGTATGTAGGTATGAGTGAGTAACAGTTGCCGGTTACAGTGATACTTCATATTCGCTGGTGTTGTACTGTATGGCTTCGGTATTTCTTAATATACAAACGGCACCGTTAGGGGATTGAGGTATTTAAAAACCAGCCTCCATTACTTATATATAGAAATAAATAATGTGGCTTGGACAATAATGACGACTACTCTCTCCTACCTAACCCAAACAAGGGCTTTTCGAAAGTATACATTGGACACAATTGACTTAGTACATACATTGGTGGTTTAACAAAAGCCCTCATTAGAGAAAGGTGAAGGAGCACACAGTGAACATACAGATTAATGTTTGCACGCATAGATCATGTAAGGTGAGGTGTTGAACACCAGACACGTAGTGTAGTAACTCCCTCACAGATGGCGTTATGAGGGGCCTGATGATGTAGCAGTTACCTCACAGATGGTGTTATGAGGAACTTCACATGATGATGCTGTAGCAAAACATTCACTACGTGGTGTCGTAGCATCTTTGGGACACCACGTGGTCCACATGACTCACTCATTCAAGTGGGTGAGGTGTGGTCCCAGGCCTCTCTATCGTGGAGTCTCAGGGGAAGTATAACCGGGTACCTGGGACCTCACTGTGTGAAGGTGGTTAGCTAGCTTGGGTAAGACTCAACTGCCGAGTTGTTTTTCACTGAGTTAAGCACTGTTCACCACTATTCATCACTGGTTCCATTCCTTTGCCAAATGAGATAGTACCTTATGGCAAGAACTTGTTGATAGTCCGGTGGGGAGGAGGGTTCAGGGGAGTGAGTTGGTATCGGCCAACATATAAATAATAATAATAATAATAATTAACGGTTTATTGAAAGTGCTTGGCAGCCAGAAGGCTGAAAATATACAGTTACATATTTGAGGAATGGGTTACGAATTACAAATAATATACAAGTAACATGAGTGACACAAATAAGACATATAATAACTAGCTGGGGAAAAGCTCAAACTACAGTTCATTTCAACATAGTGACAGTGCAAGGAGTCGTGTTTACTGGGAGTGAGTACACTGATTTATTACAAGTTATCGATAATTTTTACAATGGTTGGGACTGGGCTGTTCTTATAGAGATCAGTTCGTGCACGTATGGGCTGGATGCGGTTGTGGTGTCGAAGAGCAATTCTCGGACTAGGGATCTCAGGTGGTAGTAGGAGCCGGTGTCGGGGATGGTGTAGAAGCTTCTTACCAAATTTGCAGATGGGGTCGTGGTGATGGTCAGTGAGAGTCTAAAGGGTCAGTGTGTTGAGCGCTTCTTGATATGTGGAGTAGGAAGGGTAGAGAATAATCTTGCATGGCCTCTTTTGCACTTTTTCGAGGTGTTTACGTTGTGTGGCATTTAGGGAGGAAGACCAGGTGGAGGAGGCATAGGTGAGCTTGGGAAGTATGAATGTTGTGTAAACACTGAGGAGCTCGTGTGCAGGAACACCGAGGGACTTGAGTCGGCGTAGGAGGTGGAGACAGAAACTGGAGGATTTGATAACTTCACTGACGTGTGGTTTCTAATTTAGTTTGTTGTCTATATGTATGTGTGTGTGTGTGTGTGTGTATATACTACTGTACTTTTTAGATCCTCCTACGCAACCTAACCTATTATAGTTAAGTATAGTAGGCTATACACTATTTTGTTAGTATGTGTTATAAAATGTAATTGCATGTTATTATTATTAATATTATTATTATTAATATTATTATTATTCTTATTATTATTAGTATTATTATTATTATTATTATTATTTTTATTATTGTTATTATTATTACATACTAATATAATACTAAGTTGCCCACCAGATTTCCTCAGAGATGGGAGGAGCACATTGGCGGCGGTGTTGTTTATACTCCGCCTGATTACTGATTCCTATTCACCGAGCCAGAGCTGGTGGGCGGCGTGTTATGTGCCACGTTTTGTTTCCCATTGGGCGTACCGCTCAGCTGGGGAGTTGGAGATTTCATAAAAAGAAAGTTTGAGTGGAGAGCACACCTTTTCCTTCACATACAGTTATCTTAGACCATCTACTAGTATAATAGTTTGCACAAAAATACTCTACACTCTTTATAGGTTATTGTTATGTTGTTGTTTTTTTTTTACTTCTCATCAGATTGTGCATTCAACTAATATACACTAATAGTGTGTTTATTATTATGTTTTATAGTATTATTTCGTAAAATATTGGGTAACACAATTATAGTCACTAGTATAGTCTATTATATTATTGGGGTTTATAGCAGTTTGTGGTCTAATAGTATCATGCTTTATGAGTGGTGTTCTATGTAGTGATGATTAGGCAATAAAATATGCTTTGGGTGTTTATAGCAGTTTGTGGTCTACTAGTATCATGCTTTATGGGTGGTGTTCTATGTAGTGATGATTAGGCCATAAAATATGCTTTTGGTTTATTGCTAACAAAATATACTTTGCTCTACCGCTGTAGTGCAATAAATGGTGAAACTTACATACACCGTTAATAAAGTATTGATGGAAGAAGAAGTAAGAGGAAGAATTGTGGAGGTAATGAACAGTGAGACAATGTATAGCCTCCGGGATGGCGGCAGCGTTTCTGTTATTAATATATAATAAGACAATAGGAAAATATGTTGTTGTCTCTACCTGTATTATTACCTTTGCGATAGCATGGTTAAATTTGGGGAGGACAGAGGAAGGAGCAGGAGGTTAGGAAGGGATTTGTAGTGGGAGAGATAGTGTCTGTGATCCTCGGATCACCACTCCTCGGATTATGTCAGTTCAAGTTTAGAAGCTCAATCAACTTTCCCTGATTACGAAGTGGCAACCTTTCGATTTACAACAGGTACCTACTTACTGCTACAGTAGGTAGGTGAACAGGGACCAAGGGGGCTAGGAAGAGTGTCCAAACAACTTGCCTGTGTGATGTAGTCGTGGCCAGAATTAGGTTAGGATACAGACACATCTGGCTAGTTAGTAACGCTGTACCCATACCGGAACACTCAGCATGTAAACTTTGTGATACACCTTTAAAGCACTATATTATTGAATGTGACACTGTCAAAGACATCTTGAACTATGTCATTACTTCATTGAGGACATTACATTCTTGCTGTTTATCCCAAATTGGCTAGCCCACACACTGATTAGTCTACAATTACAATATGACTCCAATGTATGCTGCTGGTAAATGTGTACTGTCAATGAACCAGAGTGAAAATAAGGTCGCCTCCCTTGCTGCTGCTGCTGCTGCTTCTGCGCCCTTCTAAGTCCCGTTTAAGTCCCCCACCCCAGGCCCCCGCAGTACCCCTTCACATCTACACCATTCAAAAACATTTACACTCAATTTCCACAGAGTGTTATCCTGCAAAACGTTGATGTCGTATATTTCTCTCTTTAAGTGATATCCTGTGGCTCCGAAAGGAGCCTGTTTGGTTAGGTTGTCTTGTGTGAACGAACCTTGGGTTCTTATTTCTTCTCTGTCTTCTTGGGGAGGAGCACAACTTGGATGTTAGGAAGGACACCCCCTTGAGCAATGGTGACTCCAGACAGGAGCTTGTTCAGCTCCTCGTCATTGCGAATGGCAAGCTGAAGATGACGCGGGATAATGCGGGTCTTCTTGTTGTCGCGGGCGGCGTTACCGGCCAGCTCGAGCACTTCTGCTGCCAGGTACTCCATGACGGCTGCAAGGTACACAGGTGCACCTGCACCAACACGCTCAGCATAGTTGCCTTTACGCAAGAGACGGTGGATCCTACCCACGGGGAACTGGAGTCCGGCCCTGCTAGAGCGGGACTTTGACTTGCCCTTCACCTTGCCTCCCTTGCCGCGTCCTGACATGTTGCTGCTGCTGCTTTTCGTGATAGGAGTTAAATTTCCGCCCGCCACCTTGGTCTTTTATACCAAGCTCAGGATCAGGCCAGGTGGCCGTCTCGCGGACCCAGCCAATGTAAGAGAGCCGTAGCTGCAGCCAGTCTGATCCTGAGCGGCCCGCTCGGTATATAAGGAAAAGTTAGTCGGGCCAGTTTTCAATTCTCTCGCTCCGCGCCACGAGTAACTGTGCCGCCATGCCTCCCAAAACTTCCGGAAAGGCTGCCAAGAAGGCTGGAAAGGCCCAGAAGGCCATTGCCAAGGGTGACAAGAAGAAGAAGCGCAGGAGGAAGGAAAGCTACAGCATCTACATCTACAAGGGACTGAAGCAAGTGCACCCCGACACAGGAGTCTCCTCCAAAGCTATGTCCATCATGAACTCTTTCGTGAACGACATCTTCGAGCGCATCGCTGCCGAGGCTTCCCGCCTGGCGCACTACAACAAACGCTCCACCATTACAAGTCGGGAAATCCAGACAGCTGTCCGACTCTTGCTGCCCGGTGAACTGGCCAAGCATGCCGTGTCTGAGGGCACCAAGGCTGTCACCAAGTACACCTCTTCCAAGTAAGAGGTTACTTGTGCACAACAAACACGCCATCCCACTACTACAACTTAATCGGCTCCATCGGAGCCACAGTTACATGTTAAAGAGACAGTTACCGACAGTGATATATTGAGAGGGAAATAAATAAAAAAAAATTATAATAATCTGCATTCTCTATTGGCGTAGAAACAGGACTAAATCGAAACATAATAAATAAATAAATAAATTCTGCGTGGAGTACTTTTACACCCACTGCAAAGTGACATACATGGAGTGTGTTTGGGTTTCATTTCTTGTTTGCAGCACGCCTATTTCATGTAAACAATTCATTTTATTTTATTTTATTGAATTTTCTTTTATTTTAGTTATTTATTTACTTACTTATTCTTTATATATTAATTTGTTACTAGCTCTTGTTTTTTGCACCCACCCACCTCCCGAATTGATGACCTACTATACATTCGTGCCTGCACGACTGTTACCAACTTACCGTTAGGCGATTTGGGTAACCGAAATTAACGCTCTCCTACCACCAACCATTTCGATTGTCATGAAAATTATCTTCAGAACAGTTCTTTGGCCCTGAGAAGGGCCGAGTTATAGATGTCTGGTAGGTTTTGTTGTGCTTTTTGTTTTTCCCCAAGGAAGAGGACTTAAGCACGCTCTCCGCGGATGCGCCGGGCCAGCTGGATGTCCTTGGGCATGATGGTAACGCGCTTGGCGTGAATGGCACACAGGTTGGTGTCCTCGAAAAGACCCACCAGGTAAGCCTCAGAGGCTTCCTGCAGAGCCATGACGGCAGACGACTGGAAGCGCAGGTCAGTCTTGAAATCCTGGGCGATCTCACGCACCAGGCGCTGGAAGGGCAGCTTCCTGATGAGTAGCTCTGTGCTCTTCTGGTAACGACGGATCTCACGAAGGGCGACGGTTCCGGGCCTGTAACGATGGGGCTTCTTGACACCACCGGTGGCTGGGGCGGACTTGCGAGCTGCCTTGGTGGCAAGCTGCTTCCGTGGAGCCTTGCCTCCAGTGGACTTGCGGGCAGTCTGTTTAGTACGGGCCATCTCGACGACGAAATAGTCAATACGGGCGGCCCGGCAGGCGGGCGGGCTTATATACAGACATTCTCCACCTCAGTGGCCACCTCATTGGCCACGAGTGCCGCATGCGTCATCCGCAAGCTACGCCCCACCTCCAAGAGGGAGGGACGGCCTTGGATGAACGATACTACCGCTGCGTCCACAGCACGCCACCTACTCCCACCAAACCGTGGGCGAAGCCACACCAGGACCACCTGTAGTAGCAACCACAACAACATGACTGGACGAGGCAAAGGAGGCAAGGGACTTGGAAAGGGTGGCGCCAAGCGTCATCGTAAGGTGCTTCGTGACAACATCCAGGGTATCACCAAGCCCGCCATTCGTCGTCTAGCTCGGCGTGGAGGTGTTAAACGTATATCCGGCCTCATCTACGAGGAGACCCGCGGCGTCCTCAAGGTGTTTCTGGAGAACGTCATCCGTGACGCCGTCACCTACACCGAGCACGCAAAAAGGAAGACCGTCACCGCCATGGATGTGGTGTATGCCCTGAAACGGCAGGGCCGCACCCTTTATGGTTTTGGTGGTTAATCAACCTGATGGACGGGCGCACACCACCACCACCACCACGACAAACAAATATACGGACCTAATTTTAGGTCCACATTTAAATCGCTAAAGAGTTGGTTAGACACTGAGTAAATCGTTGAAAATATATCCAATAACATGATCCTCTCTAATTCTGGACTTGTGGTATGAGTATAGGTTGTGCGTGAACGTGTTGGAACCACTTCCTAATAATTGTCAGTCAGTCAGTCAACATTCACCTAACCTCCAGGTACCTCACCTAACTTCCTGTAGCGTCACCGAACCTCACGAAATGTAACCCAATGTAGTTTATAATCTATCCTAACATGACATAACATAACCACGCACTATATTACTTCGGTAAGAGTAATGAGTTTTAATACACAAAGTTGCAGTTATCATTCATTCATACATACATACATACATACATACATACATACATACATACATACATGCTAGTGGCAGGGGGGGATTGAAGTGAATTTTAGGAGGATAGAATAGGTGCAGTGGCTAAACAGCGCTTGCGTGAGGGACTTTAAGCAGCAACTCGCCTGGATGCGGCAGGATAGAGTCAGGTCAAGCGTCCTGTGCATGTTGGGTTCCGCCATGGTTTCTCAGTGTTTGGTCGGCTTGATTGTGTGTGTTGTTTTCTTGTTTGGAGGAAATGTCTTGGTATTCTTCTTCTTAGCTTGAAGTTGATTTTCTTCTAACTCTTCTCCTCTTGTTGTTCGTCTTCCTCGTGTCTGCTATCATTCTGTAAAGACTCTATATATGTATGTAGGTATGAGTGAGTAACAGTTGCCGGTTACAGTGATACTTCATATTCGCTGGTGTTGTACTGTATGGCTTCGGTATTTCTTAATATACAAACGGCACCGTTAGGGGATTGAGGTATTTAAAAACCAGCCTACATTACTTATATATAGACATAAATAATGTGGCTTGGACAATAATGACGACTACTCTCTCCTACCTTCCCCAAACAAGGGCTTTTCGAAAGTATACATTGGACACAAATGACTTAGTACATCATACATTGGTGGTTTAACAAAAGCCCTCATTAGAGAAAGGTGAAGGAGCACACAGTGAACATACAGATTGATGTTTGCACGCGTAGATAATGTAAGGTGAGATGTTAAACACCAGACACGTAGTGTAGTAACTCCCTCACAGATGGCGTTATGAGGGGCCTGATGATGTAGCAGTTACCTCACAGATGGTGTTATGAGGAACTTCACATGATGATGCTGTAGCAAAACATTCACTACGTGGTGTCGTAGCATCTTGGGGACACCACGTGGTCGACATGACTCACTCATTCAAGTGGGTGAGGTGTGGTCCCAGGCCTCTCTATCGTGGAGTCTCAGGGGAAGTATAACTGGGTACCTGGGACCTCACTGTGTGAAGGTGGTTAGCTAGCTTGGGTAAGACTCAACTGCCGAGTTGTTTTTCACTGAGTTAAGCACTGTTCACCACTATTCATCACTGGTTCCATTCCTTTGCCAAATGAGATAGTACCTTATGGCAAGAACTTGTTGATAGTCGGCTGGGGAGGAGGGTTCAGGGGAGTGAGTTGGTATGGGCCAACATATAAATAATAATAATAATAATAATAATAATTAACGGTTTATTGAAAGAGCTTGGCAGCCAGAAGACTGAAAATATACAGTTACATATTTGGGGAATGGGTTACGAATTACAAATAATATACAAGTAACATGAGTGACACAAATAAAACATATAATAACTAGCTGGGGAAAAGCTCAAACTACAGTTCATTTCAACATAGTGACAGTGCAAGGAGTAGTGTTTACTGGGAGTGAGTACACTGATTTATTACAAGTTATCGATAATTTTTACAATGGTTGGGACTGGGCTGTTCTTATAGCGATCAGTTCGTGCACGTATGGGCTGGGCTGGATGCGGTTGTGGTGTCGAAGAGCAATTCTCGGACTAGGGATCTCAGGTGGTAGTAGGAGCCGGTGTCGGGGATGGTGTAGAAGCTTCTTACCAAATTTGCAGATGAGGTCGTGGTGATGGTCAGTGAGAGTCTAAAGGGTCAGTGTGTTGAGCGCTTCTTGATATGTGGAGTAGGAAGGGTAGAGAATAATCTTGCATGGCCTCTTTTGCACTTTTTCTAGGTGTTTACGTTGTGTGGCATTTAGGGAGGAAGACCAGGTGGAGGAGGCATAGGTGAACTTGGGAAGTATGAATGTTGTGTAAACACTGAGGAGCTCGTGTGCAGGAACACCGAGGGACTTGAGTCGGCGTAGGAGGTGGAGACGGAAACTGGAGGATTTGATAACTTCACTGACGTGTGGTTTCTAATTTAGTTTGTTGTCTATATGTATGTATGTGTGTGTGTGTGTGTGTGTGTGTGTGTGTGTGTGTGTGTGTGTGTGTGTGTGTGTGTGTGTGTGTGTGTGTGTGTATACTACTGTACTTTTTAGATCCTCCTACGCAACCTAACCTATTATAGTTAAGTATAGTAGGCTATACACTATTTTGTTAGTATGTGTTATAAAATGAAATTGCATGTTATTATTATTAATATTATTATTATTAATATTATTATTATTATTATTATTAGTAGTAGTAGTAGTAGTAGTAGTATTATTATTATTATTGTTATTATTATTACATGCTAATATAATACTAAGTTGCCCGCCAGATTTCCTCAGAGATGGGAGGAGCACATTGGCGGCGGTGTTGTTTATACTCCGCCCGATTACTGATTCCTATTCACCGAGCCAGAGCTGGCGGGCGGCGTGTTATGTGCCACGTTTTGTTTCCCATTGGGCGTACCGCTCAGCTGGGGAGTAGGAGATTTCATAAAAAGAAAGTTTGAGTGGAGAGCACACCTTTTCCTTCACATACAGTTATCTTAGACCATCTACTAGTATAATAGTTTGCACAAAAATACTCTACACTCTTTCTAGGTTATTGTTATGTTGTTTTTTTTTTTTTGACTTCTCATCAGATTGTGCATTCAACTAATATACACTATTAGTGTGTTTATTATTATGTTTTATAGTATTATTTCGTATAATATTGGGTAACACAATTATAGTCACTAGTATAGTATATTATTGGGGTTTATAGCAGTTTGTGGTCTAATAGTATCATGCTTTATGAGTGGTGTTCTATGTAGTGATGATTAGGCAATAAAATATGCTTTGGGTGTTTATAGCAGTTTTTGTGGTCTACTAGTATCATGCTTTATGGGTGGTGTTCTATGTAGTGATGATTAGGCCATAAAATATGCTTTTGGTTTATTGCTAACAAAATATACTTTGCTCTACCGCTGTCGTGCAAAACATGGTGAAACTTACATACACCGTTAATAAAGTATTCATGGAAGAAGAAGAAGAAGAAGAAGAAGAAGAAGAAGAAGTACGAGGAAGAATTGTGGAGGGAATGAACAGTGAGACAATGTAAAGCCTCCGGGATGGCGGCAGCGTTTCTGTTATTAATATATAATAAGACAATAGGAAAATATGTTGTTGTCTCTACCTGTATTATTACCTTTGCGATAGCATGGTTCAATTTGGGGAGGACAGAGGAAGGAGCAGGAGGTTAGGAAGGGAGAGATAGTGTCTGTGATCCTCGGGTCACCACTCCTCGGATTGTGTCAGTTCAAGTTTAGAAGCTCCAACAACTTTCCTGAATACGAATTCGCAACCTTTCGATTTACAACAGGTACCTACTTACTGCTACAGTAGGTGAACAGGGACCAAGGGGGCTAGGAATAGTGTCCAAACAACTTGCTCCTGCCTGCCTGTGTGATGTAGTCGTGGCCAGAATTAGGTTAGGATACAGACACATCTGGCAAGTTAGTAACGCTGTACCCATACCGGAACACTCAGCATGTAAACTTTGTGATACACCTTTAAAGCACTATATTATTGAATGTGACACTGTCAAAGACTTCAGGCCACCTCACTTATTGTATCTTGAACTATGTCATTACTTCATTGAGGACATTACATTCTTGCTGTTTATCCCAAATTGGCTAGCTTGCCCACACTGATTAGTCTACAATTACAATATGACTCCAATGTATGCTGCTGGTAAATGTGTACTGTCAATGAACCAGACTGAAAATAAGGTCGCCTCCCTGGCTGCTGCTGCTGCTGCTGCTGCTGCTTCTTGCGCCCTTCTAAGTCCCGTTTAAGTCCCCCACCCCAGGCCCCCACAACCGCCCTTCACATCTACACCATTCTAAAACAATTTCACTCTATTTCCACAATACTATGCTAATTACACGTAAAATAGAGTGTTATCCTGCAAAACGTTGATGTCGTATATTTCTCTCTTTAAGTGATATCCTGTGGCTCCGAAAGGAGCCTGTTTGGTTAGGTTGTCTTGTGTGAACGAACCTTGGGTTCTTATTTCTTCTCTGTCTTCTTGGGGAGGAGCACAGCTTGGATGTTAGGAAGGACACCCCCTTGGGCAATGGTGACTCCAGACAGGAGCTTGTTCAGCTCCTCGTCATTGCGAATGGCAAGCTGAAGATGACGCGGGATAATGCGGGTCTTCTTGTTGTCGCGGGCGGCGTTACCGGCCAGCTCGAGCACTTCTGCTGCCAGGTACTCCATGACGGCTGCAAGGTACACAGGTGCACCTGCACCAACACGCTCAGCATAGTTGCCTTTACGCAAGAGACGGTGGATCCTACCCACGGGGAACTGGAGTCCGGCCCTGCTAGAACGGGACTTTGACTTGCCCTTCACCTTGCCTCCCTTGCCGCGTCCTGACATGTTGCTGCTGCTGCTTTTCGTGATAGGAGTTAAATTTCCGCCCGCCACCTTGGTCTTTTATACCAAGCTCAGGATCAGGCCAGGTGGCCGTCTCGCGGACCCAACCAATGTAAGAGAGCCGTAGCTGCAGCCAGTCTGATCCTGAGCGGCCCGCTCGGTATATAAGGAAAAGTTAGTCGGGCCAGTTTTCAATTCTCTCGCTCCGCGCCACGAGTAACTGTGCCGCCATGCCTCCCAAAACTTCCGGAAAGGCTGCCAAGAAGGCTGGAAAGGCCCAGAAGGCCATTGCCAAGGGTGACAAGAAGAAGAAGCGCAGGAGGAAGGAAAGCTACAGCATCTACATCTACAAGGTACTGAAGCAAGTGCACCCCGACACAGGAGTCTCCTCCAAAGCTATGTCCATCATGAACTCTTTCGTGAACGACATCTTCGAGCGCATCGCTGCCGAGGCTTCCCGCCTGGCGCACTACAACAAACGCTCCACCATTACAAGTCGGGAAATCCAGACAGCTGTCCGACTCTTGCTGCCCGGTGAACTGGCCAAGCATGCCGTGTCTGAGGGCACCAAGGCTGTCACCAAGTACACCTCTTCCAAGTAAGAGGTTACTTGTGCACAACAAACACGCCATCCCACTACTACAACTTAATCGGCTCCATCGGAGCCACAGTTACATGTTAAAGAGACAGTTACCGACAGTGATATATTGAGAGGGAAATAAAAAAATAAAAAAATTATAATAATCTGCATTCTCTATTGGCGTAGAAACCGGACTAAATCGAAACATAATAAATAAATAAATAAATTCTGCGTGGAGTACTTTTACACCCACTGCAAAGTGACATACATGGAGTGTGTTTGGGCTTCATTTCATGTTTGCAGCACGCCTATTTCATGTAAACAATTTATTTTATTTTATTGTATTTTATTGTATTTTCTTTTATTTTATTTATTTATTTACTTACTTATTCTTTATACATTTATTTGTTACTAGCTCTTGTTTGTTGCACCCACCCACCTCCCGAATTGATGACCTACTATACATTCGTGCCTGCACGAATGTTACCAACTTACCGTTAGGCGATTTGGGTAACCGAAATTAACGCTCTCCTACCACCAACCATTTCGATTGTCATGAAAATTATCTTCAGAACAGTTCTTTGGCCCTGAGAAGGGCCGAGTTATAGATGTCTGGTAGGTTTTGTTGTGCTTTTTCTTTTTCCCCAAGGAAGAGGACTTAAGCACGCTCTCCGCGGATGCGCCGGGCCAGCTGGATGTCCTTGGGCATGATGGTAACGCGCTTGGCGTGAATGGCACACAGGTTGGTGTCCTCGAAAAGACCCACCAGGTAAGCCTCAGAGGCTTCCTGCAGAGCCATGACGGCAGACGACTGGAAGCGCAGGTCAGTCTTGAAATCCTGGGCGATCTCACGCACCAGGCGCTGGAAGGGCAGCTTCCTGATGAGTAGCTCTGTGCTCTTCTGGTAACGACGGATCTCACGAAGGGCGACGGTTCCGGGCCTGTAACGATGGGGCTTCTTGACACCACCGGTGGCTGGGGCGGACTTGCGAGCTGCCTTGGTGGCAAGCTGCTTCCGTGGAGCCTTGCCTCCAGTGGACTTGCGGGCAGTCTGTTTAGTACGGGCCATCTCGACGACGAAATAGTAAATACGGGCGGCCTGGTTGTTGTTGTTGTTGTATAGATTGTCGGACCGTAGTCCGACACGGGCCTTTGCCTATAGGCGGCCCGTTTGGTGGTTCCGGCTGGAGCTCCAGGAGCAGCCAGACCGGATTGGGATTGGAGGTGGTCCCACCTGCAGATTGGAGGGATACTGCAGGTTGCAAGTGTGAGCGGACCCCCGATCAGTGGACGCTTACCACCGGCCCCCACTCTTGGACGTGGTCAGCCTCGGAGTGGCGCGCCCCCCGAACTGGGGTCCGCACTTGCTGGGAGAGGATGCTTTCTAAGCTATCTGGGTGGTGGGTATCGTGTGATGACCCGGAGTAGGTGGTGAATGTGGTCTGTGTGGGCCTTTCGGGTTAGAGTGGCCGCTGGTGTGGTGTGTGTTTCTTGGGAGATTTGAGTTCTGTCTCGGAGGCTTTGTGTGACCTCGCAATCGAGGAGATAGTGTTCAAGTGGGTTGGCTGCTGGCTCCTGACAGTAGGTGCATTCCGTGACGTCATTTCCTATCATCTGCCAGGAGCACTTGTACCCTAGTCGTAGTCGGTGAAGGCTGACTTGGGTTTGTCTTGGAGTTTTCTTGTCTGCGAAAGGTGGTTCCCCTTTTGTGGCCGCCAGGTACCATTTGGCTGATTGGGAACCAGCGTTGAGTGCATGAAGGAAGCTCTTTTTGATGTGGAGCTTGGTAGTCTTTCTGAGGTGATTCTTGATCTGTTGCACACTTGCTGGAACTTGGATGTGTACGCTACTGAACGTGTAGCTGCCTTGGCTGCTTCGTCTGCCACGTCGTTTCCTCCGATCCCTACATGACTGGGAATCCAGTGTAAGACGACTGGTCGGTTTTGGCTTTGGAATTCCTGTAGCTGTGCGAGGATCGAGGTGATGATGTGGACGTTGTCTCTTGGTTGACTGTGTTGCAGCGCTTGCATGGCCGATTTCGAGTCCGTGTGAATTATGACGGACTTGTTGTGTTGTGTTGCAGCGTGTTGTAGGGCCTTTGAGATTGCTACCAGTTCTGTTTGTAGGGTGGAGCAGTCGTTGGAAAGTCTCCATTTGAGGGTCTGACCTTGGGTGTAGAAGGCCGCTCCGGATCTGTGATGTTTTGGGTCCACCGAGCCGTCTGTGAAGTATGATGCTGCATCAGCCGGTGTCTCGGTGGCTATGGCTTGGAGAGTTGTTCTTTTGAGGTCCTCCTTCTGGAGGTTGGCTTTACTATCGCCGAGGTCGGTGAATTTGAGTGTGGCTGGTGGAGGGCTCCATGGTGGAGGAACAGTGTAACCATTGTCTCGTGTGTCTTGGTTATTCTTGACGAGTGTTTCTGCTTGGTGGCAAGCTGCTTCCGTGGAGCCTTGCCTCCAGTGGACTTGCGGGCAGTCTGTTTAGTACGGGCCATCTCGACGACGAAATAGTAAATACGGGCGGCCTGGTTGTTTTGTTGTTGTATATAGATTGTCGGACCGTAGTCCGACACGGGCCTTTGCCTATAGGCGGCCCGTTTGGTGGTTCCGGCTGGAGCTCCAGGAGCAGCCAGACCGGATTGGGATTGGAGGTGGTCCCACCTGCAGATTGGAGGGATACTGCAGGTTGCAAGTGTGAGCGGACCCCCGATCAGTGGACGCTTACCACCGGCCCCCACTCTTGGACGTGGTCAGCCTCGGAGTGGCGCGCCCCCCGAACTGGGGTCCGCACTTGCTGGGAGAGGATGCTTTCTAAGCTATCTGGGTGGTGGGTATCGTGTGATGACCCGGAGTAGGTGGTGAATGTGGTCTGTATGGGCCTTTCGGGTTAGAGTGGCCGCTGGTGTTGTGTGTGTTTCTTGGGAGATTTGAGTTCTGTCTCGGAGGCTTTGTGTGACCTCGCAATCGAGGAGATAGTGTTCAAGTGGGTTGGCTGCTGGCTCCTGACAGTAGGTGCATTCCGTGACGTCATTTCCGATCATCTGCCAGGAGCACTTGTACCCTAGTCGTAGTCGGTGAAGGCTGACTTGGGTTTGTCTTGGAGTTTTCTTGTCTGCGAAAGGTGGTTCCCCTTTTGTGGCCGCCAGGTACCATTTGGCTGATTGGGAACCAGCGTTGAGTGCATGAAGGAAGCTCTTTTTGATGTGGAGCTTGGTAGTCTTTCTGAGGTGATTTTTGATCTGTTGCACACTTGCTGGAACTTGGATGTGTACGCTACTGGAACGTGTAGCTGCCTTGGCTGCTTCGTCTGCCACGTCGTTTCCTCCGATCCCTACATGACTGGGAATCCAGTGTAAGACGACTGGTCGGTTTTGGCTTTGGAATTCCTGTAGCTGCGCGAGGATCGAGGTGATGATGTGGACGTTGTCTCTTGGTTGACTGTGTTGCAGCGCTTGCATGGCCGATTTCGAGTCCGTGTGAATTATGACGGACTTGTTGTGTTGTGTTGCAGCGTGTTGTAGGGCCTTTGAGATTGCTACCAGTTCTGTTTGTAGGGTGGAGCAGTCGTTGGAAAGTCTCCATTTGAGGGTCTGACCTTGGGTGTAGAAGGCCGCTCCGGATCTGTGATGTTTTGGGTCCACCGAGCCGTCTGTGAAGTATGATGCTGCATCAGCCGGTGTCTCGGTGGCTATGGCTTGGAGAGATATTTTTTTGAGGTCCTCCTTCTGGAGGTTGGCTTTACTGTCGCCGAGGTCGGTGAATTTGAGTGTGGCTGGTGGAGGGCTCCATGGTGGAGGAACAGTGTAACCATTGTCTCGTGTGTCTTGGTTGTTCTTGACGAGTGTTTCTGCTTGCAGGTGTCGGATGACCTCGCTTGCCTCGTGCGACCAGGTGGCCCCTCGCACTCTGTGGTCGAGGTGGAGGGAGGCACTGATTCGAATCTTGGCAGCTGTGGGCTTGTCTGCTCTGCAGATTTTGGCGAGGAGACCGGCTGTCACCTGCTTGACTCGTACTGCCAGGGGTGGTAGCTCGGTTTCCATTTGCAGATTGCAGATTCTGGTCCACATGGGTGCTCCGAGCATGGTCCTGAGAGCATTGTTTTGAATGACTTCTAGCTTAGCTATTTGGTCTTCTCTCAGTCCAATGAGTGCTGGAGCACTGTAATCTACCAGCGATCTGATGGCGGCTGTGTAGTAGGCTTTGAGCACATGAAGGTTTGCTCCTGCGGATTTGCTGGTGAGCGACCTCATTATATTGTGTCTGCTCTTCGTCCTGTGCCTGAGATACTCAAGTTGCGGCTTGAAGGTGAGTTTCTGGTCAAACCAGATTCCAAGACACTGGTGGGCGTTGGTCCAGACTACCGGCGTGTTTTGTATGGAGAGCAACTTGTCTGGTGTGTCTGTGCAGATGGCCATCGCTTTCGACTTGGCTGGATTTATCTTGAGTCCAAGTCTGTTGCACTCCTCTTCTATAAGTTGGAGTGCGTGTTGCGTGTTGGCTAGTCTGTTCGATCCTCTTACTATGAGCTGTAAGTCGTCTGCATAGCATAGGAGCTTGGCTGTTTGTCTGAAGGGAAGTTTGACTAGATTTTCCATCAGGACATTGAACAGCATTGGACTGAGGATGCCTCCTTGTGGGGTTCCGTTTTCGTGGACCCTGTAGCTTGAGGTTGCTCCTGAAAGCGTACTCGTGCTTCTCTCTGTGTGAGGTAGTTCTGGATCCACCCCAGCAACCTTCCTTTGACGCCTTTTTTAGCGAGCGTAGTTGTAATGGCCAAAGGATTTGCTAGTTCGAAGGCTTTCTCCAGGTCGAGGAAGACCACCAGAGCTGGTTTGTTGTCCACTGTGCTGAGTATCTCGGCGATGTTGTTGCCTGTGCCGGTGTTCTCGGTGTAAGCAAAGATGTGAGGGTGTGGGCTGCCTACTTTCCACTTGAGTCGGTTGAGAGCCATTCTTTCTCCGGTCTTCGCTATGCAGCTGAGAAGGGAGATGGGCCTCGGCTTGTCTGGTTCTCTGGGCTTCGGAATGGGCTGTATATCTGCCTTCTTCCATTCCGGTGGGAGTCTTTGTGCTGTCCACGAAGCATTGATGGCTTGCAGCAGAGCCTCGTGTCCGGCTGTACCGGCATGAGAGAGCATGGAGTAGGTTATCCTGTCGGCCCCTGGAGCTGTATCCTTGCTTCGTTTTAGCGACTTCTGGAGTTCTTGCTGGTTGAAAGGTCTGTCAGTGTCATCTTCACTGTTGCAGGCCTCTTGGATCATCTGGAGTCTGACCTGTCGCAGACGCCGTTGTGTCTCCTCCGCCTGTCTCGGGAGGTTCTTCGTTGCTGCTCGGTCAGAGAACAGTTTTGCAAGTCTCTCGGCTTCCTCTTCTGGGTTGGGATGAGTTGGTGGTGGTGGTGTTGCCTTCCCAGATGCCCTTCGGATCTGGGCCCACATCTTGCCAAGGGTGGTGTGCTCGTTCAGTTCGGAGCACCACTTGAGCCAGCTTGCCTTTTTAATTTCTTCCTTCTCTTCCCTGGTATCCTTGACTATGACTTGCAGGAGATGTCTGTTTGTTGCCGTGGGATGTCTCCTGTAGTTTCTTCGGGCCATGTTCACTCTGTGGTTGAGTTCTTTCACCCTGGGACAGTAGTACCAGTAATCATTGTACTGTCTTGATGTGGGTTTTGTTTTTGGGATAGCCTCTTCTGCCGCTAGGTGAAACGCCTCGACCAATTGGTGGTGGAGGGTTGTCTCATCCGCGGGTGCTGCGCCGGCCGGCTGTGATTTTTCGCGCCACTGAGCCAGGTGTTTCTTGAAGAGTCCCCAGTCTGCCTTTTGAGTGTTGTATCTCCATCTCGGGGGGGGTGGAGTGGGGAGTTTGTTCACCTTCAGCGTTGTTAGGGTGGCGAAGTGGTCACTGGTCAGCGTGGGGTGTATCTGCCAGGAGGCCGAAGGCTGTAGTGCACTGGAGACGAAGGTTAGATCTAGCCTTCCTCCCCTAGTGTGGGTGGGCTCTCCGGTGTTCAGGAGGCAGATCTCGGGTGTATCTTGAAAGGTGGTGTATAGGTGTAGGCCGTCTTCATTTGTGGGGCTTGCCGAGCTTAGGAAGGGATGATGTGCGTTGAAATCCCCTCCTATGAGTGTGGCGTGGTCGGCGGCCGAAGCAAATAATTGAGTAACCTCCAGTGAGCCCCTTGGGTTCTTGTAGATGTTGTGAACAGTTAATTCCCGTTCTTGGAGGGTTACTTTGACGGCCTGTGTCTCGATGTTTTCCCCACATGGAAATTGCTGCGTGACATCGGCGGAGGGTATGCTTGACTTGACCAAGATCATACATCCTCTTGTTGACGCCTGCGTGAAATGCCTCCTGTATGTCTTGTAACCGCTGAATTTGAAACAGTGGTGTTCTTGTAGAAGTGTTTCTTGTAGGAGTATGATGTCAAGCTTGTCCTTGGCTGCTGCTTCTTGTAGGAGGTGTTTCTTGTTTTTGATGCCCTGAGCATTCCATGTTAGGATGTTCAGGGTGCTGACGTTTTCCACCACTGTTTCATCGGGGACTTCTGGTGGTCCTCGATGGAGATGTCCAAGTTCGATTCCAACTGAATCAGGTCCATGTCTTCGTGTTCTGTGGTTTTTGCCTTCTGGGCCGTGGTTCGGTTCAGGGGAGTTGAAACGTCCAGTTTCTTTCTGGGAGCTGTCGGTATCTTGGGAGCTGTCGGTGTCTTGGGTTCTCTGGTGGCCTTCTTCGGTGTAGAGTGTACCTCGGCTGTTACTCGTGTGCGGACCGGCGTGGCTTCCTCCACTGAGGTGGCTGGAGCTGTGGCGACTTGCCCGAGGACGCTCCCCATGAGTATTTGGAGCTGTGTGGGTTGGATCTTGTGGCCCAGTAGTCCGGCTAGGCCCTCCGCGAAGGTCGTCAGTACATTGGCTAGGTCTGATATGTGTATCATTCCTTCTGGTGCCTTGGTGTGTGCTTCTTTTGTCTTTCTCGTGGTTGTCGTTCTCTGCTGCTTGGGTGGCTGAGGTGTGGCTGTAGTGAGGCCAGGAAACTGGGCTGCACTTTGGGTGTTGACTGGCTGAGGAGGTTGTCTCTGTTGTTTGGGCCTTTGGGTTCCCCACACGAAGGTACTTGGTGGGGCTGGTGTGTAGGCGGTGGGGGCCGGTCTTGCTGCTGGTCGGTTTGCCTGGACCCTCTTTGTTCTCTCGGAGCATCCAGGATTCCAGGCGTGGTGTTTGCCCCCGCAGTTGGCACACTTGGGGGCAATTTTTTCCCCATTCTTCAGCTTGGTGAGGCAGGAGTGTGTGCCGTGCTTCTGTGCGCAGACTGCGCAGATTTCCTTGTACGTGCACCTTGTCTGATGGTGCCCGTACTTCTGGCATCTGAAGCACCGCAGGGGCTCTGGGACGAAGGGCCTCACTTCGTAGATCCCCCAGGTTTTGAGGTCTATGGTGCTGGGGGGTGAGCCGTAGTGCGTTATGAGCACTTGTTTCGTGGTGGCCGTCTTGTCGGACAGGGGAGAGCATCTCTCGGCTTTTAGGATCTTCGGGTGGTTCTCCAGGGGTTCGAGAGGTAGTTCCTTTGGGTACCGGAGGACTACCGACTTCATCAGTTTCTGGGCGGGGTCTAGCTTGGTTGAAGTAATGGTGGTGGTGCTTTGCAGGTAAGTGTCGAGGGTGGTGGCGGAGTTCTTGTCTTTGGGGTGAACGATCATCTCCCCCTTTAGGTTGGGCCGCACTGAGAACTTGGCCAGTGGGTTTTGCTTTTCCATCTCTGTGACGGCGGCATATGTTGTTTTTGCGTCCGTTTTCGTGATCCGGAATTTTGGCAGTGTCGTTGGAGGTGAGCTGGTGGTGGTGATGGGTGCCTTTGGGGCTGCTTGACGGCATTCGTTTCCCGAAAAAGCACGTCGGCGTTTCTTGTTTTCTACCTTCGTCCAGTTGTCCTCAGTAGCGGTAGCAGTGGTGGTGGTGGTGGAGGTGGTGGTGGTGGTGGAGTTGTTGGAGGTGGTGGCAGTGTTCCTAGTTTTCAGGGCTTCATTGAAGGCTCGTAACTGGTCTGCTTTCTCTGTGCGAAGCCTGTCGTGGTTCGGGTCGTCAGGTTGGCGGTTCAGGCGGGGATCGCGGTTAGGAGGGCGTACGCGCTCCATAACCGGGCGGGCTTATATACAGACATTCTCCACCTCAGTGGCCACCTCATTGGCCACGAGTGCCGCATGCGTCATCCGCAAGCTACGCCCCACCTCCAAGAGGGAGGGACGGCCTTGGATGAACGATACTACCGCTGCGTCCACAGCACGCCACCTACTCCCACCAAACCGTGGGCGAAGCCCTCATTGGAGCCAGGACCACCACAGAGAGCAGACACGCAGAGCGACGGGGAAGCCGGAGATCAAACGGACATAGCTGATTCGCTAGTTCTGGGACCTCTCCCACCTTCCCACCAACCTTGGAAATCACAAGCACCTGACTCCATTCTCCAACTGACAATTCTGTTGATTCAATCGACACATTGAGCCTCTCCTACAGTATCGGACCTCCCTTAGGAACCCCGAATGCTGCTGAGGGGCTTGGTGTGAAGAAAGAGTCATCAGTAAGTTTTCAGACCTTTTTCTACCACTCTAACCTTTATCTTCCGTGCCGTGAAAGGACCTATTCCCCTGTCAGTTGACGTACAGGGGAGTATTCGTCTGGAAACGCCCTCTGTCCCCACACCTCGCTAGTGCGTGTTTGTGTGAAGGGCGGGGGGTCAGCACAGCCTGCCGATTCGCCTGGGGACCTCTGTGATAGTGCAGGGCCTCCCCTACGTGAGGGGCGCAGGAAATTAGGGACAATTTGTTAGGGGAGATCTCCATAAATCTCCAATTCCACCAGTCAACATGCCTTCAATTAAACTCAAAGTGGACCGTACCATCCAACAGTGCACAGACCTCGCTTCACTCATTTTCCAGCTGACTTTGATCTTCCAAATACGTTCCTTCACCAATGACGACATTATTAAAATATTTGTACAGAATGACGAAGACGCCGACCTATTCCACTCCCCAGCATTGAACAAAAAACTAAAAGACAATGGCTTAACGGTCCTCAGCTCACCCGAATACCGCGCAAAATGCACCCTCATATGTAGAAAAATCATCCCCCATATCCTTGACAATCCTAACCTATTGACAGAACTCAACACACACAACACCTCCCAAATGACATATGCAGCCCGGATGGGAACTCTCCCCATGTTGAAAATCACTACAGCTACACAAACTGACGCCATCAAATTGAAATCCAACGGAATTAAATTCGGCAATAACATCATCCCCTCACATAACATCGAATTCCAACACTACATCCCAGTCCACCAATGCTACAACTGCTATCAATTTGGACATACCACCAACCGTTGCAGTAACTCACTAACCTGTTCAAAATGTGCCAATCAAGGCCACTCATACAGAAACTGCACTGCCACTGTTACTAGATGCTGCAATTGTAAAGGCCCACACTCTGCCGTCAGCAACAAGTGCCAAATCAGACTCAACAACAGCACAACACCTCTCCCTCCCCGCCTACGCCTACCCTCACCTCCCACTGCACCTCCTCCTCCTCCCCACCACTCACTCCCTACTCCCACGACTCTCTCCACCCGCACTTGCTGGACCAACAACCTGACCGCCCCCCTCCCTTCCCCCGACACTGACGCAAAAATCACCACCATCATACTTCTGGCACATTCCCTAAGCAACGGTAATAGATCACTTTTTCTAAATCTGGTAATTGAGGGTTTGAAGGCTAACGGCCTCCCTACCATAAACATTCCTGACTCCTTCAGAACCGGTCCCGACCTCATCTTCCCCACTGCCCCCATCTCCGACCGTACCAACATGCCCCCCCCACCCCCCAGAGAATCCACTGTCTCCCTCCTCCCCTCCACTTCTGCCATGCCTACACCTGACTTATCTCACCATTCTACCATTACCTCACCCCCCAAAGTAATCAGTCCAAAACATACCGGCCCCTCCACCTCGACCTTGCCTACACCCGACTTCTCCCACTTGACTACGTTGAACTCCCGGACCACGAACACCCAAACCAAACCCGATCCTCCCCTAACACCCCAGACTCCCAAGAATAAAATGGCAGCCCTTCCCCCCACAGAAATAGTGGTCAAGACCCCTAGACCAAAGAGGAAGAACACCTCCCCCCTGTCTCCCTATACACCTGACAGCAAAAAAATTATTC
>NW_024741152.1:30000-32723 GCF_018991925.1 Homarus americanus
CTAGTTCTAGGCGAAGCCACACTCTCTCCCTCACCATGAACGGATACGAGTTTGTTAACGTGGCGCGGATACGTCCGGACACGCCGACCTGCCCCAAGAAACTAAACCTCCTAGTTCTCCAGAAGTTTTTCGAAGCTAATGGGATCGTGGGGGTCACCAAGGTAGAACGCCTAAAGCTCCATGGTGACATCAAGATCACCTTCGCCGAGATGGGCATGCCCGCTCAACTCGCGGAGATCCCAGACATCAACGGCATTCCTTTTAAAATGTTTGCCTTCATGTGGGACAACTTGAAGCTGGGTGTAATCTCCCACGCCGAAATTGCCCACATGGACAAAGCAGAGCTGAGTGAGCTCCTCAAGGAGCAGCAGCTCCAAGTTGTGAAGAAGCTGTCCGACACCACTGCCCTCATCGGACACCACTCCACCCTACCCAAGGAAGCTCAACTGGCGTGGGTAACTATGCCAGTCAAGCCCTACTGCAGACCGAAACGGTGTTACAAATGCCAGCACTATGGACACACTGTAAACAAGTGTGAGGCGCAGGAAGACACCTGCTCCATGTGTGGCAGCCCTGGACACCGCTACACGGCCTGCCCCAACACAGAGAAAAAATGCGTTGCCTGTGGTGGCCCACACTCCTCCGCCGACCGGACCTGCCCCAGATGGAAGGAGGAATGCAGGGTAGCCAAGGCTCGTCTTGAGAAAAAACTGAGCTACAAAGAGGCCCTCCTTGCTGTACGCTCCCAAGAAAAGAAAAAACCAGCAGTAAAGAAAAACCAAGAAAAGAAAACTCAACAGAAGCAGCCCACCACACAGAACCAAGAACACCACGTGGCCCGTGGTGCTGAAGCCCACGCGGCCAGTGGTGCTGAAGCCCACGTGGTCAACCTCTCCCTCTCTGAATTCTTCCACACCTATGAGGACTTAAAATACGAGGAAGACGAACAAGAAGACCCAAACACAAACGAATGGACAATTCAAGAGAGCAAGAAGAGAAGGAGAGAGAGAAGAAAATCGACATCAAGCTAAGAAGACCAAGACATCCCCTCCACACAAGAAACCAAAACACAATCAAGCCGACCAAGCACTGAACATCCATTGCCCAACCCAACACGCACCTGACGCCTGACCTGACGCTTGACCTGACGCTTGACCTGACGCTGGCCTTGTCTTGTCGCCTCCCTGCCGCGTCCAGCCGGGTTGTTGCTGCTGCCCCCATCTTATAATCCCTCACGCAAGCGGTGTTTAGCCACTGCATCTGTTCTCTCCTCCTAAAATTCACTTCAATCCTCCCTTTATTCTTCTCCTGAACCTCCTTCCCCCCTGTCACTAGCATTTTTCGATTCGATTCGGCGAAGCCACACCAGGACCACCTGTAGTAGCAACCACAACAACATGACTGGACGAGGCAAAGGAGGCAAGGGACTTGGAAAGGGTGGCGCCAAGCGTCATCGTAAGGTGCTTCGTGACAACATCCAGGGTATCACCAAGCCCGCCATTCGTCGTCTAGCTCGGCGTGGAGGTGTTAAACGTATATCCGGCCTCATCTACGAGGAGACCCGCGGCGTCCTCAAGGTGTTTCTGGAGAACGTCATCCGTGACGCCGTCACCTACACCGAGCACGCAAAAAGGAAGACCGTCACCGCCATGGATGTGGTGTATGCCCTGAAACGGCAGGGCCGCACCCTTTATGGTTTTGGTGGTTAATCAACCTGATGGACGGGCGCACACCACCACCACCACCACGACAAACAAATATACGGACCTAATTTTAGGTCCACATTTAAATCGCTAAAGAGTTGGTTAGACACTGAGTAAATCGTTGAAAATATATCCAATAACATGATCCTCTCTAATTCTGGACTTGTGGTATGAGTATAGGTTGTGCGTGAACGTGTTGGAACCACTTCCTAATAATTGTCAGTCAGTCAGTCAGTCAGTCAACATTCACCTAACCTCCAGGTACCTCACCTAACTTCCTGTAGCGTCACCGAACCTCACGAAATGTAACCCAATGTAGTTTATAATCTATCCTAACATGACATAACATAACCACGCACTATATTACTTCGGTAAGAGTAATGAGTTTTAATACGCAAAGTTGCAGTTATCATTCATTCATACATACATACATACATACATAACATGCTAGTGGCAGGGGGGATTGAAGTGAATTTTAGGAGGATAGAATAGGTGCAGTGGCTAAACAGCGCTTGCGTGAGGGACTTTAAGCAGCAACTCGCCTGGATGCGGCAGGATAGAGTCAGGTCAAGCGTCCGGTGCATGTTGGGTTCCGCCATGGTTTCTCAGTGTTTGGTCGGCTTGATTGTGTGTGTTGTTTTCTTGTTTGGAGGAAATGTCTTGGTATTCTTCTTCTTAGCTTGAAGTTGATTTTCTTCTAACTCTTCTCCTCTTGTTGTTCGTCTTCCTCGTGTCTGCTATCATTCTGTAAAGACTCTATATATGTATGTAGGTATGAGTGAGTAACAGTTGCCGGTTACAGTGATACTTCATATTCGCTGGTGTTGTACTGTATGGCTTCGGTATTTCTTAATATACAAACGGCACCGTTAGGGGATTGAGGTATTTAAAAACCAGCCTACATTACTTATATATAGAAATAAATAATGTGGCTTTGACAATAATGACGACTACTCTCTCCTACCTTCCCCAAACAAGGGCTTTTCGAAAGTATACATTGGACACAAATGACTTAGTACA
>NW_024741153.1:0-7415 GCF_018991925.1 Homarus americanus
AGAATAACAAAGTCTGCTGATCGAGTATAACAAAGTCCCCTGATCGAGTATAACAAAGGCCCCTCAACGCGTATGACAAAGTCCCCTGATCGAGTATAACAAAGTCCGCTGATCGAGAATAACAAAGTCCCCTGATCGAGTATAACAAAGTCCCCTGATCGAGTATAACAAAGGCCCCTGATCGAGTTTAACAAAGGCCCCTGATCGAGTATAACAAAGTCCCCTGGTCGAGTATAACAAACTCCCCTGGTCGATTATAACAAAGTCCCCTGATCGAGTATAACAAAGTCCCCTGATCGAGTATAACAAAGTCCCCTGAACAATTTTAACAAAGTCCCCTGGTCGAGTAAAACAAAGGCCCCTCATCGAGTATAACAAAGTCCCCTGATCAAGTATAACCAAGTCCCCTGAACGAGTATAACAAAGTCCCCTGATCGAGAATAACAAAATCAGCTGATCGAGTATAACAAAGTTTCCTGATAGAGTATAACAAAGTCCCCTGATCGAGTATAACAAAGGCCCCTAATCGAGTTCAACAAAGGCCCCTGATCGAGTATAACAAAGTCCCCTGTTCGAGTATAACAAAGTCATATGATCGAGAATAACAAAGTCCCCTCATCGAATATAACAAAGTCCCCTGATCGAGTATAACAAATTCCTCTGATCGAGTATAACAAAGTCCCTGATCGAGTATAACAAACTCCCCTGGTCGAGTATAACAAAGTCCCCAATTCGAGTATAACGAAGTCCCCTGATCGAGTATAAAAATGGCCCCTAATCGAGTATAACAAAGTCCCCTCATCGAGTATAACAAAGTCCCCTGATCGAGTACAACAAAGCCCCCTCATCGAGTATTATAACAAAAGTCCCTGATCGAGATATAAAAGTCCTTGATCGAGTATAACAAAGTCGCCTGATCGAGTATAACAAAGTCTCCTGTTCGAGTATAACAAAGTCCCCCAGATCGAGAGTATAACAAAGGCCACTGATCGAGAGTATAACAAAAGTCCCTGATCGAGTATAACAAGGCCGTGATCGAGTATAACAAGGCCCTAATCCGGAGTTTAACAAAGGCCCCTCATCGAGTATAACAAGTCCCTGATCCGAGTATAACAAACTCCCCTGGTCGAGTATAACAAAGTCCCCTGATCGAGTACAAGAAAGCCCCCTCATCGAGTATAACAAAGTCCCCTGATCGAGGATAACAAAGTCCTTGATCGAGTATAACAAAGTCCCTTGACCGATTATAACGAATGCCCCTGATCAAGTATAATAAAGCCCTCTCATCGTGTATAATAAAGCCCCCTCATCGAGTACAACAAACTCCCCTGATCAAGTATAACAAAGTCCCCTGAACGAGTATAACAAAGTCCCCTGAACGATTATAACAAAGACCCCTGATCGAGTATAACAAAGTTCCCTGATCGAGTATAACAAAGCCCCCTGATCGAGTACAACAAAGTCCCCTGATCGAGTTTAACAAAGGCCCCTGATCGAGTATAACAAAGTCCCCTGGTCGAGTATAACAAAGGCCCCTCATCGAAATTAACAAAGGCCCCTCATCGAGTATAACAAAGTCCCCTGATAAAGTATTACAAAGTCCTTTGAACAAGTATAACAAAGTCCCCTGATCGAGAATAACAAAGTCCGCTGATCGAGTATAACAAAGTCCCCTGATCGAGTATAACAAAGGCCCCTCATCGAGTATAACAAGGCCCCTAATGGAGTTTAACAAAGGCCCCTGATCGAGTATAACAAAGTCCCCTGGTCGAGTATATCAAGCTCCCCTGGTCAAGTATAACAAAGTCCCCTGATCGAGTATAACAAAGTCCCCTGATCGAGTATAACAAAGTCCCCTGAACGATTATAACAATGTCCCCTGGTCGAGTATAACAAAGGACCCTCATCGAGTTTAACAAAGTCCCCTGTTCAATTAAAACAAAGTCCCCTGAACGATTATAACAAAATCCCTTGTCGAGTATAACAAAGGCCCCTCATCGAGTATAACAAAGTCCCCTGATCGAGGATAACAAAGTCCTTGATCGAGTATAACAAAGTCCCCTGATCGAGTATAACAAAGTCTCCTGATCGAGTATAACAAAGTCCCCTGATCAAGTATAACAAAGGCCTCTGATTGAGTATAACAAAGTCCACTGTTCGAGTATAACAAAGTCATATGATCGAGAATAACAAAGTCCCCTCATCGAATATAACAAAGTCCCCTGATCGAGTATAACAAATTCCCCTGATCGAGTATAACAAAGTCCCCTGATCGAGTATAACAAACTCCCCTCATCGAGTATAACAAATTCCCCTGATCGAGTACAACAAAGCACCCTCATCGAGTATAACAAAGTCCCCTGA
Organism: Homarus americanus; assembly: GCF_018991925.1. Lineage (NCBI taxonomy): Eukaryota > Metazoa > Arthropoda > Malacostraca > Decapoda > Nephropidae > Homarus > Homarus americanus. The sequence continues at coordinate 2,365 of NW_024741153.1, forward strand.
TCGAGGATAACAAAGTCCTTGATCGAGTATAAGAAAGTCCCCTGATCGAGTATAACAAAGTCTCCTGATCGAGTATAACAAAGTCCCCAGATCGAGTGTAACAAAGGCCTCTGATTGAGTATAACAAAGTCCCCTGATCGAGTATAACAAACTCCCCTGGTCGAGTATAACAAAGGCCCTTAATCGAGTTTAACAAAGGCCCCTGATCGAGTATAACAAAGTCCCCTGATCGAGTATAACAAACTCCCCTGGTCGAGTATAACAAAGTCCCCTGATCGAGTATAACAAAGTCCCACGATCGAGTATAACAAAGTACCTTGACCGATTATAACAAAGGCCCCTGATCAAGTATAACAAAGCCCTCTCATCGTGTATAACAAAGCCCCCTCATCGAGTATAACAAACTCCCCTGATCAAGTATAACAAAGTTCCCTGAACGATTATAACAAAGTCCCCTGAACGATTATAACAAAGGCCCCTGATCGAGTTTAACAAAGGCCCCTGATCGAGTATAGCAAAGTCCCCTGGTCGAGTATAAAAAAGGCCCCTCATCGAGTTTAACAAAGGCCCGTCATCGAGTATAACAAAGTCCCCTGATAAAGTACTACAAAGTCCCCTGAACGAGTATAACAAAGTCCTATGATCGAGAATAACAAAGTCCGCTGATCGAGTATAACAAAGGCCCCACATCGAGTATAACAAAGGCCCCTAATGGAGTTTAACAAAGGCCCCTGATCGAGTATAACAAAGTCCCCTGGTCGAGTATATCAAGCTCCCCTGGTCGAGTATAACAAAGTCCCCTGATCGGGGAATAACAAAGTCCCCTAATCAAGTATAACAAAGTCCCTGAACAGGTAACAAATCCCCAGATCGAGAAAAAACAAGAATCCGCTGATCGAGTGTAACAAAAGTCCCCTGATTGAGTATAACAAAGGCCCTCATCGAATTAACAAAGTCCCCTGATCCAAGTATAACAAAAGTCCGCTTTGATCGAGTATAACAAAGTCATCTGATCGAGTATAACAAGGCCCCTGTCGAGTTTAACAAAAGGCCCTGATCGAATATAACAAAAGTCCCCTGGTCGAGTATAACAAACTCCCTGATCCGGAAATATAACAAAAGTCCCCTGATCGGAGTATAACAAAGTCCCTGATCGAGGTATAACAAAATTACTGAACGTTTTATAACAAAGTCCTGATCCAAGTATAACAAGTCCTGAACTGAGTATAACAAAGTTTCCTGATCGAGAATAACAAAATCCCCTGTTCGAGTATAACAAAGGCCCCTGATCGAGTTTAACAAAGGCCCCTGATCGAGTATAACAAAGTCCCCTGGTCGAGTATAACAAAGGCCCTTCATCGAGTTTAACAAAGGCCCCTCGTCGAGTATAGCAAAGTCCCCTGATCGAGTATAAGAAAGTCCCTTGAACGATTATAATAAAGGCCCCTGATCAAGTATAACAAAGCCCCCTGATCGTGTATAACAAAGCCCCCTAATCGAGCATAACAAAGTCCCTTGATCAAGTATAACAAAGTCCCCTGAACGAGTATACCAAAGTCCCCTGATCGAGTATAACAAAGTCCCCTCACCGAGTATAACAAAGTTCCCTGATCGAGTATAACAAAGCCCCCTCATAGAGTATAACAATGTCCTCTGATCGAGGATAGCAAAATCCCCTGATAGAGTATAACAAAGTCCCCTGATCGAGTATAACAGAGTCCGCTGATCGAGTATAACAAAGTCACCTGATCGAGCAAAACAAAGTTCCCTAATCGACTATAACAAAGCCCCCTGATCGAGTATAACAAAGTCCCCTGATAGAATATAACAAAGTCCCCTGATCGAGTATAACAGAGGCCCCTGATCGAATTTAACAAAGGCCCCTCATCGAGTATAACAAAGTCCCCTGGTCGAGTACAACAAAGTCCCCTGATCGAGTTTAACAAAGGCCCCTAATCGAGTATAACAAAGTCCCTTGGTCGAGTATAACAAGCTCCCCTGGTCGAGTATAACAAAGTCCCCTATCCGAGTATAACAAAGTCCCCTGATCGAGTATAAAAATGGCCCCTAATCGATTATAACAAAGTCCCCTCATCGAGTATAACAAAGTCCCCTGATAAAGGTACCACTTGGCCCCTCGCCGGTATAACAAGTCCCTGATGGGGATAACAAAGGCCTCTGATTGAGTATAACAAAGTCCACTGTTCGAGTATAACAAAGTCATATGATCGAGAATAACAAAGTCCCCTCATCGAATATAACAAAGTCCCCTGATCGAGTATAACAAATTCCCCTGATCGAGTATAACAAAGTCCCCTGATCGAGTATAACAAACTCCCCTCATCGAGTATAACAAATTCCCCTGATCGAGTACAACAAAGCACCCTCATCGAGTATAACAAAGTCCCCTGATCGAGGATAACAAAGTCCTTGATCGAGTATAAGAAAGTCCCCTGATCGAGTATAACAAAGTCTCCTGATCGAGTATAACAAAGTCCCCAGATCGAGTGTAACAAAGGCCTCTGATTGAGTATAACAAAGTCCCCTGATCGAGTATAACAAAGTCCCTGATCGAGTATAACAAAAGTCCCTGATCTGGTATAACAAAGTCCCCTGGTCAGGTATAACAAACTCCCTGATCTAGTATAACAAAAGTCCCTGATAAAGGTATAACAAAAGTCCCCTGATGGGTTAACAAAGACCCTAAATTAAAGGTAAAACAACAAAGTCCCCTGGTCGAGGTATAACCAAAGGCCCCTCATCGAGTATAACAAAGTCCCCTGATCAAGTATATCAAAGTCCCCTCAACGAGTATAACAAAGTCCCCTGATCGAGTTTAACAAAGGTCCCTGATCGAGTATAACAAAGCCCCCTGATCGAGTACAACAAAGTCCCCATATCGAGTTTAACAAAGGCCCCTGATCGAGTATAACAAAGTCCCCTGGTCGAGTATAACAAAGGCCCCTTATCGAGTTTAACAAAGGCCCCTCATCGGCAATAACAAAGTCCCCTAATCAAGTATAACAAAGTCCCCTGAACGAGTATAACAAAATCCCCAGATCGATAAAAACAAATAGCTGAAGTCGAGGTATAGCAAAGTCTCCTGATTGAATTATAACAAAATTTCAGTTGGAGTATAACAAAGTCCCTGATCCAGAAATTATAACAAAGTCCGCTGATCGGTAACAAGTCATCTGATCGAGTATAACAAAGGCCCCTGATCCGGGTTTAACAAAAAAGGCCCCTGATCGAATATAACAAGAGTCCCTGGTCAAAAGGTATAACAAACTCCCTTGGTCGAGTATAACAAAGTCCCCTGATCGAGTATAACTAAGTCCCCTGATCGAGTATAACAAAGTCCCCTGAACGTTTATAACAAAGTCCCCTGGTCGAGTATAACAAAGGCCCCTCATCGAGTATAACAAAGTCCTCTGATCAAGTATAACAAAGTCCCCTGAACGAGTATAACAAAGTCCCCTGATCGAGAATAACAAAATCCCCTGATCGAGTATAACAAAGGCCCCTGATCGAGTTTAACAAAGGCCCCTGATCGAGTATAACAAAGTCCCCTGGTCGAGTATAACAAAGGCCCCTCATCGAGTTTAACAAAGGCCCCTCATCGAGTATAACAAAGTCCCCTGATCGAGTATAAAAAAGTCTCTTGAACGATTAAAATAAAGGCCCCTGATCAAGTATAACAAAGCCCCCTGATCGTGTATAACAAAGCCCCCTAATCGAGCATAACAAAGTCCCTTGATCAAGTATAACAAAGTCCCCTGATCGAGTATAACAGAGTCCGCTGATCGAGTATAACAAAGTCACCTGATCGAGCAAAACAAAGTTCCCTTATCGACTATAACAAAGCCCCCTGATCGAGTATAACAAAGTCCCCTGATAGAGTATAACAAAGTCCCCTGATCGAGTATAACAGAGGCCCCTGATCGAGTTTAACAAAGGCCCCTCATCGAGTATAACAATGTCCCCTGGTCGAGTACAACAAAGTCCCCTGATCGAGTTTAACAAAGGCCCCTAATCGAGTATAACAAAGTCCCTTGGTCGAGTATAACAAACTCCCCTGGTCGAGTATAACAAAGTCCCCTATCCGAGTATAACAAAGTCCCCTGATCGAGTATAAAAATGGCCCCTAATCGATTATAACAAAGTCCCCTCATCGAGTATAACAAAGTACCCTGATCGAGTACAACAAAGCCCCCTCATCGAGTATAACAAAGTCCCCTGATCGAGGATAACAAAGTCCTTGATCGAGTATAACAAAGTCCCCTGATCGAGTATAACAAAGTCCCCTGTTCGAGTATAACAAAGTCATATGATCGAGAATAACAAAGTCCCCTCATCGAATATAACAAAGTCCCCTGATCCAGGTATAGCAAAAGTCCTGATGATCGAGTACAACAAAGTCCCCATATCGAGTTTAACAAAGGCCCCTGATCGAGTATAACAAAGTCCCCTGGTCGAGTATAACAAGGCCCCTTATCGAGTTTAACAAAGGCCCCTCATCGGCAATAACAAAGTCCCCTAATCAAGTATAACAAAGTCCCCTGAACGAGTATAACAAAATCCCCAGATCGATAAAAACAAAGCCCGCTGATCGAGTATAACAAAGTCTCCTGATTGAGTATAACAAAGGCCCCTAATTGAGTATAACAAAGTCCCCTGATCAAGTATAACAAAGTCCGCTGATCGAGTATAACAAAGTCATCTGATCGAGTATAACAAAGGCCCCTGATCGAGTTTAACAAAGGCCCCTGATCGAATATAACAAAGTCCCCTGGTCGAGTATAACAAACTCCCCTGGTTGAGTATAACAAAGTCCCCTGATCGAGTATAACAAAGTCCCCTGAACGTTTATAACAAAGTCCCCTGGTCGAGTATAACAAAGGCCCCTCATCGAGTATAACAAAGTCCCCTGATCAAGTATAACAAAGTCCCCTGAACGAGTATAACAAAGTCCCCTGATCGAGAATAACAAAATCCCCTGATCGAGTATAACAAAGGCCCCTGATCGAATTTAACAAAGGCCCCTGATCGAG
>NW_024741154.1:0-11926 GCF_018991925.1 Homarus americanus
AATATACAAACGGCACCGTTAGGGGATTGAGGTATTTAAAAACCAGCCTACATTACTTATATATAGAAATAAATAATGTGGCTTGGACAATAATGACGACTACTCTCTCCTACCTTCCCCAAACAAGGGCTTTTCGAAAGTATACATTGGACACAAATGACTTAGTACATCATACATTGGTGGTTTAACAAAAGCCCTCATTAGAGAAAGGTGAAGGAGCACACAGTGAACATACAGATTAATGTTTGCACGCGTAGATCATGTAAGGTGAGGTGTTGAACACCAGACACGTGGTGTAGTAACTCCCTCACAGATGGCGTTATGAGGGGCCTGATGATGTAGCAGTTACCTCACAGATGGTGTTATGAGGAACTTCACATGATGATGCTGTAGCCAAACATTCACTACGTGGTGTCGTAGCATCTTGGGGACACCACGTGGTCGACATGACTCACTCATTCAAGTGGGTGAGGTGTGGTCCCAGGCCTCTCTATCGTGGAGTCTCAGGGGAAGTATAACTGGGTACCTGGGACCTCACTGTGTGAAGCTGGTTAGCTAGCTTGGGTAAGACTCAACTGCCGAGTTGTTTTTCACTGAGTTAAGCACTGTTCACCACTATTCATCACTGGTTCCATTCCTTTGCCAAATGAGATAGTACCTTATGGCAAGAACTTGTTGATAGTCCGGTGGGGAGGAGGGTTCAGGGGAGTGAGTTGGTATGGACCAACATATAAATAATAATAATAATAATAATAATAATTAACGGTTTATTGAAAGAGCTTGGCAGCCAGAAGGCTGAAAATATACAGTTACATATTTGGGGAATGGGTTACGAATTACAAATAATATACAAGTAACATGCGTGACACAAATAAGACATATAATAACTAGCTGGGGAAAAGCTCAAACTACAGTTCATTTCAACATAGTGACAGTGCAAGGAGTAGTGTTTACTGGGAGTGAGTACACTGATTTATTACAAGTTATCGATAATTTTTACAATGGTTGGGACTGGGCTGTTCTTATAGAGATCAGTTCGTGCACGTATGGGCTGGATGCGGTTGTGGTGTCGAAGAGCAATTCTCGGACTAGGGATCTCAGGTGGTAGTAGGAGCCGGTGTCGGGGATGGTGTAGAAGCTTCTTACCAAATTTGCAGATGAGGTCGTGGTGATGGTCAGTGAGAGTCTAAAGGGTCGGTCAGTGTGTTGAGCGCTTCTTGATATGTGGAGTAGGAAGGGTAGAGAATAATCTTGCATGGCCTCTTTTGCACTTTTTCTAGGTGTTTACGTTGTGTGGCATTTAGGGAGGAAGACCAGGTGAGCTTGGGAAGTATGAATGTTGTGTAAACACTGAGGAGCTGGTGTGCAGGAACACCGAGGGACTTGAGTCGGAGTAGGAGGTGGAGACGGAAACTGGAGGATTTGATAACTTCACTGACGTGTGGTTTCTAATTTAGTTTGTTGTCTATGGTGACGCCGAGGAGCTTCGTGGAATCTAAAACCTGGAGTGTGTTCGGACCTAGAGTAATGGAAGGAGGTGGGACAATGTCGGAGGAGAGGTTGATGTGCATAACCATGGTTGTTGGTGGCCCAGTTTTGGAGACTGTTCAATAAATCATGAAGGGCGGTATAGTTTGGAGCAGAATTGTTGACGCTGATCCCAATGGTGGAGTCGTCGACATATTTCCAGCGAGCAGGGGTTTCTCTTAGGGCATCATTGATGAGCATAAGGAAGCCGAGTGGTCCCATCTTGGTGCCTTTGGGGACGCTACAGGTGAGTGTGCGGACTGAAAGGTGGAGACAGCTACCCTCGGAAGCAGCTTGGCGTCGGTCACTGAGGAAGTCTGTAGGCCCTGGTGAGTAATAAGACTTCCGGAAGCCTGAGGTCAATAGCTTAGTTGATGATTATATTGCACGACTAGGTCGAACGCTTTAGTGAAATCACGAAGGCGCATGTAGCTACAGACGTTTTTCGTTTCTCGAGATGGCGGTATATGTAATCGAGAAAGCTGACAAGACAGTCAGTCAGTGGTGGAGGAAGTTTTCAGGTTGCCAAATTGCTGAGGGTCTACTACGACTCCTGCAATATCAGCAAAAGCCCAGCCAGTCGAACACAAAACTTTCACAGATTAGGCTGGGTATTGGGGGGATTGCAATAGGTCGTAGCTGATTTAAGGATTGTGGGTTGGTTGACTTGGGCACTGGTGATACATAAGAGGTCTTCCAGTCAGCTGGGCATCTGGCTTGACTGAGAGAAGCATTGATGATGGAGCATAGGGGTTTAGCAAGCTCCGGGGAGAACTCCTTGAAGCGTTTCATTGGTAAGTCAATGGGGGTGGTAGAGCGTTTTAATTTTAGTTTGTCCAGGCGTTTTGCTATTTCAAATACTTCTACTAAGTCAGGGGGAAGGGGGGGGGCTGGTAGGTAAGCAGGGAGAGTGGTTGTGTCAAGCCGGGGGAGCGTCTGGCATATAGTAGCGAAGTGTGTGTGTGTGTGTGTATACTACTGTACTTTTTAGATCCTCCTACGCAACCTAACCTATTATAGTTAAGTATAGTAGGCTATACACTATTTTGTTAGTATGTGTTATAAAATGAAATTGCATGTTATTATTATTAATATTATTATTATTAATATTATTATTATTATTATTATTATTAGTAGTAGTAGTATTATTATTATTATTATTGTTATTATTATTACATGCTAATATAATACTAAGTTGCCCGCCAGATTTCCTCAGAGATGGGAGGAGCACATTGGAGGCGGTGTTGTTTATACTCCGCCCGATTACTGATTCCTATTCACCGAGCCAGAGCTGGCGGGCGGCGTGTTATGTGCCACGTTTTGTTTCCCATTGGGCGTACCGCTCAGCTGGGGAGTAGGAGATTTCATAAAAAGAAAGTTTGAGTGGAGAGCACACCTTTTCCTTCACATACAGTTATCTTAGACCATCTACTAGTATAATAGTTTGCACAAAAATACTCTACACTACACTCTTTATAGGTTATTGTTATGTTGTTGTTGTTTTTTTTTACTTCTCATCAGATTGTGCATTCAACTAATATACACTATTAGTGTGTTTATTATTATGTTTTATAGTATTATTTCGTATAATATTGGGTAACACAATTATAGTCACTAGTATAGTATATTATCGGGGTTTATAGCAGTTTGTGGTCTAATAGTATCATGCTTTATGAGTGGTGTTCTATGTAGTGATGGATGATTAGGCAATAAAATATGCTTTGGGTGTTTATAGCAGTTTGTGGTCTACTAGTATCATGCTTTATGGGTGGTGTTCTATGTAGTGATGATTAGGCCATAAAATATGCTTTTGGTTTATTGCTAACAAAATATACTTTGCTCTACCGCTGTCGTGCAAAACATGGTGAAACTTACATACACCGTTAATAAAGTATTCATGGAAGAAGAAGAAGAAGAAGAAGAAGAAGAAGAAGAAGAAGAAGAAGAAGAAGAAGAAGAAGAAGAAGAAGTACGAGGAAGAATTGTGGAGGGAATGAACAGTGAGACAATGTAAAGCCTCCGGGATGGCGGCAGCGTTTCTGTTATTAATATATAATAAGACAATAGGAAAATATGTTGTTGTCTCTACCTGTATTATTACCTTTGCGATAGCATGGTTCAATTTTTGGAGGACAGAGGAAGGAGCAGGAGGTTAGGAAGGGATTTGTAGTGGGAGAGATAGTGTCTGTGATCCTCGGGTCACCACTCCTCGGATTGTGTCAGTTCAAGTTTAGAAGCTCCAACAACTTTCCCTGAATACGAATTGGCAACCTTTCGATTTACAACAGGTACCTACTTACTGCTACAGTAGGTAGGTGAACAGGGACCAAGGGGGCTAGGAAGAGTGTCCAAACAACTTGCTCCTGCCTGCCTGTGTGATGTAGTCGTGTCCAGAATTAGGTTAGGATACAGACACATCTGGCTAGTTAGTAACGCTGTACCCATAAAGGAACACTCAGCATGTAAACTTGGTGATACACCTTTAAAGCACTACTATATTATTGAATGGGACACTGTCAAAGACTTCAGGCCACCTCACTTATTGTATCTTGAACTATGTCATTACTTCATTGAGGACATTACATTCTTGCTCTTTATCCCAAATTGGCTAGCCCACACTGGTAAATGTGTACTGTACTGTCAATGAATCTGATGTATTTCTTTGTGTATGAACCTGACTGAAAATAAGGTCGCCTCCCTTGCTGCTGCTGCTGCTGCTTCTGCGCCCTTCTAAGTCCCGTTTAAGTCCCCCACCCCAGGCCCCCGCAGTACCCCTTCACATCTACACCATTCAAAAACAATTTCACTCAATTTGCACAGAGTGTTATCCTGCAAAACGTTGATGTCGTATATTTCTCTCTTTAAGTGATATCCTGTGGCTCCGAAAGGAGCCTGTTTGGTTAGGTTGTCTTGTGTGAACGAACCTTGGGTTCTTATTTCTTCTCTGTCTTCTTGGGGAGGAGCACAGCTTGGATGTTAGGAAGGACACCCCCTTGGGCAATGGTGACTCCAGATAGGAGCTTGTTCAGCTCCTCGTCATTGCGAATGGCAAGCTGAAGATGACGCGGGATAATGCGGTTCTTCTTGTTGTCGCGGGCGGCGTTACCGGCCAGCTCGAGCACTTCTGCTGCCAGGTACTCCATGACGGCTGCAAGGTACACAGGGGCACCTGCACCAACACGCTCAGCATAGTTGCCTTTACGCAAGAGACGGTGGATCCTACCCACGGGGAACTGGAGTCCGGCCCTGCTAGAACGGGACTTTGACTTGCCCTTCACCTTGCCTCCCTTGCCGCGTCCTGACATGTTGCTGCTGCTGCTGCTTTTCGTGATAGGAGTTAAATTTCCGCCCGCCACCTTGGTCTTTTATACCAAGCTCAGGATCAGGCCAGGTGGCCGTCTCGCGGACCCAACCAATGTAAGAGAGCCGTAGCTGCAGCCAGTCTGATCCTGAGCGGCCCGCTCGGTATATAAGGAAAAGTTAGTCGGGCCAGTTTTCAATTCTCTCGCTCCGCGCCACGAGTAACTGTGCCGCCATGCCTCCCAAAACTTCCGGAAAGGCTGCCAAGAAGGCTTGAAAGGCCCAGAAGGCCATTGCCAAGGGTGACAAGAAGAAGAAGCGCAGGAGGAAGGAAAGCTACAGCATCTACATCTACAAGGTACTGAAGCAAGTGCACCCCGACACAGGAGTCTCCTCCAAAGCTATGTCCATCATGAACTCTTTCGTGAACGACATCTTCGAGCGTATCGCTGCCGAGGCTTCCCGCCTGGCGCACTACAACAAACGCTCCACCATTACAAGTCGGGAAATCCAGACAGCTGTCCGACTCTTGCTGCCCGGTGAACTGGCCAAGCATGCCGTGTCTGAGGGCACCAAGGCTGTCACCAAGTACACCTCTTCCAAGTAAGAGGTTACTTGTGCACAACAAACACGCCAACCCACTACTACAACTTAATCGGCTCCATCGGAGCCACAGTTACATGTTAAAGAGACAGTTACCGACAGTGATATATTGAGAGGGAAATAAAAAAAAAAAAAAATTATAATAATCTGCATTCTCTATTGGCGTAGAAACCGGACTAAATCGAAACATAATAAATAAATAAATAAATTCTGCGTTGAGTACTTTTACACCCACTGCAAAGTGACATACATGGAGTGTGTTTGGGCTTCATTTCATGTTTGCAGCACGCCTATTTCATGTAAACAATTTATTTTATTTTATTGTATTTTATTGTATTTTCTTTTATTTTATTTATTTATTTACTTACTTATTCTTTATATATTTATTTGTTACTAGCTCTTGTTTGTTGCACCCACCCACCTCCCGAATTGATGACCTACTATACATTCGTGCCTGCACGAATGTTACCAACTTACCGTTAGGCGATTTGGGTAACCGAAATTAACGCTCTCCTACCACCAACCATTTCGATTGTCATGACAATTATCTTCAGAACAGTTCTTTGGCCCTGAGAAGGGCCGAGTTATAGATGTCTGGTAGGTTTTGTTGTGCTTTTTCTTTTCCCCCAAGGAAGAGGACTTAAGCACGCTCTCCGCGGATGCGCCGGGCCAGCTGGATGTCCTTGGGCATGATGGTAACGCGCTTGGCGTGAATGGCACACAGGTTGGTGTCCTCGAAAAGACCCACCAGGTAAGCCTCAGAGGCTTCCTGCAGAGCCATGACGGCAGACGACTGGAAGCGCAGGTCAGTCTTGAAATCCTGGGCGATCTCACGCACCAGGCGCTGGAAGGGCAGCTTCCTGATGAGTAGCTCTGTGCTCTTCTGGTAACGACGGATCTCACGAGGGGCGACGGTTCCGGGCCTGTAACGATGGGGCTTCTTGACACCACCGGTGGCTGGGGCGGACTTGCGAGCTGCCTTGGTGGCAAGCTGCTTCCGTGGAGCCTTGCCTCCAGTGGACTTGCGGGCAGTCTGTTTAGTACGGGCCATCTCGACGACGAAATAGTAAATACGGGCGGCCTGGCAGGCGGGCGGGCTTATATACAGACATTCTCCACCTCAGTGGCCACCTCATTGGCCACGAGTGCCGCATGCGTCATCCGCAAGCTACGCCCCACCTCCAAGAGGGAGGGACGGCCTTGGATGAACGATACTACCGCTGCGTCCACAGCACGCCACCTACTCCCACCAAACCGTGGGCGAAGCCACACCAGGACCACCTGTAGTAGCAACCACAACAACATGACTGGACGAGGCAAAGGCGGCAAGGGACTTGGAAAGGGTGGCGCCAAGCGTCATCGTAAGGTGCTTCGTGACAACATCCAGGGTATCACCAAGCCCGCCATTCGTCGTCTAGCCCGGCGTGGAGGTGTTAAACGTATATCCGGCCTCATCTACGAGGAGACCCGCGGCGTCCTCAAGGTGTTTCTGGAGAACGTCATCCGTGACGCCGTCACCTACACCGAGCACGCAAAAAGGAAGACCGTCACCGCCATGGATGTGGTGTATGCCCTGAAACGGCAGGGCCGCACCCTTTATGGTTTTGGTGGTTAATCAACCTGATGGACGGGCGCATACCACCACCACCACCACGACAAACAAATATACGGACCTAATTTTAGGTCCACATTTAAATCGCTAAAGAGTTGGTTAGACACTGAGTAAATCGTTGAAAATATATCCAATAACATGATCCTCTCTAATTCTGGACTTGTGGTATGAGTATAGGTTGTGCGTGAACGTGTTGGAACCACTTCCTAGTAATTGTCAGTCAGTCAGTCAGTCAGTCAACATTCACCTAACCTCCAGGTACCTCACCTAACTTCCTGTAGCGTCACCGAACCTCACGAAATGTAACCCAATGTAGTTTATAATCTATCCTAACATGACATAACATAACCACGCACTATATTACTTCGGTAAGAGTAATGAGTTTTAATACGCAAAGTTGCAGTTATCATTCATGCATACATACATACATACATACATAACATGCTAGTGGCAGGGGGGATTGAAGTGAATTTTAGGAGGAGAGAATAGGTGCAGTGGCTAAACAGCGCTTGCGTGAGGGACTTTAAGCAGCAACTCGCCTGGATGCGGCAGGATAGAGTCAGGTCAAGCGTCCGGTGCATGTTGGGTTCCGCCATGGTTTCTCAGTGTTTGGTCGGCTTGATTGTGTGTGTTGTTTTGTTGTTTGGAGGAAATGTCTTGGTATTCTTCTTCTTAGCTTGAAGTTGATTTTCTTCTAACTCTCCTCCTCTTGTTGTTCGTCTTCCTCGTGTCTGCTATCATTCTGTAAAGACTCTATATATGTATGTAGGTATGAGTGAGTAACAGTTGCCGGTTACAGTGATACTTCATATTCGCTGGTGTTGTACTGTATGGCTTCGGTATTTCTTAATATACAAACGGCACCGTTAGGGGATTGAGGTATTTAAAAACCAGCCTACATTACTTATATATAGAAATAAATAATGTGGATTGGACAATAATGACGACTACTCTCTCCTACCTTCCCCAAACAAGGGCTTTTCGAAAGTATACATTGGACACAAATGACTTAGTACATACATTGGTGGTTTAACAAAAGCCCTCATTAGAGATAGGTGAAGGAGCACACAGTGAACATACAGATTAATGTTTGCACGCGTAGATCATGTAAGGTGAGGTGTTGAACACCAGACACGTGGTGTAGTAACTCCCTCACAGATGGCGTTATGAGGGGCCTGATGATGTAGCAGTTACCTCACAGATGGTGTTATGAGGAACTTCACATGATGATGCTGTAGCCAAACATTCACTACGTGGTGTCGTAGCATCTTGGGGACACCACGTGGTCGACATGACTCACTCATTCAAGTGGGTGAGGTGTGGTCCCAGGCCTCTCTATCGTGGAGTCTCAGGGGAAGTATAACCGGGTACCTGGGACCTCACTGTGTGAAGCTGGTTAGCTAGCTTGGGTAAGACTCAACTGCCGAGTTGTTTTTCACTGAGTTAAGCACTGTTCACCACTATTCATCACTGGTTCCATTCCTTTGCCAAATGAGATAGTACCTTATGGCAAGAACTTGTTGATAGTCCGGTGGGGAGGAGGGTTCAGGGGAGTGAGTTGGTATGGACCAACATATAAATAATAATAATAATAATAATAATAATTAACGGTTTATTGAAAGAGCTTGGCAGCCAGAAGGCTGAAAATATACAGTTACATATTTGGGGAATGGGTTACGAATTACAAATAATATACAAGTAACATGCGTGACACAAATAAGACATATAATAACTAGCTGGGGAAAAGCTCAAACTACAGTTCATTTCAACATAGTGACAGTGCAAGGAGTAGTGTTTACTGGGAGTGAGTACACTGATTTATTACAAGTTATCGATAATTTTTACAATGGTTGGGACTGGGCTGTTCTTATAGCGATCAGTTCGTGCACGTATGGGCTGGATGCGGTTGTGGTGTCGAAGAGCAATTCTCGGACTAGGGATCTCAGATGGTAGTAGGAGCCGGTGTAGAAGCTTCTTACCAAATTGGCAGATGAGGTCGTGGTGATGGTCAGTGAGAGTCTAAAGGGTAGGTCAGTGTGTTGAGCGCTTCTTGATATGTGGAGTAGGAAGGGGAGAGAATAATCTTGCATGGCCTCTTTTGCACTTTTTCTAGGTGTTTACGTTGTGTGGCATTTAGGGAGGAAGACCAGGTGAGCTTGGGAAGTATGAATGTTGTGTAAACACTGAGGAGCTGGTGTGCAGGAACACCGAGGGACTTGAGTCGGAGTAGGAGGTGGAGACGGAAACTGGAGGATTTGATAACTTCACTGACGTGTGGTTTCTAATTTAGTTTGTTGTCTATGGTGACGCCGAGGAGCTTCGTGGAATCTAAAACCTGGAGTGTGTTCGGACCTAGAGTAATGGAAGGAGGTGGGACAATGTCGGAGGAGAGGTTGATGTGCATAACCATGGTTGTTGGTGGCCCAGTTTTGGAGACTGTTCAATAAATCATGAAGGGCGGTATAGTTTGGAGCAGAATTGTTGACGCTGATCCCAATGGTGGAGTCGTCGACATATTTCCAGCGAGCAGGGGTTTCTCTTAGGGCATCATTGATGAGCATAAGGAAGCAGAGTGGTCCCATCTTGGTGCCTTGGGGGACGCCACAGGTGAGTGACTGAAAGGTGGAGACAGCCAGCCCCTCGGAAGCGTACAGCTTGGCGTCGGTCACTGAGGAAGTCTGTAAGCCCTGGTATAATAAGACTTCTCCGAAGCCCGAGGTCAATAGCTTAGTTGATGATTATATTGTGGTCGACTAGGTCGAACGCTTTAGTGAAATCAATGAAGGCGACAGCTACAGACGTTTTTCGTTTCTCGAGATGGCGGTATATGTAATCGAGAAAGCTGACAAGACAGTCAGTCAGTCAGTGGTGGAGGAAGTTTTCATGTTGCCAAATTGCTGAGGGTCTACTACGACTCCTGCAATATCAGCAAAAGCCCAGCCAGTCGAACACAAAACTTTCACAGATTAGGCTGGGTATTGGGGTGATTGCAATAGGTCGTAGCTGATTTAAGGATTGTGGGCTGGTTGACTTGGGCACTGGTGATACATAAGAGGTCTTCCAGTCAGCTGGGCATCTGGCTTGACTGAGAGAAGCATTGATGATGGAGCATAGGGGTTTAGCAAGCTCCGGGGAGAACTCCTTGAAGCGTTTCATTGGTAAGTCAATGGGGGTGGTAGAGCGTTTTAATTTTAGTTTGTCCAGGCGTTTTGCTATTTCAAATACTTCCACTAAGTCAGTGGGAAGGGGGGGGCTGGTAGGTAAGCAGGGAGAGTGGTTGTGTCAAGCCGGGGGAGCGTCTGGCATATAGTAGCGAAGTGTGTGTGTGTGTGTGTGTGTGTATACTACTGTACTTTTTAGATCCTCCTACGCAACCTAACCTATTTTAGTTAAGTATAGTAGGCTATACACTATTTTGTTAGTATGTGTTATAAAATGAAATTGCATGTTATTATTATTAATATTATTATTATTAATATTATTATTATTATTAGTAGTAGTAGTAGTAGTAGTATTATTATTATTGTTATTATTATTACATGCTAATATAATACTAAGTTGCCCGCCAGATTTCCTCAGAGATGGGAGGAGCACATTGGCGGCGGTGTTGTTTATACTCCGCCCGATTACTGATTCCTATTCACCGAGCCAGAGCTGGCGGGCGGCGTGTTATGTGCCACGTTTTGTTTCCCATTGGGCGTACCGCTCAGCTGGGGAGTAGGAGATTTCATAAAAAGAAAGTTTGAGTGGAGAGCACCCCTTTTCCTTCACATACAGTTATCTTAGACCATCTACTAGTATAATAGTTTGCACAAAAATACTCTACACTCTTTCTAGGTTATTGTTATGTTTTTTTTTTTTTTTTTGATTTCTCATCAGATTGTGCATTCAACTAATATACACTATTAGTGTGTTTATTATTATGTTTTATAGTATTATTTCGTATAATATTGGGTAACACAATTAGAGTCACTAGTATAGTATATTTTCGGGGTTTATAGCAGTTTGTGGTCTAATAGTATCATGCTTTATGAGTGGTGTTCTATGTAGTGATGGATGATTAGGCAATAAAATATGCTTTGGGTGTTTATAGCAGTTTGTGGTCTACTAGTATCATGCTTTATGGGTGGTGTTCTATGTAGTGATGATTAGGCCATAAAATATGCTTTTGGTTTATTGCTAACAAAATATACTTTGCTCTACCGCTGGAGTGCAAAACATGGTGAAACTTACATACACCGTTAATAAAGTATTGGTGGAAGAAGAAGAAGAAGTAAGAGGAAGAATTGTGGAGGGAATGAACAGTGAGACAATGTAAAGCCTCCAGGATGGCGGCAGCGTTTCTGTTATTAATATATAATAAGACAATAGGAAAATATGTTGTTGTCTCTACCTGTATTATTACCTTTGCGATAGCATGGTTCAATTTTTGGAGGACAGAGGAAGGAGCAGGAGGTTAGGAAGGGAGAGATAGTGTCTGTGATCCTCGGGTCACCACTCCTCGGATTGTGTCAGTTCAAGTTTAGAAGCTCCAACAACTTTCCCTGAATACAAATTGGCAACGTTTCGATTTACAACAGGTACCTACTTACTGCTACAGTAGGTAGGTGAACAGGGACCAAGGGGGCTAGGAAGAGTGTCCAAACAACTTGCCTGTGTGATGTAGTCGTGGCCAGAATTAGGTTAGGATACAGACACATCTGGCTAGTTAGTAACGCTGTACCCATACCGGAACACTCAGCATGTAAACTTTGTGATACACCTTTAAAGCACTATATTATTGAATGTGACACTGTCAAAGACATCTTGAACTATGTCATTACTTCATTGAGGACATTACATTCTTGCTGTTTATCCCAAATTGGCTAGCTAGCTAGCCCACAC
>NW_024741155.1:0-10690 GCF_018991925.1 Homarus americanus
CACCTGGGAGGGTCAGATGTACCTGGGATTGTCAGAGGTACCTGGCAGTGTCAGAGGTATACTGGGAGGTTTGGGTGTACCTGGGAGGTTGGAGGTGTACCTGGGAATGTCAGAGGTGTACCTGGGAGGCAGAGGTGTACCTGGGAGATGTCAGAGGTACCTGGGAGTGTCATTCGTGTACCTGGGAG
Source organism: Homarus americanus (assembly GCF_018991925.1). Lineage (NCBI taxonomy): Eukaryota > Metazoa > Arthropoda > Malacostraca > Decapoda > Nephropidae > Homarus > Homarus americanus. Next base: position 189 of record NW_024741155.1, read on the forward strand.
TGTCAGAGGCCTGGAAGTGTCAGGACTGGAAGTGTCAGAGGTGTACCTGGGAGGTCAGGTGGTGTACCTGGGAGTGCTGAGAGGTGCACCTGGGAGGCCAGGGGTGTACCTGGGAGGTCAGGAGGTGCACCTGGGAGTGTCTGAGGTGTACCTGGGAGTGTCTGAGGGTGTACCTGGGAGGTCAGGAGGTGTACCTGGGAGTGTCAGAGGAGTACCTGGGAGCATCAGAGGAGTACCTGGGAGTGTGTCAGGAGGTGTACCTGGGAGGTCAGGTGTACCTGGGAGTGCGTGTCTGGGAGGTCAGAGGTGTACCTGGGAGGTCTGGAGGTGTACCTGGGAGGCAGGAGGTGTACCTGGAGGCAGATGTGTACCAGGGAGTGTCAGAGGTGTACCTGGGAGGTCAGGAGGGGGAAAGTGTCAGAGGTGTACCTGGAAGTGTCAGAGGTGTATCTGGGAGTGTCTGAGGTGTACCTGGGAGGTCAGAGGTGTACCTGGGAGTGTCAGGAGGTGTACCTGGGAGTGTCAGAGGTGTACCTGGGAGGCTGGGTGTACCTGGGAGTGTCAGAGGTGTACCTGAGTATCAGAGGTGTACCTGGGATTGTCAGAGGTGTACCTGGGAGTGTCAGAGGTGTACCTGGGAGTGCTGGGTGTAACTGGGAGTGTCGGAGGTGTACCTGGGAGGCCAAATGTACCTGGGAGTGGTCAGAGGTGGTACCTGGGAGTGTCACTGGTGTACCTGGGAGTGTCAGGGGTGTACCTGGGAGGTTGGGGTACCTGGGAGTGTCAGAGGTGTACCTGGGAGGTCGGAGGTGTAACTGGGAGTGTCGAGGTGTAACTGGGAGTCTCTGAGGTGTACCTGGGAGGGTCAGAGATGTACCTGGGATTGTCAGAGGTGTACCTGGCAGCCGAGGTACACGGGAGTGTTTGGGAGTCACCTGGGAGTGTCAGGGCGTACCTGGAGTGTTAGGAGGTGTACCTGGGAGTGTCAGGGCTGGAAGTGGCCAGAGGTGTCTGGGAGGTCAGCGGTGTACCTGGGAGTGTCAGAGGTGTACCTGGGAGTCAGAGGTGTAACCTGGGAGTGTCAGAGGGTGTACCTGGGAGTGTCAGGGGTGTACCTGGGAGTGTCAGTGGTACCAGGAGTCAGAGGTGAATGGGGAGTGCGGTGTACCTGGGAGTGGTCAGAGGTGTACCTGGGAGGTCAGTGTGTACCTGGGAGGCCAGAGGTGTACCTGGGAGTGTCAGGAGGTGTACCTGGGAGGTCAGAGGAGCCTGGGAGCATGAGAGGAGTACCTGGGAGGTCAGAGGTGTACCTGGGAGGTCAGAGGTGTACCTGGGAGTGTCAGAGGTGTACCTGGGAGTGTCAGAGGTGTACCTGGGAGTGTCATGGTGTACCTGGGAGTGTGAGGTGTACCTGGGAGTGTCGGAGGTGTACCTGGGAGCAGAGGTGTACCTGGGAGGCCAGAGGTGTACCTGGGAGTGTCAGAGGTACCTGGGAGTGTCATGGGTGTACGTGTCTGAGGTGTACTTGGGAGTGTCAGAGGTACTCTGGGAGGTCAGAGGTGTACCTGGGAGGTCAGAGGTGTACCTGGAGTACAACAAGTGGGTGTACCTTAGGGGTGACAATAGTGCATAGGGGTGAATTTCTAAATTGATTAAATGGAATGGCCATTGGTCCAAAAATCATGCGTACTCCATGAAAAAGAACAAGGAAATCCCAACACGGACAATATTTAGAGGTAGCTCAAGTCAATTGAAGTTTTATCCTTACAAAAAATACTAATATCTTATAGAATACATGCGGTTTATTTTAAAATTTACATGCTGAGCAAGTTTATGTGTACAATGGTACATATAAAATGATTAATTTTTAAATGAAACTGCAGAACGCCACATCAATGGGTGGGAGAGGTGTGGACAACCCATTCATTGTTTTCGCTTTTGTCACAGAAGGTCCTTGTTTGATGTCCCTGGTCAGGACCGCCTGCTCTTCAACAACCTGCAGCAGATGTTGACGCTGGTCTTCACTCTTCGTGATCTTGTTGTTGAATGCCCGTATCAAGGCAACTTCTCTGCAGTGTCGCTGATGACTCTGAGACCACCCACAACCGCACGCCAGTTTTGAAGTCTTCATCATCAGATTCATGTGTCAGGTTCCTTGGACAAAAGAAGTCTTCATTTGAGATTCTCAAATAGAAAGTTTGATCCCCAGAAGCAAAGTCTGAGAGCTGCTTTGTGGGAGTGTGAAGACGCAGAAGAGCAGCACGCTTTGGTGAATCTCGGTCGCCTTCCTCAACGATTGCCCTAACTATGTTCGCTCTCATTGTTGCATTAACTCTGTGGATCGAAGAGCAGACCCACCAAGCCTTCACTGAGGTACCACAGGTGACGACCTACACTGTGAGACATGTTCTGATATTTTGACGCTGTGGTACTCTTGACACAGGTCTTGGAGGAGCCGCAAATCATTAGCAGGAGCGGAGGATGGAACGGAGTTGTGAACCGCGCACTGACATACACCCTAGCACAAAGAATGTGAATCGTTTCGCTTCAATGTCTCACGAAAGCAGTTAGTTTAAACTGACAGCTAAAAATCAGGATCTTCCGCGACATAAATGAGTTTTAGCCATCCACCGTGCTCGTGGAAGTGCTCCGCCGTCGGAGACAACTGCAGGGGTAGAGCCCATCGAGACACCTGATTGTTAGCTCCAGTACCTCACGGCATCATCACGTGGCTGCTGCTTCTGCCCAGATGATGTTTCCAAGCAACAGATGAGTCATCTCCCCTGTTTCTCGCAGACAAACTTGGAGGGAGGTCTGGAGAGAGGGCTGTAGTCATCTTTGACTGATGTCCACTTATGCTTGAAGAGAAGAGAGTATTATTCATTCAGAGGAAGGCCCCATGCATTCCATTACATACGCTTTCTCGGCAATGCTCAAGGATGTGGTGACGACACGCGAGATGCAGAAGACGGCGGGTCGAGCTTGCTCCAGAATGACACATGTTCCCCGAAGGCGCCCAGTGTTTGAAGCTGTTGTGTCAAAAACTGGAGTGCTGAAACATTCTCTGGATATTTTCCACCTTCCAGCGCTGCACTGACTGGCGGTAGCAATGGCCTGTCCAGTCCCCTGACAATAGTTTCGACACCAAGCAGCTTTTTCAGTATTGATTCCGGAGACAAGAATGGCGATTCGGTCACCGCCTTGTTCATCAGGAATAATTTTCCATCCCAGTGCACAGTGAGCACTTCACTAGGTTGAAATTTTTCTTTAATTTCGTTGGCAATCCCAGAACGCGGGTCGCTCGCGAAGTATGCACTGTCTCATAGTTTAAAACTAGTTCCATTGGGCCGCGACTAGACTAGCAGCCGTGGCACTGACGATCCGGAGAGCAGAGCGGGTGACTGATCCTGTGCGCGTCCAATGTACTTGACAATTCAGGGTGATAACTTTGAGAGTAGCATCGCCATTGATTGGAAGAAGATACCACTGGTGATATCGCTAGGAACTTGTAGATGATGACGAGCTTGATTGTAGACTTGTTTCAGACGAAGAACCAACTCATCATATTCAAGAGCAGAACTGGCTTTGATTCCTGTTGTAGAGATTGCTTACTCTTGCTTTTCCCGACGCTGACGGAACAAGCAATCTTGTCTACTCCTGCCATTGGCACTTCTCCTTTTTCTCGTTGCGCTGCCAGGAATGCTCGGTCTTCTTGATGGTCAGAGCTGCATTGCCTTGGGGTGGGCAACATCGGTATTATGTCCTCTAACTCATCACAAAAAAGCTCTTCTTAATGCTGTGTGTCTGTAGTGCGAAAGTAGTTTTTCTTAAGTCCCTTCCATTAAAAAAGATCCACTACCTTCGTCCAATACTTTCTGAAGTTATGGTAGGAATCCGTGCTTTATTCCAGAAACTATTAACCGATGCTGCAAATCTCACTCGCAGAATCATTCAATGTTTTCTTATGTTCATTGTGACTGCGGAAAACAGACGAGAACATCTCCTCTGAAGGAAGTTGTGCACCTGCGATTTCGGTTATGCTGACCAATGAGCCAAACTCAGTTTTGAACGTACTTCCATTGAACCCCGAAACAAACAAAAACATTTATGTAACTTATGTTGTTACTATGCAAACAGCACCCATATAAAGCATACGGCATGCAAGATCACTTGTATAAAGTTTTTAGTGTTATATACCTAAATTGATGCATTGATTTTAGACAAAAGACAATGGTACTAACTGTAATACTGCAACAAGAGCGACGACAATACCCACCGGGCCACGCCTCACACACAACTGATGCTATTGTAATTGGTCAGACACTGGCACACAACCTCTTCCCCTACCCCGACTGACACTGGCCTCTCTCTCCCTCTGCATCACAATAGCTGCACCAGCCAAAAATATTTTATTACCATTTTTAGAAAAAATGTTAGGAACAACTTTAGCTTCTGAATTTGCATTCTACATATACCCGGCAAAGTTTCATAGTGATCGGTTCATAACAAAGAAATTAGAAAAATCACACTTCAGTAGTGTTAACTTAAAATGGTTTGGAGCCACTTGCAATATTGTCCAAATGACCCAGGATTTCGCCTGTGTTCTTTTCTTTTTCATGGGTACGCAGTGGCTGGACAAATGGCTATCTAAAATAAAACTTTTCACTTTTATTGTCACCCCTAGTGTAACCTGGGAGTGTCAGAGGTGTACCTGGGAGTGTCAGAGGTGTACCTGGGATTGTCAGAGGTTACCTGGGAGTGTCAGAGGTGTACCTGGGAGTGTCAGAGGTGCACTCTGGAGTGTCGGTGCACCTGGGAGTGTCTGAGATGTACCTGGGAGTCCTGAGGTACCTGGGAGTGTCTGGGGTGTACCTGGGAGGGCTGAGGTGTACCTGGGAGGTCAGAGGTGTTCCTGAGATGTGACATAGGTGTACCTGGGAGGTCGAGGTGTACCTGGGAGGTCAGAGGAGTACCTGGGAGCATCAGAGGAGTACCTGGAGTGTCAGGGTGTAACTGGGAGTGTCGGGAGGTGTAACTGGAGGCCGTGGTGTACCTGGGAGTGTCAGAGGTGTACCTGGGAGTGTCAGCGGTGTACCTGGGAGTGTCAGGGTGTACCTGGAGTGTCAGGGGGGTACCTGGAAGTGTCAGGGTGTAACTGGGAGTGTCGGAGGTGTAACTGGGAGTGTCGGAGGTAACTGGGAGTGTCTGAGATGTACCTGGGAGTGTCAGAGGTACCTGAGAGGTCAGAGGTGTACCTGGCAGTGTCAGATATACCTGAGTGTTTAGAGGTACCTGGGAGTGTGGTAGGTGTACCTGGGAATGTCAGAGGTGTACCTGGGAGTGTCGAGGTGTACTCAGAGTGTCAGGGGTGTACGTGGGAGGTCAGGAGGTGCACTTGGGAGGTCTGAGGTGCACCTGGGAGTGAGGTGTACCTGGGAGGGCAGGTTTGTACCTGGAGGTCAGAGGTGTACCTGGGAGGCAGAGATACCTGGGAGCATGAGAGAGTGAGCAACCTGGGAGGTCAGAGATGTACCTGGGAGTGTCAGAGGTGTACCTGGGAGGTCAGAGGTGTACCTGGGAGTGTCAGTGGTGTACCTGGGAGTGTCATTGGGTGTACCTGAGTGTCAGAGGTGTACCTGGAAGTGTCAGAGGTGTACCTGGAAGGTCAGGAGGTGTACCTGGGAGTGTCAGAGGTGTACCTGGGAGTGTCAGAGGTGTACGAGTGTCAAGGGGTGTACCTGGGAGGTCAAGAGGTACCTGGGAGCATCAAGAGGTGCACCTGGATTGTCAGAGGTTTACCTGGGAGTGTCAGAGTGTACCTGGGAGTGTCAGAGGTGCACCTGGGAGGTCAGCGGTGCACCTGGGAGTGTCTGAGATGTACCTGGGAGTCTCTGGAGGTGTACCTGGGAGGTGTCTGGGGTGTACCTGGGAGTGGCTGAGGTGTACCTGGGAGGCCAGAGGTCCCTGAGATGTGACATAGGTGTACCTGGGAGGTCAGAGGTGTACCTGGGGTGTCAGAGGAGTACCTGGAAGCATCAGAGGAGTACCTGGGAGTGTCAGGGGTGTAACTGGGAGTGTCGGAGGTGGCAACTGGGAGTGTCAAAGTGTACCTGGGGGTGTCAGGGTGTACCTGGGGTGTCAGAGGTGTACCTGGGGTGTCAGGGGTGTACCTGGGGTCAGGGGGTGCCTGGAGTGTCAGGGGTGTAACTGGGAGTGTCCGGAGGTGTACCTGGGAGTGTGGGAGGTGTAACTGGGGTGTCAAGGAGTGTACCTGGGGTGTCAGAGGTGTACCTGAGGTGTCAGAGGTGTACCTGGGAGTGTCAGAGGTATACCTGGGAGTGTTTGAGGTGTACCTGGGAGTGTGGTAGGTGTACCTGGGGGTGTCAGAGGTGTACCTGCGGAGTGTCGGAGGGTGTGCCAGAGGAGTGTCAGGGGTGTGCGTGGGGTGTCAGAGGTGTGGGAGTGTGAGGTGTACCTGGGAGTGTCTGAGGTGTACCTGGGAGGGTCAGTTTTGTACCTGGGAGTGTGAGGTGTGTCCTGGGAGTGTCAGAGGGTACCTGGGAGCATGAGAGGAGTACCTGGGAGTGTCAGAGTGTACCTGGGAGTGTCAGAGGTGTACCTGGGAGTGTCAGAGGTGTACCTGGGAGTGTCAGTGAGTGTACCTGGGGTGTCATTGGTGTACCTGGGGTGTCAGAGGTGTACCTGGAAGTGTCGGGGTGTACCTGGAAGTGTCAGAGGTGTACCTGGGGTGTCAGAGGTGTACCTGGGAGTGTCAGAGGTGTACCTGGGAGTGTCATGGTGTACCTGGGATGTCAGAGGTGTACCTGGGAGTATCAGAGGTGTACCAGTTGTCAGAGTTTACCTGGGAGTGTCAGAGGTGTACCTGGGGTGTCAGAGGTGCACTTGGGAGTCAGAGGTGCACCTGGGAGTGTCTGAGATGTACCTGGGAGTCTCTGAGGTGTACCTGGGAGTGTCTGGGGTGTACCTGGGAGTGGCTGAGGTGTACCTGGGAGTGTCAGGGTGTTCTGAGATGTGACATAGGTGTACCTGGGAGTGTCAGAGGTGTACCTGGGAGTGTCAGAGGAGTACCTGGAAGCATCAGAGGAGTACCTGGGAGTGTCAGGGTGGCTGGGAGTGTCGGAGGTGTAACTGGGAGTGTCAAAGTGTACCTGGGAGTGTCAAGGTGTACCTGGGGTGTCAGCGGTGTACCTGGGAGTGTCAGGGTGTACCTGGGAGTGTCAGGGGGTACCTGGGAGGTGTCAGGGGTGTAACTGGGAGTGTCGGAGGTGTAACTGGGGTGTCGGAGGTGTAACTGGGAGTGTCTGAGATGTACCTGGGAGGTGTCAGAGGTGTACCTGAGAGTGTCAGAGGTGTACCTGGCAGTGTCAGAGTTATACCTGGGAGTGTTTGAGAGGTGTACCTGGGAGTGTGGTAGGTGTACCTGGGAATGTCAAGAGGTGTACCTGGGAGTGTCGGAGGTGTACAAAGTTCAAGGTGCATGGAGTGTCAGAGGTGTACTTGGGAGTGTCTGAGGTGTACCTGGGAGTGTCTGAGGTGTACCTGGGAGGGTCAGTTTTGTACCTGGGGTGTCAGGAGGTGTACCTGGGAGTGTCAGAGGAGTACCTGGGGCATGAGGAGGAGTACCTGGGACTGTCAGAGATGTACCTGGGAGTGTCAGGTGTAACTGGGAGTGTCGGAGGTGTAACTGGGAGTGTCGGAGGGTGACTGGGGGTGTCGGAGGTGTACCTGGGAGTCTCTGGGGCTGGGATTGTCGAGTGTACCTGGGAGTGTCAGGGGTGTAACTGGTAGTGTCGGAGGTGTTACTGGGAGTGTCAGAAGTGTACCTGGGAGTGTCAAAGGTGTACCTGGAAGTGTCAGGGCTGGAAGTGTCAGAGGTGAACCTGGGAGTGACAGCGGTGTATTTGGGAGTGTCAGTGGTGTACCTGGGAGTGTCAGAGGTGTACCTGGGAGTGTCGGAGGTGTACCAGGGAGGTGTCAGGAGTGTAACTGGGAGTGTCCGGGGTGTATGTGGGAGTGTCAGAGGTGTACTTGGGAGTGTCTGAGGTGTAACTGGGAGTGTCTGAGGTGTACCTGGGAGTGTCAAAGGTGTACCTGGGAGTGTCAGAGGATTTCCTGGGAGCATCAGAAGAGTACCTGGGAGTGTCAGAGGTGTCCCTGGGAGTCTCAGGGGTGTACCTGGGAGTGTCAGAGGTGTCCCTGGGAGTGTCTGAGGTGTACCTGGTAGTGTCAGAGGTGTACCTGGTAGTGTCAGAGGTGTACCAGGGAGTGTCAGGGGTGTACCTGGGAGTGTCAGGGGGTGTACCTGGGAGTGTCAGGGGTGTACTTGGGAGTGTCTAAGGTGTACATGGGAGTGTCTGAGGTATACCTGGGAGTGTCAGTTTTGTACCTGGAAGTGTCAGAGGTGTACCTGGGAATGTGAGAGGTGTACCTGGGAGTGTAAGAGGAGTTCCTGGGAGCATCAGAGGAGTACCTGGGAGTGTCAGAGGTGTACCTGGATGTGTCAGGGGTGTGCCTGGAGGTGTCAGAGGTGTCCCTGGGAGTGTCGGTGTGCCTGGGGTGTCTGAGGTGTGCCTGGGAGTGTATGGAGTGTGCCTGGGGTGTCAGATGTGTGCTAGGGAGTGTCAGAGGTGTGCACGGTGTCAGAGGTGTGCCTGGGGTGTCAGAGAGGTGTGCCTGGGGTGTCATGGGTGTACCTGGGAGTGTCAGAGGTGTACCTGGGAGTGTCAGAGGAGTTCCTGGGAGCATCAGAGGAGTACCTGGGAGTGTCAGAGGTGTACCTGGAAGTGTCAGGGGTGTACCTGGGAGTGTCAGAGGTGTACCTGAGAGTGTAAGAGGTGTACCTTGGAATGTCAGAGGTGCACCTGGGAGTGTCATGGGTGTACCTGGGAGTGTCAGAGATGTACCTGGGATTGTCAAAGGTTTACCTAGGAGTGTCAGAGGTGTAACTGGGAGTGTCAGAAGCGTACCTGGGAGTGCCAGAGGTGTACCTTGTAGTGTCTGAGGTGTACCTGGGAGTGTCAGAGGTGTACTTGAGAGTGTCAGAGGTGTACATGGGAGTGTCAGAGGTTTACCTGGGAGTGTCATGGGTGTACCTGGGAGCGTCAGAGGAGTACCTGGGAGTATCAGAGGTGTACCTGGGATTGTCAGAGGTGTACCTGGGAGTGTCAGAGGTGTACCTGGGAGTGTCAGGGGTGTAACTAGGAGTGTCGGAGGTGTAACTGGGAGTGTCGGAGGTGTAACTGGGAGTGTCTGAGGTGTACCTGGGAGTGTCAGAGGTGTACTTGGGAGTGTCAGAGGTGTACCTGGCAGTGTCAGAGGTATACCTGGAGTGTTTGAGGTGTACCTGGGAGTGCCGGAGGTGTACCTGGGAATGTCATAGGTGTACCTGGGAGTGTCAGAGGTGTACCTGGGAGATGTCAGTGGTGTACCTGGCAGTGTCATTCATGTACCTGGGAGTGTCAGAGGTGTACCTGGAAGTGTCAGAGGTGTACCTGGGATGACAGCGGTGTAACTGGGAGTGTCAGAGGCATACCTGGGAGTGTCAGAGGTGTAACTGGGAGATGTCAGTGGTGTACCTGGGAGTATCATTCATGTACCTGGGAGTGTCGGAGGTGTACCTGGGAATGTCAGAGGTGTACCTGGGAGTGTCAGAGGTGTACCTGGGAAATGTCAGTGGTATACCTGGGAGTGTCATTCATGTACCTGGGAGTGTCATGGGTGTACCTGGGAGTCTCAGAGGTGTACCCGGGAGTATGAGAGGTGTACCTGGGATTGTCAGAGGTGTACCTGGGAGTGTCAGAGGTGGAACTGGGAGTGTCAGGGGTGTAACTGGGAGTATCGGAGGTGTAACTGGGAGTGTCAGAAGTGTACCTGGTAGAGTCAGAGGTGTACCTGGGAGTGTCAGCGGTGTACCTATGAGTGTCAGGGGTGTACCTGGGAGTGTCAGGGATGTACCTGGGAGTGTCAGGGGTGAAACTGGGAGTGTCGGAGGTGTAACTGGGAGTGTAGGATGTGTAACTGGGAGTGTCAAGGGTGTACCTGGGGTGTCAGAGGGTGTGCCTGGGTGTGTCAGAGGTGTGCCTGGAGTGTCCTTACGTGGAAGTATCAGAGGTGCAGGGGAATGACTTGGCGGTGTACCTGGGAGCATCAGAGGATTACCTGGGTGTGTCAGAGGTGTACTTGGGAGTGTCGGAGATGTACCAGGGAGTGTCAGGGGTGTACCTGGAACTGTCAGGGGTGTACCTGGGAGTGTCAGAGGTGTACTTGGGAGTGTTTGAGGTGTACCTGGGAGTGTCTGAGGTGTACTTGGGAGTGTTTGAGGTGTACCTGGGCGTGTCTGAGGTGTACCTGGGAGTGTCAGTTTTGTACCTGGAAGTGTCAGAGGTGTACCTGAGAGTGTCAGAGGTGTACCTGGAAGTGTCAGAGGAGTTCCTGGGAGCATCAGAGGAGTACCTGGGAGTGTTAGAGGTGTACCTGGGAGT
>NW_024741156.1:0-13705 GCF_018991925.1 Homarus americanus
ACCCCGGGTCATGGGTTTGAAGTGGTTCCCGGCCTCACACCTGGCTGGTGCTGATAGTGCCCGGCCTTCACCCCTGATTCCTGGCACTGAAACGAGCCCGCCCAACATCCTGGGATCATGGTGCTGAAGGTGCCCGCTCACACCCCGGGTCATGGCACTGAAGGTGCCCAGAAACCTCACACCCCGGGTCATGGTGCTGGAGGTGCGCGCCCGAACTCACACCCCTGGCCTGCCACTGAAAGGCGTCCGCCTCACTCCCCGGAATGAAGGAAACAGCTCACACCCGGCCTGAAGGGGTGCCCACCTCAGACCCCGGATCATGGCACTGAAGCGCTCTCCGGCCCTCACACCCCGGTTCACAGCACTGTAGGTGCCCGGCCTTCACACCCCGACCATGGCACTGAAGGTGCCCGACCATTCCCGTCATGTGCCGGCCTCACACCCGGATCGCAGCACTGTAGCGGTGCCCGGCCTTCACACCCTGCTTCATCGCAGCACTGAATAAGTTCACCGCACCCCTGCTTCATCGCACTACCGGTGCCCAGCTCACACTCCCGTCATGGCACTGAAAGGGTGCATGCCCTCACATCCCGGGTCATGGACCTACTGGGGTGCTCCGGCTCACACCACGGGTCATGGGGTTAGCACTGGCCCCTCACAAATTTTGCCCAGTGTTGAGGGGTGCCCGGCCTCACACCTCCCCAAATGCACTGGTGCACGGCCCTCACACCCCGGGTCTTGGACCCAAGCAAGTGCCCAAGCCTCACACCACGGGTCATGGGGTTAAGCACTCCTGGCCCCTCACAATGCGTGGCATCATGGCTCGGCTTTCACACCCCGATTCATTGCCGAAAGGGGTGCCTGGCCCTCCGGGTCATGGTGCTAGAGGGTGCCCGGCCCCTCACACCCTGTCATGTCACCAAAGGGTGCCTGGCATTCACACCCCTGGGCTCATGGGACCCAAAGGTGCCTGGCCCTCACACCCCTGGTCAGGGGTTGAAGTGGTTCCTGCTCTACACACCACAGGTTGCGGGTGCTATGAGGTGCCTGACCTCACCCCGAATCATGGCACTGGAAATGTGCCAGGGCTCACACCCAGATTCATGGCACTGAAATCGAGCCCGGCCCAGACATCCAGGGTCAAGGGTGGTGCCAAGGGGTGCCTGACCACACCCTGATTCATGGCACTGAAGGGGTGACACCACCCCGCCTGTGGACCCAGCAAGGCCTCACACCACGGGTCATGCTGAAGCTGCACCGGCCCTCACACCCCGGGTCATGGTGCTGGAGGGTGCCCGGCCTCACACCCCCGGTCATAGCCACTGGAAGGGGGTGCCCAGCCTCACACCCCAGGCCGTGTCACTGGAGGCACTGACCACACCCTGATCCTTGGCACTGAGCCTGCCACCTCATAGCACTCTGGGTCATGGTGCTAGTGCACGCTCACACCCCGATTCATTTCACTGAACTGGTGCCTCATCCTCACCGGGTCATGTGAAGGAGTGCCCGCCCTCACCCCGGTTTGCAGCACTGGGTGTCCGGCTCACACCCTGTTTCATGGCACTGAAAGGGTGCCCGGCCCTCACACTCCGGTTCATGACACAAGCGTGCCCAGCCTCACACCCTGGTCATGGCACTGAGCGTGCTGGCCCTCAAACCCCCGCGGTTGGTGCTGGAACGGGTGCCTGCCTCAAACCCCGGGTCATGTCACAGGCAGCCTGGCCCGCTCCCCGGTTCATGGCACTGAAGGTGTTGGCCGTCACACTGTTCATGACAGAAAGGGGTCCCTGGCTTCCTCACACCTGGCCTGAGGTGCTGGAGGGACTCCGGCCCTCGCTCCCGGGTCATGTCACCAGCAAGTGCCTGGCCCTCACATCCTGGGCTCTATGTCACTTGGCGGGTGCACGGCTCCTCACACCCAGGGTCATGGACCCAAGGTGCCTGCACCACACACCCCGGCTGACGGTTAGCCCCGGTCCTCACACACGGGTCATGGAGCTAGCGTACCGCCATCACACCCAGATTCATGGCACTGAAAATGTGCCCGGCCTCACACCCCGGGTCATAATACTGAAGGGGTGCACGGCTCACACCCCGTCAAGGAGCTGAAGGGTGCCCGCAGCCCACGCTACACCGCCGATTCATGGCACTGAATGGGTGCCCGGCCTCACACCCCGGGTCATGGCACTGAATAGTGCCCGACCCACACCCCAGTTCATAACTTGCTGTGGCAGTGCTCAAGCCACACCCCTGCTTCATGGCACCAAAGGGGTTCCCGGCTCACACCCCGGCTCATGGCACTGGAAGGTGCCCGGCCCCTAAAGCCCCGGGTCATGTCACTGAAGAGGTGCCCGGCCTCACACCCCGGGTCATGGCATCTGCAGCAGCCTGGCCAGTCGCCCCGGCCATGGCACTGGCAAAGCGACCTCACAATTTCGGTCATAGAGCGCCAAACGAGTTCGGCCTCACCCCCCCGTCAGGCTGAAGGGGTGCCCAGCCTCACACACCGGACACGTACTGAGGAGTGGCCCAGCCTCACACCCCGGCCTGCACCAGGGTTCTGGCCTCGCCACACCCGTCAAGTGGTGCTGGGTGCCTGGCTCACACCCCCGGGGTCATGGGACTCCAGCAAGTGCCCGGCCCTCACACCACGGGTCATGGGGTTGAAGCGGTTCCCTGCCCCTCACACCCCGGTCATGGTGTGCGAGGTGCCTCACACCTCCAGTCATGTCACTGAAGGTGCCCGGCTCACACCCCAGGTCATGTCACTGAGGTGCTCCTGTCTCACTCCTGATCCTGGCACTGAAACGAGCCTGGCCCAACAACACCTGGGTCATGGTGTTGAAGGTGCACGCGCCTCACACCCCGATTCATTTCCCTGGAAGGGGTGCTTGACCATTGCCCTGCTCTCTCATGGCACTGAAAGGTACTGGCCCCCACCCCGGGCTGCAGCTTGAAGTGGCCTGCCCTCACACCCTGGGTTATGGTGCTGATGGGTGCCCGGCCTCTCACCCCGATTCCTGGTGCTCAAACGAGCCCGCCCAACATCCTGGATCATGGTGTTGAAGTGCCTGGCCTCACCCCAAGGTCATGGTACTGAAGGTGTGCCTGAACCTCACACCCTGGTCAGAAAAGGAGGTGTGCCCGAACCTCACACCCTGGCCTGTCACTGAAAGGGTGTCCGCCTCACTCCCCGGGTCACGTCACTGAAGGTGCCCACTCACACTCCCGGCTCATAGACACTGAGCAAGCCTGGCCTCACACCCCGGATCATGGCACTGAAGGTAGTCACACCACACCCCTGTTCACGAGACTGTAGGGGTGCCTGCCTTCACACCCCGATTCATGGCACTGAAGGGTCCGACCTCACACCCCAAACAGGAAGGTGCCGGGCCTCACACTGCTCCAGACCAGGCGGTGCTCGGCCTTCACCCCTGCCTACCGCACTGAATGGGTGCCCGGCTCACACCCCTGCTTCATCACCGCACTGAATGGGTGCCCAGCTCACCCCGGTCATGGCACTGAAAGGTGCACGGCCTCACATCCTGGGTCATGGACCCACGGGGTGCCCGGCCCCACACCACGGGGTCATGGGGTTGAAGCTGGCCCTCACACCCGGTTCAGTGGTGCTGGAGGGGTGCCCGGCCCCACACCCCGGGTCACACACTGAAGGGGTGCCTCACACCCCCTGGTCATGGCACTGAAGGTGCCTGGCCTCACACCCCAAGAAGGTGCCCGGCTTCACACCCCGATTCATGTAGCATTCGAAAGGGTGCCTGGCCTCACACCCTGTTTCATGAAACTGAAGGGTGCCTGCCCTCACACCCCGGTTCATACTTAAAGGCATGGCCCACACCCGGGTCATGGACCTGGGGCAGTGCCCGGCCTCACACCACGGATTATGGGGGTTGAAGCGGGTTCTGGCCCTCACACCCTGAGTCATGTTTAGGTGCCTGGCCCACACCCCGGATCATGGCACAGACGGGGGTGCATGGGCCTCATACCCCGGGTCGCAGGCTGAAGGTGCCCGGCCTCACACCCTGGTCATGTCACCAAGGGGTGCCCGGCCTCACACATCCTGGGTCATGTCACTGCCAGTGCCTGGCCTCACACTCACACTGCACTGAAGATGCCTCACACCCAGGGTCAGGGTTGAAGGGTGCCTGGCCTGACACTCCTGGGTCAGCAAGGGGTGCCCGGCCTCACACCCAGGTTCATGCGTCACTGAAAGGCACCTGGCCCTCACACCCAGGGTCATGTGAAGGGTGTCGGGCCTCACACCTTGTTCAGCACTGTAAGGGGTGCCCAGCACTCACACCCCGTTTCATGGCACTTAAGGGCCTGGCCCCACCCAGGTTCATGACAAAGGGTGCCTGGCCCTCACACCCCGGGGTCATGTCACTGAAGGTGCCAGCCTCACACCCCAGGTCATGGCGACTGAAGGGGAGCTTTCCAGCCTCACACCTGCTTCATGGCACTAGTGTGTCCGGCCCTGACGCCCCGGGTCATGTCACTGAAGGGTTTCCCCGGCCCCGCACCCGCAAGGTCATGGCACTGAAGCGGTGACCGGCCGCCGCGCCCCTGGCGATGGCACTGGAAGGTGCAGACCTCACACCCTGGTCAGGGTGCCCACCACACCTGCCGAAGGCTCGGCCTTCACAAATCGGTTCAGCTGAAAAGGGTGCCCGGCTCTACACCCAGGGTCATAAACACTAAAGGCCCCACACATCCTGGGTCATGTCACTGAAGGGGTGCACGGCCCTTCACACCCCGGGTGATGGACCCAATGGTGCCTGGCCTCATACCCTGGGTCATGGGTTGAAGCGGTTCTGGCCCACACCATGGGTCATGGTGCTGATGAGGTGCCTGAACCTCACACCCTGATCTGGCGTAATCTTGGAGCCTGACCTCACACCCTGGTCATAGGGAAGGGGTGCCAGGCCTTCACACCCCTGGCCTGTAGTACTGTGGTGCCTGGCCTTCACACCCTGCTTCATTATTACACTGAAAGGGTGCTGCCCACACCCTCATGACATTGAGGTGCCTGGCCTCACACCCCGGGTCATGGCACTGAAGTGGGTGCACGGCCTCACACCCCGGCCTTGGGACCCAAAGGGGTGCCCGGCAATCACACTGGAACATGAGACATTGAAGTGCCTGGCCCTCACACCCCGGGTCATGGCACGAAGGTGCTCTGCCCAAACCCCAAACAGAGGCCACTGGTGCCCGGCCTCAAACCCCGGGTCATGTCACGAAAGGGGTGCCCGGCCCTCACTCCCCGGGTCATGCACTGAAAGGTGCCTGGCCCTCAAACCCCGTGTCATGGAGCTGAATCAAGCCTGCCCCCAAACCCCGGGTCATGTCACAAAGGTGCCTGACCACAGACCTGATTCATGGCACTGAAGGGGGTGCCCTGACCCTCACACCCCTGGCCAGGGTGTGAAGGGGTGCCCGCCTCACCCCTGGCCTGCACAGAAGCTCACACACCTGTTTCATTACACTGAAAGGGTGCTGACCACACCCCTTTCATGACACTGGTGTGCCCACCACCCCAAATATGCACTGCTGTGCATGCCCCTCACCCCTGGCCTGGACTCAGCGGGGTGCTCAAGGCTCACACCACGGGTCATGGGGTTAAAGGGTTCCCCGGCCCTCACAACGCGGGGTCATGGCCTCGGCATTTCACACCCCGATTCATTTCACTGAAGGCAAAATGGCCCTCACACCTGGGTCATGAGGTGCCAGAGGGGTGCCTGGCCCTCACACCCCAGGTCATGTCACTAAAGGTGCTCACACCCGGTCAAGTGGAACGGCAGCCTGGGCCCTCACACCCCGGGTCATGGGGTTATACCTGCCTCTAAGCACCACAGGTTATGGTGCTGATGAGTGCCCGGACCACACACCCCGAATCATGGCAATGGAAATGTGCCAGGCTCACACCTAGATCTGAGCGGCACTGAAATCGAGCCTGGCCCCAGATATCCAGTGGCCTGCAGCGAAGTGGGGCCTGACCCCCGCCACCCCGATTCATGGTGCTGAAGGTGCTCTGGCATTCATCTCCCCGGGTCATGGACCTGGGGCAAGCCTGGCCCTGCACCCCCGGGTCATGGGGTTGAAGTGGTTCCTGGCTCTACATTCACAGTTATGGTGCTGAGCGAGGTGCCCGACCACATTCCCGAATCAGCGCAATGGAAACAGGGTCAGCATTCATGGCATGGAATGAGCCCGGCCCTGACACATCCAGGGTCAAGGAAAGGAAGGGGTGTCTCACACCCCTGGTGTACACACTAGCAGCCTGGCATTCACACCCCTGGCCTGCAGACCTGCAGGCTCAGCCTCACACCTCGGGTCATGGGGCTAGCAATTTGCTCTACACCACAGGTTGCGGGGAAAGTGCTGATGAGGTGTTCGACCTCACACCTGAACCAAAATTGAACAAAGCAGCCCCAGATTCCATGGGCACTTTGTACCGAGCCCGGCCCTGGACATCCAGGGTCATGGCTGACCTCACCCCTGAATCATGGCACTGGAATGCCAGGCCTCACACCCAGATTCATGGCACTGAAATCGGCCCGCCCTGACATCCAGGTCATGGTGCTGAAGGGGGTGCCGACCTCACACCCCTGATTCATGGCGCTGAAGGTGCCTGACCCTGACACCCTGGATCAGGAAGGGGTGCCCGGCCACACCCCGGTCTGCAGCACTGGGGTGCCTGGCCCACACCCGGTGCATGACACTGAAGGGGTGCCCGGCCTCACACTCTGGTCATGGTGCTGGAGGTGCCTGGCCTCACACCCCGGGTCATGGAGCTAAAGGGGTGCCCGCCACACCCCCCGGTCAAGGGGTTGAAGCGGCCCCGGCCTCACACCCCGGTCATTGTGCTGAGGGTGCCGGCCCTCACACCCGGGTCATGTCACTGAAAGGGTGCCTGACCACACCCCAGGTCATGTCACTGAAGGTGCCTGGCCTCACACCCTGGGTCATGGCACTGAAGGGTGCCTGGCCTCACACCCCGGGTCAGGTGGAAGGGGTGCCTGGCTTTCACACCCCTGATTCATGGCACTGAAAGGGTGCCCGGCCCTCACACCCGGGTTATGTCACTAGGGATGCCCGGCCCCTCACACCCCGGGCATGGTGCAGCAGGGTGCCTGGCCTCACGCCCCGATTCTGGCACTGGAATCGAGACCTGCCCCAGCACTATGGGTCATGGTGCTGAAGGCCTGGCCTAACACCCCGATTCATTTCACTGAAGGTGCCTGACCTCACACCCCGGGTCATGGAAGGTGCCTCGCCCTCACACCCCGGTTCAGCACAGGTGCCCGGCCTCACACCTGTTCATGACACTGAAGGATGCCTGGCTCACACCCCGGGTCATGGACCCAAAGGGGTTACTGGCCCTCACACCACGGGTCATGTGGCACCTGGCCTCACACCTGGGTCATGGCAGGTGCCTGGCCTCACACCCCTGGGCTGTCACTGAAGGTGCCTGGCCCTCACACCCCAGGTCATGTCACTAGGTGCCTGGCCCTCACACCACGGGTCATGGGGTTGAGTGGTTCCTGCCCCCACACCACGGGTCAGGCTGAAGTGGCTCCTGGCCCTCACACCCTGGGTCATGTGAAGGGGAGCCCGCCCTCACACCACGGGCGGGTTGAGGCGGTTCCCCAGCCCTCACACCACGGGTCATGGATGCTGGAGGGTGCCCGGCCTCACACCCCAGGTCATGTCATTGAAGAGGTGCCCGGCCTCACACCCTGGGCATGGGGTTGAAGTGGTTCCCCGGCCATCACACCCCGGGTCATGGTGCTGATGGGGTGCCCGGCCCTACACCCCGATTCTGGCACTGAAATCGAGCCCGCCCAACACTCTGGGTCATGGTGCTGAAGGGTGCCCGGCCCTCACACAACGGATCATGTGAAGGGGTGCCTGGCTCACACCCCGGTTCGCAGCCCCTATAGGGTGGTCCGGCCCTCACACCCTGTTTCATGGCACTGAAAGGGTGCCAGGCCTCACACCCCGGTTCATGACACTGAAGGGTGCCCGGCCCCACACCCAAATCAGGGGTGATCGGCCTCACCCCTGGGTCATGCTGCTGATGGGGTGCCTGGCCCCTCATACCCCTGGGTCATGGTGCTGAGGGTGCCCGGCCATCACATCCTGATTCATGGCACTGAAATCGAGCCCGGCCTCATACCCGGTCAGGCACTGAAAGGTGTCCGGCCCTCACACCCCATGTCATGTGAAGGGGTGACCGGCCCCACACCCGGTTCATAGCTCTGTAGGGTGCCTGGCCCTCACACCCCCGTTTCATGGCACTAAAGGGGTGCCTGCACCACCCCGGCTCATGGCACTAAGGGGTGCCTGGCACTCACACCCGGCTCATGGCACTGAAAGGGTGCCCGGCCTCACACCCCGGGTTATGTCACTAAAGGGATGCCCGGCTCACACCCCGGGCAGGCTGCTGGTCCTGGCCATCACACCCCGGGTCATGGTGCTGATGGGGTGCCTGGCCTCACACCCCACTGAAATCGAGCCTGGCCTCACAACCTGATTCTGGCACTGAAATCGAGCCTGGCCCTAGCACTATGGGTCAGGTGCTGGAAAGGGTGCCTGGCCTCACACCCTGATTCATTTCACTGAAGGGGTGCCTGACCTCACACCCCTGTGTCATGTGAAGGGTGCACTGCCCTCAAACCCCGGTTTGCAGCACTAGGGGTGCCTGGCCTCACACCCTGTCAGGCACTGAAAGGGGTGCCCGGCCTCACACACCGGGTCATGGTGGCTGAGGGGTGCCCGCTACACCCCTGGGTCATGGGGTTGAAGGGTTCCCGCCATCACACCCTGGGTCATGGGTTAATGGGGCAAGCCCTCACACCCCACTTGGCACTGAAATCGAGCCCGGCCCTAGCACTATGGGTCATGGGAAAGGAAAGGGTGCCTGGCCTCACACCTGATTCATTTCACTGAAGGGGTGCCTGACCACACCCTGCGTATGTGAAGGGGTGCCTTGCCTCACACCCGGTTTGCAGCACTGTAGGGGTGCCCAGCCCTCACACCCCTGCTTTCATGGCACTGAAAGGGTGCCCGGCCTCACAACCCGGATCATGACACTGAAGGGATGCCCGGCCTCACACCCCGGGTCATGGCATGAAGGGGTGCACGGCCTCACACCCCGGGCCATGACCCAAGGTGCCTCACACCACGGGTCATGGGGCTAGCGGTTCCCGGCCCTCACACCAGGGGTCATGGTGCTGGAGGGCCCAGCCTCACACCCGGGTCATGTCACTGAAGGTGCCTGGCCCTCACACCCCAGGTCATGTCACTGGAGGTGCCTGACCTCACACCTGATTCTTGCACTGAAATCGAGCCTGGCCTAACACTCTGGGTCATGGGCAAGGGGTGCCTGCCCTCACACCCTGATTCATTCACTGAAGGTGCCTGACCTCACACCCCGGGTCATGTGAGGGGTGCCTGGCCCTCACACCCCAGGTTTGCAGCACTGGGGTGCCTGGCCATCAATCCGCTTCATGGCACTGGGGTGCCTGGCCCACACCCCTGGTCATGGTGGCTGACGGGTTCCCGGCCTCACACCCTGGGTCATGGTGGCTAGCGGTTCCCGGGAATCACACCCCTGGGCATGGTGTTGATGCCTGGCCCTCACACCCCTGATTCTGGCACTGAAATGAGCCTGGCCCTAGCACTATGGGGTCATGGGGTTGAAGCGGTTCTCGCCCTCACACCAGGGGTCATGGTGCTGGAGGGTCCGGCCCTCACACCCCGGGTCATGTCACTGAAGGTGCCCGGCTCACACCCCAGGTCATGTCACTGAGGGGTGCCCGACCTCACACCCTGATTCTGGCACTGAAATCGAGCCCGGCCCCAACACTCTGGGTCATGGTGCTGAAGGTGCCCGGCCCCACCTCGATTCATTTCATTAGGTGCCTGGCCTCACACCGGGTCATGTGAAGGGGTGTCCGCCCTCACCGGTTTGCAGCACTAGGGTGCCTGGCCCTCCTGTTTCATGGCACTCGAAGGGTGCCTGGCCTCACACCCGTCATGAACAGAAGTCGGGCCCTCACACCTCGGGTCATGGCACTGAAGAGGTGCCTGGCCTCACACCACGGATCATGGGGTGAAGCGGTTCCCGGCCTCACACCTGGGTCATGGTGCTGGAGGGTGCCCGGCCTCACACCCTGGTCATGTCACTGAAGTGCCCACACCGTCATGCACTGTGCCTGAACTCACACCCTGGCTTGGCACTGAAGGGGTGCCT
Source organism: Homarus americanus (assembly GCF_018991925.1). Classification (NCBI taxonomy): domain Eukaryota; kingdom Metazoa; phylum Arthropoda; class Malacostraca; order Decapoda; family Nephropidae; genus Homarus; species Homarus americanus. Next base: position 10,274 of record NW_024741156.1, read on the forward strand.
GGCTCACACCTGGTCATGGTGCTGAAGGTGCCTGGCTTCCACCCTGATTCATGGCACTGAAAGGGTGCCTGGCCCTCACACCCCGGGTCATGGTGGCTGAGGGGTTCCCGGCCCTCACACCCCGGGTCATGGTGGCTGAGGGTTCCTGGCCTCACACCCCGGGTCATGGGGGTGAAGCGGTTCCCGGCCATCACACTCCGGTCAGGTGCCAGGGGTGCCCGCCCTCACACCCCTGACTGGCACCAGAGCCCGGCCCTAACACTCTGGGTCGAGGTTGAAGGTGCCTGGCCTCACACCCTGATTCATTTCTACTGAAGGTGCCTGACTACACCCCAGGTCATCACTGAGGTGCCTGACCTCACACCCTGATTCTGGTACTGGAAATCGAGCCTGCCCAACACTTGGGTCATGGTGCTCAAGGCGTGCCTGGCCCTCACACTGATTCATTTCACTGAAGGGGTGCCTGACCACACCCCGGGTCATGTGAGTGGTGCCTGGCCTCACACCCTGGTTCTGCAACACTGTAGGGGTCCCTGGCCTCACACCCCGGTTCGCAACACTGTAGGGGTGCCAGGCCCTCACACCCTGCTTCCATGGCACTGAGGTGCCTGACCTGCCCGGTTCATGACACTGAAGGTGCCTGGCCCCTCACTCTGGTCATGGCACTGAGGGGTGCCCAGCCCTCACACCACGGGTCATGGGCTGGAAGGTTCCTGCCCTCACACCCTGGCCATTGTTGGAGGGGTGGTGGCCCTCACACCCTGGGTCACACTGAAAGGGTGCCTGACCACACCCCAGGTCATGTCACTGAAGGTGCCTGGCCTCACACCCCGGGTCATGGCACTGAAGGGGTGCCTGGCCTCACCCCGGGTCATGGTGCTGAAGGGGTGCCTGGCTTTCACACCCTGATTCATGGCACTGAAAGGCCTGGCCCTCACACCCCGGGTTATGTCACTAAGGGATGCCCGCCTCACACCCTGGGCATGGGCTGAAGGGTTCCGGCCATCACACCCCTGGGTCATGGAAGAAGGGGTGCCTGGCCCTCACGCCCTGATTCTGGCACTGAAATCGAGCCCGGCCCTAGCACTATGGGTCAGTGGTGCTGAAGGTGTCCGCTGCACACCCCATTCATTTCACTGAAGGGGTGCCTGACCTCACACCCTGGCTGCGTGAAGGTGCCTGGCCTCACACCCCGGTCTGCAGCACTAGGGGTGCCCGCCCTCACACCCCGGTTCATGACACTGAAGGGATGCCCGGCCTCACACCCCTGGGTCATGGACCTAAAGGGGCACGGCCCTCACACGGGTCATGGGGCTGAAGCGGTACCCGGCCTCACACCCCGGGTCATGGTGCTGAGGGTGCCTGGCCTCACACCCCTGGGTCATGTCACTAAAGTGCCTGGCCCTCACCCAGGTCATGTCACTGAGGGGTGCCCGACCTCACACCATGATCCTGGCACTGAAATCGAGCCCGGCCCAACACTCTGGGTCATGGTGCTGAAGGGGTGCACGGCCTCACACCCCGATTTATTTCACTGAACGGGTGCCTGACCTCACGCCCTGGGCATGTGAGGAGTGCCCGGCCCTACACCCCTGGTTGCAGCACTGTAGGGTGCCTGGCCTCACACTCCTGTTTCATGGCACTGGAGGGGTGCCCGGCCCTCACACTCCTGTTCATGACATTGAAGGTGCCTGGCCCTCACACCCCGGGGTCATGGCACTGAAGGTGCCTGGCCTCAGCACCACGGGTCATGGGGTTGAGCGGTTCCCGGCCTTACACCCCTGGTTCATGGTGCTGAGGGGTGCCCGGCCGTCACACCCGGGTCATGTCACTGAAGGGGTGCCTGGCCTCACACCCCAGGTCTTGTCACTAATGGGTGCCTGGCCCTCACGCCCCTGTGTGTCATGGCACTGCAAAGTTCTGGCCCCACACCCCGGGTCATGGTGATGGGTGCCCGGCCTCACACCCCAATTCATATCACTGAAAGGGTGCCCGACCTCACACCCCGGGTCATGTGAGGGTGCCTGGCCTCACACCCTGGTTCGCAGCATTGAGGTGCCCGGCCCACACCCTCCCGGTTTATGACGCTGAAAGGATGCCCGGCCTCACACCCCGGGTCATGCACTGAAGGGGTGCACGGCCCCCACACCCCGGGTCATGGACCTTAGGTGCCCGGCCTCACCCCTGGGTCATGGTGCTGAGGTGCCTGGCCCCCACACCACGGGTCATGGGGTTGAAGCAGTTCCCGGGCCTCACACCACACGGGTCATGGGGTTGAAGCGGTTCCCGGCCCCTCACACCCCTGGGTCGGTGAAGGGTGCCTGGCCCTCACACCACGGGTCATGGAGTTGAAGCGGTTCAGCCCTCACACCACGGGTCATGGATGCTGAGGGTGCCTGGCCCTCACACCCCAGGTCATGTCACTGAAGAGGTGCCTGGCCCTCACACCCCGGGGCATGGGGTTGAAGCGGTTCCTGGCCATCACACCCCGGGTCATGGTGCTGATGGGATGCCCGGCCTCACACCCCTGATTTGCACTGAAATCGAGCCTGGCCCTAACACTCTGGGTCATGGTGCTGAAGGGGTGCCTGGCCCTCACACCCTGATTCATTTCACTGAAGGTGCCTGACCTCACACAACGGTCATGTGAAGGGGTGCCCGGCCTCACACCCTGGTCTGCAGCCCTGTAGGGTGTCCGGCCTCACACCCTGCTTCCATGGCACTGAAAGGGTGCCAGGCCCTCACACCCGGTTCATGACACTGAAGGTGCCTGGCCCTCACACCCCGGGTCATGGAACTGAAGGTGATCGGCCCTCACTCCCCGGGGTCATGCTGCTGATGGGGTGCTCGGCCCACTCCTGGGTCATGGTGCTGAGGGGTGCCTGGCCATCACATCCTGATTCATGGCACTGGAATCGAGCCCGGCCCTCATACCTGGTCATGGCACTGAAAAGGTGCCCGGCCTCACACCCCATGTCATGTGAAGGGTGACTGGCCTCACACTCCGGTTCATAGCTCTGAGGGGTGCCTGGCCTCACACCCCTGCTTCATGGCACTAAAGGGTGCCTGGCACCACACCCCGGCTCATGGCACTGGAAGGTGCCCGCCCTCACACCCCGGGTCATGGAACTGAAGGTGATCGGCCCTCACACCCCGGGGTCATGCTGCTGATGGGGGTGTCGGCCTCATACCCCGGTGGCTGAGGTGTGCCCACACCCGTCAGGGGTTAGTGGTTCCTGGCCATTCCGGGGTCATGGTGCTGATGGGTGCCAAGCCTCACACCCCACCCTGGCACTGAAATCGAGCCAGGCCTTATAATTATGGGTCATGTGTATTGAAAGGGTGCCTGGGCCTCACACCCTGATTCAGTTTTACTCAGAAGGGTACCTGACCACACCCCCGAGCAATACGTAACTGAACGAAGCATACTGA
>NW_024741157.1:0-11979 GCF_018991925.1 Homarus americanus
TTATAACCACTGTTTGAACACTTAATCTCGGCCTTATGCACTTCCACTTACACTCTGCTATACCTAACCTGACATGACCTAACCTGACATGACCTAACATGACCTAACATGACATGACCTGACATGACCTAACATGACATGACCTGACATGACCTAATCTAACAGAGACTCAAGTTCCCTTCTCCCTCTCCTAGTCTCCTCCTCCTCCCTGTCGCCTCGTTTCAGCTTTCTTGGCTACAATCTCTCACTACATCTTAAAAGTGTTGGTGGTCTCTGCTAGTATGCAAAGTCTGAGATTGCTTTCCACGTAATCTCCAACTTCTCTCTCTACGTTTAAATATTAACAAGATTCCAGGACTTGATATCATCCCCCACTTGTTCCTAGAAAGTGTTTTGTTCTGTTCACACAACAGCTTCGTACTACAACCTGTGTATCGTCTTCATGACAACATAAAAATACATTTATATAATTTCCGCTAATACAAATTTATTTGATATTCCTTGTAAAAAAATATGCATATCAATAAATCGATTCACAAATCAGAGTAATTGAATATCCATTTCAATTTTGTATAAAATTGGTTTACCAAAATATACTCTACGTGTGATAGAAATAAACAGAAAACGATAACAAGCATTAAATAATTTCGCTAAGTTTAGAAAAAACATTTTTTTAATGAAACGTTAGTAAAGTGTCTGGCAGAAGCGTAACAAATATGAGGTAGATTATGTAAAGGCGTATCATCCTAAGACCAAACTTTGTCTCATGTTACAACTAATTTACCAGAGAGAATTACTATCACGTCTGTTTCGTAAACTGTCGTGACAGTGAAGACAATATGTGGGATTATGTTCCTCTTATTATATATTGTTTGGCTACTAAACTGTACACCTCTGTGCGTGTGTGCGTGTGTGTGTGTGTGTGTGTGTTCTTGTATGCGTGTGTACGAAATATTAAGTTTTAAGACTCATGTATTCTCTAATTCTGTCTCCCTAAACTTTAGATAAAAATAAAATTTTCCAGGTAAATTCCCTCACGTAACTGACAAAGTTCACATGGGTTACATTACCTGCTAATTCTAAATGCCTAATACAATTTGTGGTGCACTGTAGGTGATAATGTCCTGATGGAGGCAGCAGCTTTATGAACCGGTGTGAAAATTTATGCATTTGGTAAAGTGAGCGTTTGTAGTTTCAACATAGTTTACTCTGTGGCTCTGAATTGGTGAAATATTTACCTGAGAGTAACAATCACATGGTATTATATCAACCTATTATTTTTAACTGTTGTGTATACCATTAAATGCCTGGGTGAATCCTGTTTTAATTTAAATAAGTTTTGAGAATCAGGCCACACAAAATACTATACAGTACATCAAATTAACATAAGACATTTCAATTAATTATTATACACATAGTAAAGTGTCTTATTAGTCCACCATGTCAAAAGTTTAATGAAATATTCACAGCCACAGAGACCATTGTGTGTTACTCCTCCTGCCTCACTCACTCACCCCGTCAGTGTCCACTTTACCCAGCCGTCTGTCTCACAACTTAGTCCCGTCCTTAACTTACACTACATAACGGCGGACATCCGACTCCCCATGTCTTGTTCCTCTCATCCACCACACCGTGACTCCCTCAATACACTAGAGTGAAGACCTCGTTCTAACAAACCCCGCTGCCTGTCGTCCACCAGTGTGTACTCGAGAGCTGAAGATATATTATGTGGTCACTGTATGAAATCTCAGCTGGTGTATCTGTTCTCATGGAAAAACGAAAGATTCCTTAAGAAATTACTTTGAGTTGAAGTCCTGAACCTCTGGATGATGTCTAACGTGCGTCATATAACATCAACAACGCACACATCACTGGTGGTATGTAGGTAGTAAAGATGTCTAGCAGTGTGGCTCCATGCGTCTGATCACCTGCTGGAGCCAATAAGGATAGATCACGCCGTAGACTAAACCTGTTTCCGACATATAAGGAAGCAGTGTGGTCGGCACTGTACTCGGACACCTTCACTTTCACAACTGTCAAATTAGGTATCCATTCATATCTGAGTGGACGTGGGGAGCCCCAGGTGCGAACTAACGACCCCTAGGGCATGAGGTAAGCGCTGCATCCACTCGGCCTCCACATTCCAATAACCATGATGATGTACGAACACACACTACAATATACACTTCATCTTCCTAATTGCTCTCGTGTCAATACCTTCAGCACCATCCCTCACCTGTGAACCTGGACTACATCACTCTTTATTAGTGTTGAAAACAGTTTAATTGGTCGCTCCTATATAGAGCTCGGGTGTTCGTCTTGTTGTTAAAATATTTTGGAATTGAAAGTTAACAGTCACCTAATAGTGAGATTTACAAGTGTGTATAAACCTGATAAGGAAAAACAACACAATTCTGTATTATTATTGGTTTACAACACGAGAGGACGATGAACATACAGGGCCACGTGAGGCGCTGTCAACTACCAGCAACACTCGACCCTTGGTGGACGACACTCAGTCGTAAACAAGAATAACAATCTCCTCTGTTGAGCTAAGCATCTTGATAACTATTGTAAACACAATTGTCTGACCCATTTCTCCTTCTCTGTCTATTTTTATCAATCAGTTTCTCAATTTCTCTTTCACACTGCCTGAATGTGTTCTAAGAGACCCTTCACCACAGAGAAGAGAATTAGAAGATCGTAAACGGAAATTATTTATCGTTTTCCTTAACTGTGAGTAAACATTGTGTTATTTAATTGGATTATTCAAGAAGTTATTTAATAGGATTTTCTTATACTGTGACCATTTTATTTATTTTCTAATTATCCATTTTCTCATAATGTTGGTAATGTTGTTGTTATTGTTAGTGGTGGCAGTAGTAGTAGTAGTGGTAACACTAATAAAGTAGTAACAGTACCAACAATAATAATAGTAACAGCAGCACTATTACTATCATCATCACCTTGACTGACGACGACAGGTTAGGGTAGAGGTTAAAGGTGTATATTGAGAGACTCAGTATATATCACAGCGCTAAATGATCTCAGGCCATAATAAGCGTTAGTGCTGGCCAGACAAATGACTTGGTCCTCTGACACAGGGGAAATTAATTCAACGCAAACACCAACATTCACGAAAGGAAAATGAATCATTAGGGCATTACATGATAATCCTAATCTGATTAACAAGTGATCTGATGGTTAGTACCTGTTAAACACTGATCTGAGGGGTAGTAAGTAATCTGATAGAACGAGTAGATGTTAGTATTGTTTTATTATCAACTTTTGTTCTTACTATAGACAGAAAACTATTCCCTAAAACGTCCGTGGAAGAAAAAATACAAAAGTGAACAAAACAGCACAAGGGAGAGCTTTTTTTTTTTGGAGTGAGGGGAGGGGGGCGTCTACTGCCTTGGCTTTGAACTGTTTCAAGTCGCTAATGGGAGAGGAAATCCATTCAGGAAGAGAAGTTCACTTTTCAGCTGTCGAAAAAAAGGTTGGGAAAATCTTTGTTTCTATGTATGTCGCTTCTGGTCATTTTCTCTGCCCGCTGACTACTTGACGCCTTTTGTACACATTACAACAGTTCTGAGAAACATCAAAATAATTAACAGGGAAATACAGACCAAACAGCCTTAAAATAAACTTCAGTAATTATCATTGGTGAATTTGTGAAGTTAAGAACATGATGGAGTAAAGTTCTTATAAACGTAAAATGAAACACGAAATTGTTATCAACAAATCTATTAATATAATTAAGAAGGGTTCCGCAAGTCCTTCATAACGGAGTGTAATGTTATGAGGTCACTGAACCTCACTAAACACACGTCATCAACAACACACTGAATCTGTTACGGAAATATTAGGAGAGTTTTGGAGCCTCCCGTCTGTTTACGTCATATCCTAGACACTATATTGGTTTAAGAATTACCGAGACAGTCTGGAGAGGCATTTGTATGGGAATTATGGTTCTGTTGGAGTTATAAGTTGTAGTGTTCGCGGAGGTAGGATATAGTGGAGACGGGATGATCACTGATAAAATTAATACAAAAGTAAAAAATATAGTTCATAAGAAAGCCTCGGGAAGCAACACTAATGAGGATAGTAAAAGAAACAGTGACAACAACAATAAATAAGTGGAAAAGTAAAAAAACAAACAATAAAATGAGTAAATAAAAAGAAAAATCAAAGGAGAGTAGTAAGAGAGTAAAACTCTTATGACATACTCTTACGGACTTCTTGGGAGGTTTCAGGACATCAAAGGCAAAAATGACAACCTCAGCAGACTCGCTCACGGAAGATGATTAAACATGAGAGGCACGGAAGGCAATCCCCGTCGACTGAGTCTCTGAGAAGCAATACTGGTTGTCTGAGAGAATGAGGAAGGGAACCAAGATGAGAAATGGTCAAGAGACGTATTCAAAACTTTAAATTAAAACCAATAACAGTTGTACACTGGTGGAGGGATCAGTGGGCTGCGGCTGATTGAACTATTGTTTGACTAAAGAAAAGGAGAAGTTTGAGTTTTAAGACTGAACCTCAATTTCGAACTCGTGACTGACACAAAGAAACTGATACCTTTACAAATCTACTCTCGAGATACCATCTCAATCAACGCACCTTTCGAGCTTCTTGTCCTGAATGATCTCGTGGAATTGACAGGAAGGAAAAAGACACTCGACCTTTGTCTGAACATAAGTAAAAGAATCGAGGTGGTGAGGGTTATGGAGGAAAGAGTCGGTTTCTCATCACAAAAAAAAAACATGGGTTACATCCACTAATTCAGAGGGAGAGTCATGTCAGTATTTATCATTCGTTTTGTCTTCGAGGAAGGAAAAAATATTAAAGTGGGTCCCACATGTATGACTGGCAGTTAGGGAAAGTGTGGACACAGCACACTGTATACTAAAACTTCAGTACACAATGATACTGACATGCAGGGAGGCGGCAACAGTGCTGGAGGATAGAGTAATGTATTTCAACACTCCTGGATATATTTCAGTCTAGCGCCAGACCTCACGAGACACTGTTTAGTGGTTTAGGTCAGGTGAAAGATGTAGCTCATATATCACTGGCCCGAAGGACCTGACCCCGAAACATCACTCAGGACCAAGAGCGAGGTTTTCAAGAAGCTACAGTACTAGACATTGCTGCTACTCGTCGTCAGAAACATATAGACGAATAGAAAATATTAGTAAACTAACTTAGTGACTGTCGTGTCCTCAGAAAATCTAAAACAAACATAACAAGTATATAAAATATATATATATATATATATATATATATATATATATATATATATATATATATATATATATATATATATATATATATATATATATATATATATATATATATATATATATATATATATATATATATATATATATATATATATATATATATATATATATATATATATATATATATATATATATATATATATATATATATATATATAATTTTTTTTAATAACATCAAATGTATGCTAACTTACTCCCTGTTTAAATATACTAAACGATTCTGTGTATTAGTAGCGTTTTGTGTTAATGCTCTCAGGGTTGACGTGGGATGCACAATAAACTGAACAATGAGGAAAGCAAAAAAATACCAAATTTCTAGGTTTATACACAGACGAGAATCTAAGGTGGAAGGAAAGTGCCCTATACATCCATCAAAGGCTTAATAGTGTGTGTGACAGAAACATGTCGGTCTACTGTTTAACACTAGTCTCCAGAGGACACCCCGTCAGAGGTAATGTACTGTGTTTCCGATAGTAGTGGCACACAAGAGACCTATCACAGTACATACCTCACCTCACCAATACTCAGTTTTACATAAACACCGATGTTCCCCACAACTATACTGTATATACGAGTACAAGGGGTGACGCGAGATGTGTACTGTACACTACCCCGGGGCGAGCATCTTGTTAAACATAAGAACACAAGAAGGGAAGAAACTGCAGCGGGCCTATTGGCCCATACTGGGCAGTCCCATTTACACCCAACCCCTAATTGCCCATATATCCATCCAACCTATGTTTGAAGCTATCCACGTATTCGAGTTAATGATGATATTTGGTAACTTGTTCCACTCGTCCACCACTCTATTTCCAAACCAATGTTTACCTATTTCGGGCATAAATCTAAATTTGTCGAATTTAAAACCATTGTTACGAGTTCGCTCCTAGTTGGATAGTTTGAGTACCTTTGTAATGTCCACCTTTGTTCAGTCTTGACTTCCATTTATACACCTCTATCATATCGCCCCTCACTCTACGTCTCTCGAGGGAGTGCAAATTAAGATGCTTTAACCTGTCTCTGTACTCAAGGTTCCTAATGCCCGGGATTAGCCTTGTCATTCGCCTCTGAATTTTTTCTAAGGATTCTAAATCCATTCTGTAATACGGTGACCAGAAAAAACTGCGTGATCCAAGTGAGGCCTCACAAGAGCAAGATATAGTTTTAGGATGACCTCGCTAGTCTTGTAACTAACACTCCTTTGTATGCACCCAAATACTTTATTAGCCTTGTTTCGAGCAAATACACATTGTTTACTTGGCTAAGATTCCTACTTATCATTACTCCTAAATATTTCTCGCAATCGGATTTTTCAATAACATCGTTGTTCATAATTATGGTTTCTGGTTTCCCTGTTTTCATCTCCTATACTGAGTACTTTACATTTGTCCACATTGAATTTCACCTGCCATTTTTCAGACCATTCGGAAAATTTGTTTAAAGCTTCCTGTAGTTTTGAGGAGCCCTCGTCAGATTTAATTACACGCCCTATTTTAGTGTCATCAGCAAATTTACTTATGTTGCTGTCTACAGTACGCCGATATCTATGTCGTTTATGTAGAGAATAAATAATAATGGTCCAGGTACTGAGCCTTGGGGAACTCTACTAGTAACGTTGCTCCAATCGGATTTAGTGCCGTTAATGCTCACTCGCTGTTTCCTGTCCTGTAACCACGCCCTAATCCATTTTATAATATCTCCTTTAATGCCATGAGCCTCCACTTTTCTTATTAGTCTTTCGTGCGGGACTCTGTGGAAGACTTTGCTAATGTCGAGATATATACCACATCATAATTGTGCCCCTCATCCACAATACTAAGTTATTATTATTATTATTATTATTATTATTATTATTATTATTATAACACAGCATATTAGAAATGTGCTTCAAGCTATGTACAATGATTTACCTACAAATACTGACTGACGACAACAATGAAAATAACAAGCACAGAAGAAAAATAAAGGGATAAAATAATCAGGGGAAACATACAAAATTTTAAATCAGATAATGGCCAGTGTACTGTAAGTGATTGTATAAAATCATTAAATAAATCAAATGTTACTATTGTCGTGGTCAACTCACCCAGAGCTCTGATAAAACATTAGTCAAATAATTACCTTGAAAATAGTTAGCCAAATATTTTGAAGTCAGAAAATAACATTATTGGCATGAGTGACGGAACATCCAGTGATAAAACTATACACCTGCAGTATTAAATTTTTGAAAACCAGCATTGAAAAAAAAAATTAATAGAATCTGTATTGCGAAAAGTCCGTATTAACGACTTGCTTCTATTAAAAGCTTGCCAATTAAAACTTATTACATTTTTCTGATGGTAATTTCATACACTATTACACAGATTTAATTAAAAATATCATATACACGAGTGTTGATATCAGAACCTCCTGTGACCGAGCGCTGCCATAGTGGCCAGCTGTCTAAGATCACTACCATAGTGGCCACACTGTGTACCATCACTACCATAGTGGCCACACTGTGTACCATCACTACCATAGTGGCCACACTGTGTACCATCACTACCATAGTGGCCACACTGTGTACCATCACTACCATAGTGTCCAGACTGTGTACCATCACTACCATCATGTCTACCACCGCTACCATATTGTCCAGACTGTCTACCACCGCAACCATAGTGGCCAAACTGTCTACCATCACTACCATCATGTCTACCACCGCTACCATAGTGTCCAGATTATTGCCACCGTCACTACCACACCACGATCACCACCACTACCACAGCACGCTCACCACCACTACCACGCCACGCTCACCACCACTACCACACCACGCTCACCACCACTGCCACACCACACTCATCACCACTACCACACCACGCTCACCACCACTACTACACCACGCTCACCACCACACCACACTCACCACCACTACCATACCACGCTCAACACCACACCACGGTCACCCCCACTACCACCCCACGGTCACCACCACTACCATACCACTCTCACCACCACTACCACACCACGCTCACCATCACTACCACATCACGATCACCACCAAGACCACCACTACCACACCATGATCACCACCACAACCACACCATGATCACCACCATTACCACTTCACACACTGTTCTAATTCTCCACACCACACACACAGTACTCAATATCCAGCCCAGCACACACGGTACACCACAAACCAGCCTTTAGCGGTACACCCAACCCAGTCCAAGCTTCTCTAACGACTTGTGGACCTCCTGCACCTAGGGCGTTATTGTTCAATGCCTCGTTGTTCTTTCCTTGTTTTAACTTTTTCTAGAATATTGGTATGGACAACAACACATTCACTGTACAGTAGGTATAATTTAGGTATATTTTGTAGACACACGTTTTTTAAATACATGTTGTATTGATGTGCTTTCATGTCAGAGTAATGATGATTTTGTTTGTTTAATTTTCCAATACATCAAAACATTATTGTTGTTATTTTTTTTTTAGTTTCCCTATGAATCCTTTCCAGCGATTGACAATACTAATATTAACAAGTAAACACGTATTTGGGAGTATAATGATAATATTGTTAACATTTCGTTTCCTTTAATATTTGTTTCCATAATTCTCATATTCACCTGTAATAATTCTTCTCACCTGATGAATGACTCCTCTTTATTGTATGAATATAATATACACTCGTGTAGAACAATTCGAGGAAAACTTTAGATATTTCCTGTTCTCTAGGAGCGTTAGTCATAGCCGCACTGTTCGCCTGAAATAAACCAGAATAAAAGACATCGTTTGCCATGTACACACAGACACATCCATCAAGAACTACACGGCTGTCAGGAGTTGTGTTTCTTAACGTTGTTCTGGGACGAATAGTTCAGACGTGGTGTACTAGACTGGCTCGGTCACTATGTAATAGACCGACTCAGTCACTATTTACTAGATTGTCTAAATTTAAATTTAATTACAGGTAAACACAATGACCAAGAAATAAATGTGCCAGGCAGCCGGGTACTGACATAAGAAGTGAGGATTTTTTTCCAAGATTAATGTTCCTCGTCAGTCTCGTCACCATCATTCTCTCCGTTTATTTTTAAATTCTGCGTCATTTTTGATGGTTACAAGTGTTCCCTGAAGAATGCAGTGATGGGTAGGGAAACACCGGGTAACACTGAAGTCCGTTTATTAAGGGATAGGAGAAATACAAGTGGTGACTAGCGTGTGCCATGCATGGCTCACACAGTCAGACTGAGACTGCCTTGCCATATGGCAGCCTCGGGGCAATGTTGCCACATAACACGTGCAGTGTTGCCACGTAATTATATATATAAATGCTACTCGGTACAGTAGCTTATTTACAAGGTTGCTACTCGGCACAGTAGCTTAGATGCATAACCTACATCTCCCTCCCCCCTCACGCTCATAGTCTTTGTCTTGAGCGGACTTCTTAGTCCTAAGTCGCTCCGAGCGTCGAGGTGCACTGTGGGGCGGATCCTCGTGAGGTGTAGGTGACTCGTCCTCGGTCAGGGGGCCAGCAGCAGGGGGTGGGACTGGCCGGAGGAAGCGGCGGTTCCTCCACCAGACACGGCCGCTCGGCATCCTGACCTTGTAGTCCCGCGACTAGCCGACGCCCATCACTATGCCCACCTTGTCCCAACGTGTCGTCGTCGGGTCCTGGACGCGGACAAGGGCACCAATCTCCAATGGCTGAAGAGGGCGGGCACGGTCGTCATACCGAGCCTTGGCGTCCTGGGCACGTGTAGCGGCGCGGCGGTCGCAGCTCTCGGCTCTGGTCTGTCACTCCTTCGCAAAAGCCTTGGCGTGTGCAGGAATGCAAGAGCGGAGAGGGTGACCATACAGGATCTGGGCAGGGGAGCGTCCTGTGTGGGTGGGAGTGGACGCGGGTTCAGGGCAACTCTGTGCGGCAGCGCCAGGCGCGTCGCACGTTAACTCATGCACCCTGCTGGCGGTGTACCGAGCAGCTGGGATCTGCTCGGGAAAGTCTCTGAGTACCACGCCTAACTCCTTGCAGTGCTCCCACGACAACAAGGGTGTAGCGAGAGTAGGCTGCACGTCGATCCATCCGTGACACGACCTGTTGCCGTAGGTGATCTCGGCTTGAAACGAGCCCACAGCGTCCGGCATCTGGGAACCGTCCGCATTGTAGTACTGCAGCTGCGGCAGTGGTCCCAGGCCGCGTTTGGTGAGGCCCAGTTTCTGGAGGTGCTTCAACCCAATCACCGTTGTATCAGCGCCGGTGTCCGGTATCACCTCGATGTGACCCGACACATCACCGTGTGTGACGGCGACGCGGATGGTGGGGGAAGGGGTAGCCCTGGGGCGTGTGGTCGATTCCACCCTCCTGATGTGACTCTGCTGCTGCTTGGGGCTGCGTGGGCCATCTGGAGGGGGCTGCGTGCGAACCACCCCGAGGGAAGTGCGCTGCTTTCCTCCTTGTCTCGGGCTTTTGGGCATGGGTTGGCGGCAGCACTTGTCGTAGTGTCCATAGCGACCGCAGGCCTGACACTTGCGGCCTCGTGCAGGGCACCTGTCTGTGTTAGACCAGTGGCCCTTACGGTCACATCCACGACACAGTGCGTCGGCGGCCGGGCATGTCTTGGGGCTGTGCTGCTTCCACAGCTGCCACAGGAAGCACTAGGCGGAGGCGTGGAAGAACGTGTGGCAGCCTTCGCGTTGTTGGCCGCCTTCTTACCCTTCTTGTATTGTGATATAGCTCTCACAGCAGGTGGGGCCCGTAAGGCAGAGGTGGCGGACTTGGTGGCCTCGTATGACCGACATTCAGTCACTACCACCTGGAGTGTGGAGGAAGCGTCCAGGAGGATGAGTCGCTGCACCAACTCTTCCTGCCTGACACCTGCCAAGATCCCATGCTTGATCCAGGCTTCCTCACATTCCCGGCTGTGCGCCTTGCAGACGTCGAACTCCTCCGACAAACTCTTCAAACGCACAAAAAAGTCGTCAAAGGATTCGTTCTCCGCTTGCTTGCAGCTGGTGAAGGCGCGGCGACGCAAATCCTCGTTATTCCGACCCTGAACATGCTCCTGTAAAAGGTCGAGCACATCCGTCACTGAAGAGGTAGAATCGGGAGGCACCTGCAACATGTGCTCCAAAACTCTCTGGGTCTCCAGCGACAAACACATCCGCAGTTGGATGAGCTGTTTGTTTGGAGGCATGCTGTCAAGGTCCACCATCGTGGAGTAATCTGGCCAACGCCGCCTCCACTCACGAAAAAGCTGAAACGTGACGTCTGGTGAGAGGGCGGGTGGAGGTTGAACAGATGCCTTGGGAGCTGTTTGTTTGGAGGCAAGAGTACCTGGAGGACGCTGGTGTGGTGGAGGAGGGAGGATATTGGCGCCTTCATGTGCGCTACCTGCGAGTGAGGGAGGGTGGGTTAGCACCAGGGTCGCCAATAGTGCCTCAAAATGCAACTTTTCCTCCTCTCTTCGTGTCTCTTCCCTCTGAAGTTCAATCTCTCTGCGTCTTTCGTCCCGGTCGTCCATCCACCTCAGAAATCAGAATTGTGGCAATGTCCGTCACTGGAGGTGGAGGATGAGAGTCTGTGCCCGGTGGAGGGGAAGGTGGTGGGGAGTCGTGTCTCCCATCTTGACGTTGTTCCTTCTTACCGCCCATCTTAGTGTGTGCGTCGACTGCACTGTTTAGTATA
>NW_024741158.1:0-8528 GCF_018991925.1 Homarus americanus
ATCTGGGAGTGTCGGACGTGTACCTGGGAGTGTCAGAGGTGTACCAGGGAATGTCAGTGGAGTACCTGGTATAGTAAGCTTTGTCAGATCAAACTATGCCAGTAGAAAAACATACATCTCTAGGGTTATAATTTGTAAAATGTAAGGATGCATTATCGCCTCAGGGACTATATTAGATACTGCACATGATGTTACTGTCTACTTTAAATGTATCATCAGTTCTCTGAGCATGAAAGCTTTGGTCTTGGCAGGAGGTGTAGTGATGGTTTGTCAGACCACAGCTTACATGGCGAGGAAAGCCAGACTTGACCCGACATTAGGGAGGTCAAAAGTATAGGGTATCTCTTGCTGCTGACCAGGGTTACAAATCAACTAGCTCCCCTCCCATGTGACATGTCACCACAACAGACATGTAAGAAGGCACCAGCCGACTCTCTTCCAATATACAATAATCTACTCTCGGAACAAAGGCCGGACCTGACCTCACATTAGCCAGGTCAAATGTAACCCTCGGAGCCCAACTCAAGGGGCCACAAATCAACCAGGGCCTCTCATGTCACACGGCCCCACCTGATGACTTCTCCAGAAAGTACGTCTTAAATCTCAGAAACTCCAGTCTGACCCGACATTAGGGAGGTCAATTGTAGGGGAACTCTCACGGTTGCTCTCCCAATATACACACGGCCCCACCTGATGACTTTCCCAGATAGTTTCTGAAAAGTCCAGACCTGACCTCACATTGGCCAGGTCAAATGTAAGGAGACCCTTTGCCGCCCCCCCCTCCCCGACCAGCTGAACCTGACGGCTCGCATCCCAATATATAGGACGTCCTAGTCCTCCCTCAGGGAATTTGGCAGAGTCAGAGAGAGAGACACACAGGGATCGGAGGAGGAGGTCCACCTCAGCCGAGTCCCGCTCACGGGAGGAGAGTCATGCAGGACTTCCCTCCCCGACTTCCCTCCGGTGTCCCAGCTAAGCAGTCGCCCTCCCGACACCAGTGTCCCAGCTAAGCAGTCGCCCTCCCGACACCAGTGTTCCAGCTAAGCAGTCTCCCTGCTAGGCCTTCCCCTAGGTCACGTGAGTGTTTGTCAGAGCTTTCCATGGGATGAGTTACCTACGTGGGAAGTGTATTCATTTCATGTTCGTGTCCGAGAATCAGTGTCTAGTAACGTAATATGATGTCCTAGTAACGTAAATATAATGTCCTAGTAACTTCAATAGAAGGTGTTATTAACGTGTCCATGTCATGTTCGTAATTAATAAAGAGTTGTAACGAAGCCGTGTTTGAGAAGTCGCCTTCAAGAACGTAATACATGTGTATTGACATAGAAGATACGATAAGTGTACGATAAGTGTAAATAACTATCACGGCCACGCTACCAAAATCTTCCTCTCTCTTTATACTCTTATACTATCAATATTCTACCTATATGTAATCTTCTTTTTGTGAATATTTTGTAGCATTACAATGGTGACAGCGAACTATATACGTTAATCCACGCCTTCCTCGCTTAGCCATTACAATGGCGGCAGCGCACTTAAAGTAAGAACTCACGCCTCTTAACTTTAGTGTTCAGTACAGTGATAGTTAGAATCTTTTGAAGTAATCTCGTAACTATCTTGACGAAGCAGGCAGTACAAGGGTGGTTGCATTCGTAACATTATATTGGTGGCATTCACGCTTCCCTCGTCCCTTGTTATTGGTAACAGTGTACTTAACGTAAACCCATGCCCTCCCTCATTTTAGCCATAACACCTGACTCGTTGTTTGAGTATTGTTCGAAAGTGCGTGATAAGGAGTTCATGCAAGATATAGTTTCATTATATTGGCGGCAGCATACTATATGTAACTCACGCCCTCCTTGTCCCTTGTTATAGGTGACAGCGAACTATATATGTAATTCACGCCTCCCTCGCTTAGTTATTATAATGGTAGCAGCGAACTTAACGTAAACTCGCGCCTTCCCTCGGTTAGCCATAACACCTGGCTCTTTTCATCCTTCATTTGATTCAGTCTAAGTATTGTCTACAATTGTGTAATAAGTAATTCCTGTGTCGTAGCGTCGTAGCGTGAAAAGTGTCCTAGTGTGTCACCGTTACAGCTCAAGTAAATGTCTCTCGTCGTGGTATGCGCGAATTTTTTTCTAGAAATATGTTCAGTGCTTAACGTGATTTCTCAGTGTCCCCCGCGATCTGTGACATTCTCAGTAGCCCAAGAGCAGTTTGATTGTTGGTCAGTGTTGAACGTAGAAATTTTTTCAGTTATGAAAGCGGTGTCTGTACTAACTGTTATAACTTAACATGTCTTTTAACCTACATCCTCCTCCCTGTCTTAATCCTCACCTCACCCTCCTTACCCTTCCTCCCATCCCTGCCCCGCCCTGCCCCGCCCCGCCCCGCACCGCCGTTCCGTGCCCCGCCCTGCCCCGCCCCGCCGTTCCGTGCCCCGCAAAGCCCCGGCCTGGCCCGATCAACCACGCCCCAGCTCCCCCCACCTCACCCGCCACGCCTCGCCCCACCCCGCCCCGGCCTGGCCAGCCGCGTCCCGCAGCCGCGCCCTGCCTCGCCTCCCCTAGGTCACTGTGACCACCAATCCCCATATGTTTTGTCCCGTGAGTTATGCTTTGAAATCGGTGGTTAGTGTTACTTAATATTGCGATAATTACAGAGCTTCACTCAGTGTGTTTTTATGCTAGTATGATTTGTAATGTACTCTTTGACGCGTAGTGATAAATAATATTCAATGTAGTGAGCAGAGCTTCACTCCCTGACCCAGCCTAATGAGAAAATTGTCGTGACGGAAATAATAGTTACCAAACATTGACGTAACTTATAAAGTAATTTTTTTTTTTTGCGAATGCACTTCCAACTAATCCATCATCCCTTTAGGATTGTTTCTCTGGCAAATATCACACACAGTACCGCCCCATGGCTAGCCGGAATCCGACCACAGCACATATAAGAAGAGAAGTAGCAGCGTGAGGAATGCAGCACCACACCCGCCACACACCACCCCACTTCTTTCAAGTCCTACCTGGTCTAGGATTAAGAAGAGTTTATATTTTTCTACTAGGAAGTTAAGGAGTGTGGAATGAAGTGCCACACAACGAACCCTGGTGAGCCCAGCCAGGGAGGGATTCACCACTGTGGAAGGTGTAAGACAGGACGGTCTTTGGTCTCGCCGACACTCACGTACGGAGGGCGAGGCCTGGTCCGCGGAACCTGCCTTACGAGTCATCTAAGGAGACGACAGCCCAAGCAGTGGACCGGCTTTCATCCCGGCCGGAGAGGGCCGACGGCAGATGAACAGAAAATCGTCTGGAATATGTTGAAAACGAAAATGTATAAAGAAATACAGATGGAGCAGAAAAATTCATCTGGAATATGACGGAAAACGAAGATGTATAAAGAAACGCAGATGGGCAGAAAAATCGTCTGGAATATGAAAATGAAGATGTATAAAGAAACGCAGATGAGCAGAAAAATCGTCTGGAATATGAAAATGAAGATGTATAAAGAAACGCAGGTGAACAGAAAAATCATCTGGAATATTATAGAAACCAGGAGGAAGTGAGAAGAAGTCAGATGTGGTGACACGACCTACAAAGTGCGGTATTGAAGAAAGAAAAACGTGCTATGTGAAGACAGAAGAAACGCTGTGCTGACATCAGAAGAAAGTCGACGATGACAAGGTGGATAATCAGAAGGACCAATCGACTACCGTTGTTGTGCTGCCAGCATTCCTTATTTTCAGATACCAGCTGGATGGAGGACTTGAGCCATGCTGGACCCAACAAATGTACTGATGTTGTTGATGTTGCTGATGTGTAATAAAAAGATATAACACCCTAACATGTTAAGCAGGAGCATTTTGTATGAAGTATTTCATTCTCTGATTTTTGTTAACATGTACTACAAAGAATGTTTTTTAAAAAAAAGATTAGTCACTTTTTCTATGAGTTCATTTGATCAATGTTTTGCACTACGAAACACAATGTTGTAGCCATTTACTGACTGAGATGAAATATTATTTTGACACGGCCTGGTTAGGCAATGTAACACCTGATTTTGTTTGTAGAATGTGATTTGCAAGTTTGCCTCGGACACTATGCTAGATATGAAGGATCTTTAGATCACTCTATGTTCACTTACTGTGTATGTATTTTATTTTTTTCTCCTGTCATAGAAGCTTTAATCTTGGCGGGAGGTATAGTAAGCTTTGTCAGATCAAACTATGCCAGTAGAAAAACATACATCTCTAGTGTTATAATTTGTAAAATGTAAGGATGCATTATCGCCTCAGGGACTATATTAGATACTGCACATGATGTTACTGTCTACTTTAAATGTATCATCAGTTCTCTGAGCATGAAAGCTTTGGTCTTGGCGGGAGGTGTAGTGATGGTTTGTCAGACCACAGCTTACATCGCGAGGAAAGCCAGACTTGACCCGACATTAGGGAGGTCAAAAGTATAGGGTATCTCTTGCGGCTGACCAGGGTTACAAATCAACTAGCTCCCCTCCCATGTGACATGTCACCACAACAGACATGTAAGAAGGCACCAGCCGACTCTCCTCCAATATGCAATAACCTACTCTCGGAACAAAGGCCGGACCTGACCTCACATTAGCCAGGTCAAATGTAACCCTCGGAGCCCAACTCAAGGGGCCACAAATCAACCAGGGCCTCTCATGTCACACGGCCCCACCTGATGACTTCTCCAGAAAGTACGTCTTACATCTCAGAAACTCCAGTCTGACCCGACATTAGGGAGGTCAAGTGTAGGGGAACTCTCACGGTTGCTCTCCCAATATACACACGGCCCCACCTGATGACTTTCGCAGATAGTTTCTGAAAAGTCCAGACCTGACCTCACATTGGCCAGGTCAAATGTAAGGAGACCATCTTCAGACCTGACGGCTCGCATCCCAATATATAGGACGTCCTAGTCCTCCCTCAGGGAATTTCGCAGAGTCAGAGAGAGAGACACACAGGGATCGGAGGAGGAGGTCCACCACAGCCGAGTCCCGCTCACGGGAGGAGAGTCATGCAGGACTTCCCTCCCCGACTTCCCTCCGGTGTCCCAGCTAAGCAGTCGCCCTCCCGACACCAGTGTTCCAGCTAAACAGTCTCCCTGCTAGGCCTTCCCCTAGGTCACGTGAGTGTTTGTCAGAGCTTTCCATGGGATGAGTTACTTATGTGGGAAGTGTATTCATTTCAGGTTCGTGTCCGAGAATCAGTGTCTAGTAACGTAATATGATGTCCTAGTAACGTAAATATAATGTCCTAGTAACTTCAATAGAAGGTGTTATTAATGTGTCCATGTCATGTTCGTAATTAATAAAGAGTTGTAACGAAGCGATGTTTGAGAAGTCGCCCTTAAGACGTAATAGATGTGTATTGACGTATAAGATACGATAAGTGTAAATATCTATCACGAGCACGCTACCAAAGTCTTCCTCTCTTTTATACTCTTATACTATCAATATTCTACCTATATGTAATCTTCTTCTTGTGAATATATTGTAACATTACAATGGTGGCAGCGAACTTAACGTAAACTCACGCCTTCCCTCGGTTAGCCATAACACCTGGCTCGTCTCATCCTTCATTTAATTCAGTTTAAGTATTGTCTACAAGTGTGTAATAAGGAATTCCTGCATAGTAGCGTGAAAAGTGTCCTAGTGTGTCACCGTTACAACTCAAGTAAATGTCTCTCGTCGTGGTATGCGCGAATTTTTTCTAGAAATATGTTCAGTGCTTAACGTGATTTCTTAGTGTCCCGTGCGATCTGTGACATTCTCAGTAGCCCAAGTGCAGTTGATTGTTGGTCAGTGTTGAACGTAGAAATTGTTTCAGTTTTGAAAGCGGTGTCTGTACTAACTGTTATAACTTAACATGTCTTTTAACCTACATCCTCCTCCCTGTCCTAATCCTCACCTCACCCTCCTTACCCTTCCTCCCATCCCTGCCCCGCCCTGCCCCGCCCCACCGTTCCGTGCCTCGCCCCGCCCCACCGTTCCGTGCCTCGCCCCGCCCCACAAAGCCCCGGCCGGGCCCGATCAACCACGCCTCGGCTCCTCCCCACCTCATCCGCCTCGCCGCGTAAGACCTCACTAATCCCCCGTCTTTTGTCCCGTAAGCTATATGTTGATGATGATGGTTAATATAAAGTAATATTGCGATGAATGCAGAGCTTCACTCAGTGGATTTTTATGCTGTTATGATTTGTGATGTACTCTTTGACGCGTAGTGATAAATGATATTAAGTGTAGTGTGCAGAGCTTAACTCCCCGACCCAGCCTGATGAGAAAATTGTCGTGACGGAAATAATAGTTACCAAACATTGACGTAACGTATAGAGTAAATTTTTTTTTTTTGCGAATGCACTTCCAGCTAATCCATCATCCCTTTAGGATTGTTTCTCTGGCAAATATCACACACAGTACCGCCCCATGGCTAGCCGGAATCCGACCACAGCACATATAAGAAGAGAAGAAGCAGCGTGAGGAATGCAGCGTGATGAATGCAGCACCACACCCGCCACACACCACCCCACTTCTTTCAAGTCCTCCCTGGTCTAGGATTAAGAAGATTTTATATTTTTCTACTCTAGGAAATTAAGGAGTGTGGAATGCAGCGCCACACAACGAACCCTGGTGAGCCCAGCCAGGGAGGGATTCACCACTGTGGAAGGTGTAAGACAGGACGGTCTTTGGTCTCGCCGACACTCACGTACGGAGGGCGAGCCCTGGTCCGCGGAACCTGCCTTACAGTCATCTAAGGAGACGACAGCCCAAGCAGTGGACCGGCTTTCATCCCGGCCGGAGGGGGCCGACGGCAGATGAACAGAAAATCGTCTGGAATATGTTGAAAATGATGATGTTGCAGAGAAGAAATACAGATGGAGCAGAAAAATCCATCTGGAATATGACAGAAAATGAAGATGTATAAAGAAACGCAGATGAACAGAAAAATCGTCTGGAATATGAAAATGAAGATGTATAAAGAAATACAGATGGAGCAGAAAAATTCATCTGGAATATGACGGAAAATGAAGATGTATAAAGAAACGCAGATGAACAGAAAAATCGTCTGGAATATGAAAATGAAGATGTATAAAGAAACGCAGATGAGCAGAAAAATCGTAATCTGGAATATATTGAGCAAAGATGTATAAAGAAACGCAGATGAACAGAAAAATCGTCTGGAATATGAAAATGAAGATGTATAAAGAAACGCAGATGAGCAGAAAAATTCATCTGGAATATGAAAATGCTCTAAACGTAGAGGAAGCGCAGGTGAACAGAAAAATCATCTGGAATATTATAGAAACCAGGAGGAAGTGAGAAGAAGTCAGATGTGGTGACACGACCTACAAAGTGAGGTATTGAAGAAAGAAAAACGTGCTATGTGAAGACAGAAGACGTCCTGTGCTGACATCAGAAGAAAGTCGACGATGAAAAGGTGGATCATCAGAAGGACCAATCGACTACCGCTGTTGTGCTGCCGGCATTCCCTATTTTCAGATACCAGCTGGATGGAGGACTTGAGCCATGCTGGATCCAACAAATGTACTGATGTTGTTGATGTTGCTGATGTGTAATAAAAAGATATAACACCCTAACATGTGAAGTAGGAGCATTTTGTATTTTGCATTTAATTCTCTGATTGTTGTTATCATGTACGACAAAGAATGTTTTTTTTTTTATAAGATTAGTCACTTTTTCTATGAGTTCATTTGATCAATGTTTTGTATTACCAAATGCAATGTTGTAGACATACTACCGAGTGGGACGAATTCTTATTTTGACACGGCCTGGTTAGGCAATGTAACACCTGTTTTTGTTTGTAGAATGTGATTTGCAAGTTTGCCTCGGACACTATGCTAGATATGAAGGATCTTTAGATCACTCTATGTTCACTTACTGTGTATGTATTTTATTTTTTTCTCCTGTCATAGAAGATTTAATCTTGGCGGGAGGTATAGTAAGCTTTGTCAGATCAAACTATGCCAGTAGAAAAACATACATCTCTAGGGTTATAATTTGTAAAATGTAAGGATGCATTATCGCCTCAGGGACTATATTAGATACTGCACATGATGTTACTGTCTACTTTAAATGTGTCATCAGTTCTCTGAGCATGAAAGCTTTGGTCTTGGCGGGAGGTGTAGTGATGGGTTGTCAGACCACAGCTTACATCTCAGAAACAGTCCAGACTTGACCCGACATTAGGGAGGTCAAGTGTAGGGTAACTCTCACGGCTGACCAAGGGTTATAAATCGGCCAGGCTCCCCTCCCATGTCACACATGTAAGGGGGCACCGGCCGGCTCTCTCCCAATATACACAATGGCCTACACCGCAGAAGAAGTCCAGACCTGACCCTACATTAGCGAGGGCAAATGTAAGGAGACCCTTCGCCCCCCTCCCCCCCCCGATCAGCTCAACCTGACGGCTCGCCTCCCAATATATGGGACGTCCTAGTCCTCCCTCGCACCAGAGAGAGAGAGACAGAGAGAGACAG
>NW_024741159.1:0-51266 GCF_018991925.1 Homarus americanus
GAAAAGGTGTACCTGGGATTGTCAGGGGTGTACCTGGGAGTGTCAGAGGTGTACCTGGGAGTGTCAGAGGTGTACCTGGGAGTGTCAGAGGTGTACCTGGGAGTGTCAGAGGTGTACCTGGGAGTGCCAGGGGTGTACCTGGGAGTGTCAAGAGGAGTACCTGGGAGTGTCTGAGGTGTACCTGGGAGTGTCAGAGGTATACCTGGGAGTGTCAGAGAAGTACCAGGGAGTGTCAGCAGTGTACCTGGGAGTGCCAGAGGTGTACCTGGCAGTGTCAGAGGTGTACCTGGCAGTGTTAGAGGTGTACCTGGGAGTGTCAGAGGTGTACATGGAAGTGTCAGAGGTGTTCCTGAGTGTCAGAGGTGTACCTGGGAGTGTCAGAGGTGTACCTGGGAGTGTCAGAGGTGTACCTGGGAGTGTCAAAGGTGTACCTGGGAGTGTCAGAGGTGTACCTGGGAGTGTCTGAGGTGTACCTGGGAGGCATATGAGGTGTGTACCTGGGAGTGTATGAGGTGTACCAGGGAGGTCAGAGGAGTACCTGGAGTGTCAGCACTGTACCTGGGAGTGTCAGGAGGTGTACCTGGCAGGTCAGAGGTGTACCCAGCAGTGTTAGAGAGATGTACCTGAGAGTGCCAGAGGTGCAAGGATGGAAGTGCTGAGGTGTTCCTGAGCTCAGAGAAGCCTGGGAGTGTCAGAGGTGTACCTGCCAATGTCAGAGGTGTACCTGGAAGTGTCGGAGGTGTACCTGGAAGTGTCAGAAATGTTCCTGGGAGTGTCTGAGGTATACCTTGGAGTGTCAGAGGTATACCTGGGAGTGTCAGAGGTGCACTTGGGAGTGTCAGGGGTGTACCTGGGCGTGTCAGCGGTGTACCTGGGAGTGTCAGAGGTGTACCTGGGAGTGTCTGAGGTGTTCCTGGGAGTGTCAGAGGTGTACTTGGGAGTGTCAGGGGTGTATCAGGGAGTGTCAGAGGAGTACCAGGAGGTCAGGAGTTGTACCTGGGAGGTCAGAGGTTTACCTGGAGTGTCAGGGTGTACCTGGGAGTGTCAGAGGTGCACCTGGGAGGTCAAAAGTGTACCTGGGAGGTCAGAGGTGTACCTGGCAGTGTCAGAGGTGTACCTGGGAGGTCAGGGCACCTGGGAGCAAGTCAAGAGGTGTACCTGGGGAGTGTCTGAGGTGTACCTGGGAGTGTCAGGAGGTGTACCTGGGAGCACAGAGGAGTACCTGGGAGCATGAGAGGAGTACCTGGGAGTGTCAGAGGTGTACCTGGGAGTGTCCGAGGTGTACCAGGGAGTGTCGGTGGTGTACCTGGGAGTGTCATTGGTGTACCTGGGATTGTCAGAGGAGTACCTGAAAGTGTCAGGAGTGTACCTGGAAGTGTCAGAGGTGTACCTGGGAGTGTCTGAGGTTTACCTTGGAGTGTCAGAGGTGTACCTGGGAGTATCAGGGGTGTACCTGGGAGTGTCAGGGGTGTACAGGGGAGTGACAGCGGTGTACCTGGGAGTGTCAGAGGTGTACCTGGGAGTGTCTGAGGTGTACCTGGGAGTGTCAGAGGTGTACCTGGGAGTATCAGGGGTGTACCCGGAAGTGTCAGGGGTATACCAGGGAGTGTCAGATGTGTACATGGGAGTGTCTGAGGTGTACCTGCGAGTGTCAGAGGTGTACCTGGGAGTGTCAGGGGTATACCTGGGAGCTTCAGCGGTGTACCTGGGAGTGTCAGAGGTGTACCTGGCAGTGTCAGAGGTGTACATGGGAATGTCTGAGTTGTACCTGGGAGTGTATGAGGTGTACCTGGGAGTGTCAGGTGTGTACCAGGGAGTGTCAGAGGAGCACCTGGGAGTGCCAGAGGTGTACCTGGGAGTGTCATGGGTGTACCTGGGAATGTCAGTAGTGTACCTGGGAGTGTGTGAGGTGTACCTGGGAGTGTCTAAGGTGAACCTGGGAGTGTCTGAGGTGTACATGGAGTGTCAGAGGTGTACTTGGCAGTGTCAGCGGTGTACCTGGGAGTGTCAGGGGTATACCTGGGAGTATCGGAGGTGTTCCTGGGAGTGTCAGATGTGTACCTGGGAGTGTCTGAGGTGTACCTGGGAGTGTCGGAGGTGTAGCTGGGAGTGTCAGAGGTGTACCTGGGAGTGTCAGTGGTGTACCTGGGAGTGTCAAGGGTGTACCTGGGAGTGTCAGAGGTGTACCTGGGAGTGTCAGAGGAGTTCCTGGGAGCATCAGAGGAGTACCTGGGAATGTCAGAGGTGTACTTGGAAGTGTCAGGGGTGTACCTGGGAGTGTCAGAGGTGTGCCTAAGAGTGTAAGACCTGTACCTGGGAATGTGAGAGGTGTACCTGGGAGTGTCATGGGTGTACCTGGGAGTGTCAGAGATGTACCTGGGATTGTCAAAGGTTTACCTGGGAGTGTCAGAGGTGTAACTGGGTGTGTCAGAAGCGTACCTGGGAGTGTCAGAGGTGTACCTGGGAGTGTCATTCATGTACCTGGGAGTGTCTGAGGTGTACCTGGGAGTGTCAGATGTGTACCTGAGAGTGTCAGAGGTGTACCTGGGAGTGTCAGAGGTTTACCTGGGAGTGTCATGGGTGTACCTGGGAGTGTCAGAGGAGTACCTGTGAGTATCAGAGGTGTACCTGGGATTGTCAGAGGTGTACCTGGGAGTGTCAGAGGTGTACCTGGGAGTGTCAGGGGTGTAACTAGGAGTGTCGGAGGTGTAACTGGGTGTGTCAGAAGTGTACCTGGGAGTGTCAGAGGTGTACCTGGAAGTGTCAGGGCTGGAAGTGTCAGAGGTGTACCTGGGAGTGACAGCGGTGTATTTGGGAGTGTCAGTGGTGTTCCTGGGAGTGTCAGAGGTGTACCTGGGATTGTCGGAGGTGTACCAGGGAGTGTCAGGGGTGTAACTGGGAGTGTCAGGGGTGTATGTGGGAGTGTCAGAGGTGTACTTGGCAGTGTCTGAGGTGTAACTGGGAGTGTCTGAGGTGTACCTGGCAGTGTCAGAGGTGTACCTGGGAGTGTCAGAGGAGTTCCTGGGAGCATCAGAGGAGTACCTGGGAGTGTCAGAGGTGTACCTGGGAGAGTCAGGGTGTACCTGGGAGTGTCAGAGGTGTCCCTGGGAGTGTCTGAGGTGTACCTGGGAGTGTATGAGGTGTACCAGAGTGTCAGATGTGTGTGCAGGGAGTGTCAGGGGAATGTGCCTGCAGGTGTCAGGGTGTGCCTGGGGAGTGTCAGCAGAGGTGTGCCAGGGGTGTCAGGGGTGTGCCTGGAATGTCAGGGGTGTGCCTGCTGGTGTCAGAGGGGTGTGTAGGAGTGTCAAGGTGACACCTGGGAGTGCCTGAGGTGTACCTGGGAGTGTCAGTTTTGTACCTGGAAGTGTCAGAGGTGTACCTGGGAATGTCAGAGGTGTACCTGGGAGTGTAAGAGGAGTTCCTGGGAGCATCAGAGGAGTACCTGGGAGTGTCAGAGGTGTACCTGGATGTGTCAGGGGTGTACCTGGAGGTGTCAGAGGTGTCCCTGGGAGTGTCAGAGGTGTACCTGGGAGTGTCTGAGGTGCACCTGGGAGTGTATGAGGTGTACCTGGGAGTGTCGGATGTGTACCAGGGAGTGTCAGAGGTGTACCTTGGAGTGTCAGAGGTGTACCTGTGAGTGTCAGAGGTGTACCTGGGAGTGTCATGGGTGTACCTGGGAGTGTCAGAGGTGTACCTGGGAGTGTCAGAGGAGTTCCTGGGAGCATCAGAGGAGTACCTGGGAGTGTCGGAGGTGTACCTGGGAATGTCAGAGGTGTACCTGGGAGTGTCAGAGGTGTACCTGCGAGATGTCAGTGGTGTATCTGGGAGTGTCAGGGTGTGCCTGGGGTGTCCGAGGTGTACCAGGGAGTGTCAGTGGTGTGCCTGGGAGTGTCATTGGTGTACCCGGGAGTGTCAGAGGAGTACCTGAAGTGTCAGGAGTGTACCTGGGTGTCAGAGGTGTGCCTGGGAGTGTCTGAGGTTTACCTTGGAGTGTCAGAGGTGTGCCTGGGTGTCAGGGTGTACCTGGGAGTGTCAGGGGTGTGCAGGGGAGTGACAGCGGTGTGCCTGGGAGTGTCAGGTGTACCTGGGGAGTGTCTGGGGTGTGCCTGGGAGTGTCTGAGGTGTGCCCGGAGTGTCAGAGAAGTACCAGGGAGTGTCAGCAGTGTGCCTGCAGTGTCAGAGTGTTCCTGGCAGTGTCAGAGGTGTGCCTGGCAGTGTTAGAGGTG
This sequence comes from Homarus americanus, assembly GCF_018991925.1. Classification (NCBI taxonomy): domain Eukaryota; kingdom Metazoa; phylum Arthropoda; class Malacostraca; order Decapoda; family Nephropidae; genus Homarus; species Homarus americanus. The sequence goes on from NW_024741159.1 coordinate 4,227, forward strand.
TGCCTGGAGTGTCAGAGGTGTACCTGGAGTGTCAGAGGTGTTCTGAGTGTCAGAGGTGTGCCTGGGGTGTCAGAGTGTGCCCGGAGTGTCAAAGGTGTGCCTGGGGTGTCAGGGGTATGCAGTGTCAGAGGTGTGCCTGGGAGTGTCAGAGGTGTGCCTGGGAGTGTCAGAGGTGTAGGTGTCAGAGGTGTGCCTGGGGAGTGTCAGGGGTGTGCCTGGGAGTGTCAATGGGTGTGCCTGGGAGTGTCTGAGGTGTGCCTGGGGTGTCTGGGGTGTGCCAGGGGAGTGTGGGGGAGTGCCTGGGGTGTCAGAGGTGTGCTGGGAGTGTGAGAGGTGTGCCTGGGGTATCAAGGTTTACCTGGGAGTGTCAGAGGTGTGCCTGGGAGTATCAGGGGTGTGCCTGGGAGTGTCAGAGGCGTACCAGGGGAGTGAGGGAGGTGTGCCTGGTAGTGTCAGTGGTGTGCACTGGGAGTGGGGTTGCCTGGGGTGTCTGAGGTGTGCCTGGGGTGTCGGGGTGCCTGGTGGTGTCAGAGGTGTGCCTGGGGTGTCTGGGTGTGCCTGGGAGTGTCGGAGGTGTGCCTGGGGAGTGTCAAGAGGTGCTGGGGTGTCTGAGGTGTGCCTGGGGTGTCTGAGGTTTACCTGGGAGTGTCTGGGGTGTACCTCAGGTGTCAGGGGTGTGCCTGGGGTGTCAGAGGAGTACTGGGGCAAGAGAGGTGTACCTGGGGGTGTGGAGTGCCTGGGAGTGTCTGAGGTGTGCCTGGGAGTGTCAGAGGGTGTGCCTGGGGTGTCAGAGTGTGCCTGGGGTGTCAGAGGTGTACCTGGAAGGTGTCAAGGTGTGCCTGGGGTGTCAGGGGTGTGCCTGGGGTGTCTGGGGTGTGCCTGGTGTATGGGGTGTGCCTGGTGTATGAGGTGTACCAGAGTGTCAGAGGAGTGCCTGGGAGTGTCAGAGGTGTACCTGGGGTGTCAGAGATGTAACTGGGAGTGTCTGAGGTGTTCCTGGGGTGTCAGGGTGTGCCTGGGAGTGTCAGGGGTGTATCTGGGAGTGTCAGAGAGGTGTGCCAGGGAGTGTCAGAGTTGTACCTGGGGTGTCAGAGGTGTGCCTGGGAGTGTCAGGGGTGTACCTGGGAGTGTCAGGGGTGTGCCTGGGAGTGTCAAAAGTGTACTGGGAGTGTCAGAGGTGTACCTGGGAGTGTCAAGGGGTGTGCCTGGGAGTGTCAGGGGTGTGCCTGGGAGTGTCAGAGGTGGCCTGGAGTGTCTGAGGTTGCCAGGTGTCAGTGGTGTGCCACCAGGTGTCAGGTGTGCCTGGGGTGTCAGAGGTGTGCCTGGGGTGTCAGGAGGTGCCTGGGGCATGAGGAGGAGTGCCTGGGGAGTGTCAGAGGTGTGCCTGGGAGTGTCGAGGTGTGCCAGGGTGTCGGTGGTGCCTGGAGTGTCATTGGTGTGCCTGGGAGTGTCAGAGGGGATGCCTGAAAGTGTCAGGAGTGTGCCTGGAAGTGTCAGAGGTGTGCCTGGGATGTCAGGGTTTGCTGGAGTGTCAGAGGTGTGCCTGGGAGTGTCAGGGTGTGCCTGGGGGTGTGGGGGTGGCACAGGGGAGTGACAGCGGTGTACCTGGGGGTGTCAGAGGTGTGCCTGGGGAGTGTCTGAGGGTGTGCCTGGGGTGTCTGAGGTGTGCACCGGAGTGTCAGAGTGCCAGGGAGTGTCAGCAGTGTGCCTGCAGTGTCAGGTGTTCCTGGCAGTGTCAGAGGTGTGCCTGGCAGTGTTAGAGGTGTGCCTGGGAGTGTCAGTGTACCTGGAAGTGTCAGAGGTGTTCCTGGAGTGTCAGAGGTGTGCCTGGGTGTGAGGTGTGCCTGGAGTGTCAAGGGTGTGCCTGGAGTGTCAGGGTATGCCTGGGAGTGTCAGAGGTGTGCCTGGGAGTGTCAGAGGTGTGCCTGGGGTGTGGGGGTGTGCCTGGGGTGTCAGAGGTGTGCCTGGGAGTGTCAGGGGTGTGCCTGGGGTGTCAATAGGTGTGCCTGGGGAGTGTCTGGGGTGTGCCTGGGGTGTCTGGGGTGTGCCAGGGGGTGTGAGAGGGAGTGCCTGGGAGTGTCAGAGGTGTGCCTGAGGTGTGGGGTGTGCCTGGGGTATCAAGGTTTGCCTGGGAGTGTCAGAGGTGCCTGGGGAGTATCAGAGGTGTGCCTGGGGTGTCAGAGGCGTACCAGGGAGTGTGAGAGGTGTGCCTGTGTGTGGTGGTGTGACTGGGAGTGTCGGAGTTGTGCCTGGGGAGTGTCTGAGGTGTGCCTGAGAGTGTCAGGGTGTGCCTGGTAGTGTCAGGGTGTGCCTGGGGTGTCTGGGGTGGCCCGAGTGTCAGAGTGTCCTGGGGTGTCAGAGGTGCCTGGGGTGTCTGAGGTGTGCGGAGTGTCTGGGGTTTGCCTGGGGTGTCTGGGGTGTGCCTCAGGTGTCAGGGGTGTGCCTGGGGTGTCAAGAGGTGTGCCTGGGGTGTCTGGGTGTGCCTGGGGTGTCAGTGGTGTGCCTGGGGTGTCAGAGTGTGCCTGGGGTGTCAGATGTGTGCCTGGGGGTGTCAGAGGGTACCTGGGGCATGGGGAGGAGTGCCTGGGGTGTCAGAGGTGTGCCTGGGGAGTGTCGGAGGTGTGCAGGGGTGTCAGGTGGTGTGCCTGGGGTGTCATTGGTGTGCCTGGGGTGTCAGAGGAGTGCCTAGAAGTGTCAGGGTGTGCCTGGAAGTGTCAGAGGTGTACCTGGGAGAGTCTGGAGGTGTGCCTGGGGAGTGTCAGAGGTGTGCTGGGGAGTGTCAGAGGTGTGCCTGGCAGTGTCAGGTGTGCAGTGTCAGAGTGTTCCTGAGTGTCAGAGGTGTGCCTGGGAGTGTCAGAGGTGTGCTTGGGGAGTGTCTGGGGTGTGCCTGGGAGTGTCTGAGGTGTGCCTGGAGTGTCAGAGAAGTACCAGGGGTGTCAGCAGTGTGTCTGGGAGTATGACCTGAGTGTCTGGAGTGTGCCTGGGGTGTCAGAGAAGTACCAGGGGAGTGTCAGAGTGTGCCTGGAGTGTCAGAGGTGTTCCTGAGTGTCAGGAGGTGTGCCTGGGGTGTCAGAGGTGTACCTGGGGAGTGTCAAGGTGTGCTGGGGTGTCAGGGGTGTGCCTGGGGTGTCAGGGTGTGCCTGGGAGTGTCAGTGGTGTGCCTGGGAGTGTCAGAGGTGTGCCTGGAGTGTCAGAGGTGTGCCTGGGAGTGTCAGGGGTGTGCCTGGGAGTGTCAGAGAGTGCCTGGGAGTGTCAGAGGTGTGCCGGGAGTGTCAGAGGTATGCCTGGGAGTGTCAGAGTACCAGGGGTGTCAGCAGTGTGCCTGGGAGTGCCAGAGGTGTGCCTGGCAGTGTCAGAGGTGTGCCTGGCAGTGTTGAGGTGTGCCTGGGGTGTCAGAGGTGTGCATGGAAGTGTCAGAGGTGTTCTGAGTGTCAGAGGTGTGCCTGGGGAGTGTCAGGGGTGTGCCTGGGGAGTGTCAGAGGTGTGCCTGGGAGTGTCAGGTGTGCCTGGGGTGTCAGAGGTGTGCCTGGGAGTGTCAGGGTGTGCCTGGGAGTGTGTGGTGTGCCTGGGGGTGTGGGGTGTGCAGGGGTGTCAGAGGTACCTGGGGAGTGTCAGCGGTGTGCCTGGGGAGTGTCAGAGGTGTGCTGGCGGTGTCAGAGTGTGCCTGGCTGTGTTAGAGGTGGCAGGGAGTGTCAGAGGTGTACATGGAAGTGTCAAGTGTTCTGAGTGTCAGAGGTGTGCATGGAAGTGTCAGAGGTGTGCCTGGGGTGTCAGAGGTGTGCCTTGGAGTGTCAAGGTGTGCGAGTGTCAGAGGTGTGCCTGGGAGTGTCTGGGGTGTGCCTGGGAGTGTGGGAGGTGTGCCTGGGGAGTGTGTGGGGTGTGCCAGGGGTGTCAGAGGTGCCTGGGAGTGTCAGGGGTGTACCTGGGTGTCAGAGATGTGAACCGGGAGTGTCTGAGGTGTTCCGGGAGTGTCGGGGTGTACCTGGGAGTGTCAGGGGGTGTCTGGAGTGTCAGAGGTGTGCAGGGAGTGTCAGGTTGTGCCTGGGGTGTCTGGGGTGTGCCTTGGAGTGTCAGAGGGTGTGCCTGGGGAGTGTCAGGGGTGTGCCTGGGGTGTCAGGGGGTTGCCTGGGGAGTGACAGCGGTGTGCCTGGGGTGTCAGAGGTGTGACCAGGGTGTCTGGTGTGCCTGGGAGTGTCTGAGGTGTGCACCAGAGTGTCAAAGTACCAGGGGAGTGTCAGCAGTGTGCCTGCGAGTGTCAGAGGTTTCTGGCAGTGTCAGGGTGTACTCGCAGTGTCAGAGGTGTGCCTGGGGAGTGTCAGAGGTGTGCCTGGGGTGTCAGGGTGTTCCTGGAGTGTCAGGGGTGTGCCTGGGGAGTGTCAGAGGTGTGCCTGGGGAGTGTCAAGGTGTGCCTGGGGTGTCAGGGGTGTGCCTGGGGGTGTCGGGGGTGTACCTGGGGAGTGTCAGGGGTGGACCTGGGAGTGTCAAGGAGTGTGCCTGGGAGTGTCAGGAGGTGCAGGGTGTCTGAGGTGTGCCTGGAGTGTCTGAGGTGTGCCAGTGTCAGAAGTGCAAGAGTGTCAGCAGTGTGCCTAGAGTGTCAGAGGTGTTCTGGCAGTGTCAGAGGTGTGCCTAGGAGTGTCAGAGGTGTGCCTGGAGTGTCAGAGGTGTGCCTGGAGTGTCAGGGTGTTCCTGAGTGTCAGGGGTGTGCCTGGGGTGTCTGGGGTGTGCCTGGGAGTGTCTGAGGTGTGCCTGGGGTGTCAGAGAGTACCAGGGAGTGTCAGCAGTGTACCTGCAGTGTCAGGGTGTTCCTGGCAGTGTCAGGGTGTGCCTGCAGTGTTAGAGGTGTGCCTGGGGAGTGTCAGAGGTGTGCCTGGAAGTGTCAGAGGTGGAGTGTCGGGGTGTGCCTGGGAGTGTCAGAGGTGTGCCTGGGGTGTGGGGTGTGCCTGGGGTGTCAGGGTATGCCTGGGGTGTCAGAGGTGTGCCTGGGGAGTGTCAGAGAGGTGTGCCGAGGTGTCCGTGCGAGTGTCAGAGGTGTGCCTGGGGTGTCAGGGGTGTGCCTGGGGGTGTCAATAGGTGTGCCTGGGTGTCTGGGGTGTGCCTGGGGAGTGTCTGAGGTGTGCCAGAGTGGGGTGCCTGGGGTGTCAGGGTGTGCCTGAGGGTGTGAGGGTGTACTGGGGAGTGTCAGGTGTGCCTGGGGAGTGTCAGAGGTGTGCCTGGGGAGTGTCAGAGGTGTGCCTGGGGAGTGTCAGAGGTGTGCCTGGTAGTGTCGTGGTGTGCCTGGGGAGTGTATGGGAGTTGTGCCTGGTAGTGTCAGAGGTGTGCCTGGGGTGTCTGAGGTGTGCCTGGGGTGTCAGAGGTGTGCCTGGGGAGTGTCAGGTGTACCTGGGGTGTCTGAGGTGTGCCTCAGGTGTCTGAGGTTTGCGAGTGTCTGGGGTGTGCCTCAGGTGTCAGGTGTGCCTGGGGTGTCAGGTGTGCCTGGGGAGTGTCAGGGGTGTGCCTGGGGTGTCAGTGGTGTACCGAGTGTCAGAGGTGTGCCGGGAGTGTCAGATGTGTTCCTGGGAGTGTCAGAGGGTGCCTGGGGGCATGGGAGGGTGCCTGGGTGTCAGAGGTGTGCCTGGGGTGTCAGAGGTGTACCAGGGGAGTGTCGGTGGTGTGCCTGGGGTGTCAGAGGAGGTGCTGGGGTGTCAGATGTGTCCTGGGGTGTCAGAGGTGTGCCTGAGAGTGTCAGAGGTGTGCCTGGGGAGTGTCAGGGTGTGCAGGAGTGTCAGGGGTGTGCCTGGGGTGTCAGGGAGGTGTGCCTGGGAGTGTCGAGTGTGCCTGGGAGTGTCAGAGGTGCCTGGGAGTGTCAGGGGTGTACCTGGGAGTGTCAGGGGTGGCTGGAGTGGCAGGGTGTACCTGAGGTGTCAGAGGTGTACCTGGAGTGTCAGGGGTGTGCCTGGGAGTGTCAGAGGTGTGCCTGGGAGTGTCTGAGGTGTGCCTGCTGGGGTGTCAGAGATTGCCTGGAGTGTCAGGGTGTGCCTGGGGTGTCAGAGGTGTGCCTGGGGTGTCAGAGGGTGTGCCTGGGGTGTCAGAGGTGTGCCTGGGAGTGTCAGAGGTGTGCTGGGGGTGTCGGTGTACCTGGGAGTGTCTGGAGTGTGCCTGGGAGTGTCAGGAGGTGTGCCTGGAGTGTCAGAGGTGTGCCTGGGGTGTCAGAGGTGTGCCTGGGGAGTGTCAGGGGTGTGCCTGGGGTGTCAGAGGGCACAAGAGTGTCAGAGGTGTACCTGGGAGTGTCAAGGTGTACCTGGGAGTGTGGGGTGCCTGGGAGTGTCAGGGGTGTACCTGGGAGTGTCAGGGTGTGCCTGGGAGTGTCAGAGGTGTACCTGGAGTGTCAGAGGTGTGGGTGTCAGAGGTGTGCAGGAGTGTCAGGGGTGTGCCTGGGGTGTCAGAGGTGTGCCTGGGTGTCAGAGGTGTACCTGGGGTGTCAGAGGTGCCTGGGAGTGTCAGAGGTGTGCCTGGGAGGTGATGGGGTGTGCCTGGGGGTGTGAGGTGTACCAGGGGTGTCTGGGGTGTGCCTGGGATCAGAGTGTACAGGGTGTTCAGTGTGCCTGGGGTGTCAGGGGTGTGCCTGGGAGAGTCCTGAGTGTGTAGTGTACCGGGTGTGCCTGGGGTGTCAGTGCCTGGAGTGTCTGAGGGTGTACCTGGGAGTGTCAGAGGTGTGCCTGGGTGTGTCGAGGTGTGCCTGAGGTGTCAGAGGTGTACCTGGGAGTGTCAGAGGTGTGCCTGGGGGTGTCAGAGGTGTCCTGGGAGTGTCAGAGGTGTGCCTGGGAGTGTCAGAGGTGTGCTGGTGTCAGTGGTGTGCAGGGGTGTCAGTTGTGTGCCTGGGGGTGTCAGGGGTGTGCCTGGAGTGTCAGAGGTGTGCCTGGGGTGTCAGGTGTACCTGGGGTGTCAGGGGTGTGCCTGGGGTGTCTGGTGTGCCTGGGGTGTCTGGGGGTGCCTGGGGTGTCAGGGGTGTACCTGGAGTGTCTGAGGTGTGCCTGGGAGTATGAGGTGTACAGAGTGTCAGGGGTGTGCCTGGGAGTGTCAGAGGTGTACTGGGAGTGTCAGAGGTGTACCTGGGAGTGTCAGAGGTGTACTGGAGTGTCAGAGTGCTGGGGTGTCAGAGGTGTACCTGGGGTGTGGGTGCCTGGGAGTGTCAGAGGTGCCTGGGGTGTCTGAGGTGTACCTGGGAGTGTCTGAGGTGCTGGGGTGCAGGGTGTGCCTGGGAGTGTCTGAGGTGTGCCTGGGGTGTCTGAGGGTGTGCCTGGGGTGTGAGGTGTGCCTGGGGTGTCAGAGGTGTGCCTGGGGTGTCTGAGGGTGTGCCTGGGGTGTCCGGGGTGTGCCTGGGGTGTCTGAGGTGTGCCTGGGGTGTCTGGGGTGTGCCAGGGTGTCTGAGGTGTGCCTGGAGTGTCAGAGGTGTGCCTGGGAGTGTCAGAGGTGTGCCTGGGGTGTCAGAGGTGTGCCTGGGAGTGTCGGAGGTGTGCCTGGAAGTGTCAGAGGTGTGCCTGGGGTGTCAGAGGTGTCCTGGGAGTGTCAGAGGTGTGCCTGGAGTGAGTGTGGGAGTGTCAGGGTGTGCCTGGGAGTGTCTGAGATGTGCCTGGGGTGTCTAGGTGTGCCTGGTGTCTGAGGGTACCTGGGGTGTCAGAGGTGTGCCTGGGGTGTCAGAGGTGTACCTGGAGTGTCAGAGGTGTGCCTGGGAGTGTCTGTGGTGTGCCTGGGAGTGTCTGAGGTGTGCCTGGGGTGTCGGGGGTACCTGGGGTGTCAGAGTGGGTACCTGGGAGTGTCAGAGGGGTGTGCCTGGGAGTGAAGGAGGTGTGCCTGAGGTGTCAGAGGTGTGCCTGAGGTGTCAGAGGTGTCCTGGGGTGTGAGAGGTGTGCCTGGAAGTGTCAGGAGGTGTGCCTGGGGTGTCAGAGGGTGTGCTGGGGTGTCGGGTGTACCTGGAGTGTCTGGGGGTGTGCCTGGGGTGTCAGAGGTGTGCCTGGGGTGTCTGAGGTGTACTGGGGTGTCAGGGTGTACCGGGGAGTGTCAGAGGTGTGCCTGGGGTGTCAGGAGGTGTACCTGGGGTGTCAGAGGTGTACCTGGGAGTGTCTGAGGTGTGCCTGGGAGTGTCTGAGGTGTACCTGGGGTGTGAGAGGTGTGCCTGGGGTGTCGATGTCTTGTCAGTTGGGTGCACTGGGAGTGTCAGGGTGTACCGAGTGTCAGAGGTGTGCCTGGGGTGTCATGGGTGTACCTGGGAGTGTCAGAGGGTGCCTGGGAGTGTCAGAGGTGTACTGAGAGTGTGAAGTGTGCCTGGGGTGTCAGAGGTGTGCCTGCGGGGTGTCAGGGGTGTGCCTGGGAGTGTCAGAGGTGTGCCTGGGTGTCAGAGGTGTGCCTGGGGTGTCAGGGGTGTGCCTGGGGTGTCAGGAGGTGTGCCTGGGTGTCAGGGGTGTGCCTGGGGTGTCAGGGGTGTACTGGGGTGTCAGAGGTGTACCTGGGAGTGTCAGAGGTGTGCCTGGGAGTGTCAGGGAGGTGTACGCAGGGAGTGTCAGAGGTGTACCTGGAGTGTCAGAGAGGTGTACCTGTGAGGTGTCAGAGAGGTGTACCTGTGAGTCAAAGTGTGCCTGGGTGTCTGAGGGTGTACTGGGGTGTGAGAGGTGTGCCTGGATGTCAGGAGTGTACCTGGGGTGTCTGAGGTGTCTGGGAGTGTCAGAGGTGTGCCTGGGAGTGTCAGAGGTGTGCCTGGGAGTGTCAGGGGTGTGCCTGGGAGTGTCAGAGGTGTGCCTGGGGTGTCAGAGGTGTACCTGGGGTGTCAGAGGTGTGCCTGCGAGTGTCAGAGGTGTGCCTGGGGAGTGTCGGGGGTGTACTGGGAGTGTCAGAGGTGTGCCTGGGAGTGTCAGAGGTGGCCTGGAGGTGTCAGGGGTGTACACAGGGTGTCAGAGGTGTACCTGGGAGTGTCAGGGGTGTACCTGGGGTGTCTGAGGGTGTGCCTGGGGTGTCGAGGTGTGCCTGGGAGTGTCAGGAGGTGTACCTGGGGTGTCAGGGGTGTGCCTGGGAGTGTCAGAGGTGTGCCTGTGAGGTTTCAGAGGTGTGCCTGTGAGTGTCAGAGGTGTACCTGGGAGTGTGAGGAGGTGTACCTGGGGTATCGGAGGTGTACCTGTCAGTGTCTTAGGTGTACCTGGCAGTGTCAGAGGTGTGCCTGGGAGTGTCAGCGGTGTACCTAGGAGTGTCAGGTATGCCTGGGAGTATCAGAGGTGTACCTGGGAGTGTCAGAGGTGCACCTGGGAGTGTCTGAGGTGCCTGGAGTGTCAGAGGTGTGCCTGGGGTGAATGGGGTGTACCTGGGAGTGTCAGCTGTATACTGGAGTGTCTAGGTGTGCCTGGCAGTGTCAGAGGTGTGCTTGGGAGTGTCAGCGGTGTGCACGAGTGTCAGAGGTATGCCTGGGAGTATCAGAGGTGTACCTGGGAGTGTCAGAGTGCACCTGGGAGTGTCAGAGGTGCCTGGGAGTGTCAGAGGTGTACCTGGGAGTGAATGGGGTGTGCCGGAGTGTCAAAGGTGTGCCTGGGAGTGTCTGGGGTTTACATGGGGGTGTCTGGGGTGTACCTGGGGTATCAGAGAAGTACCTGGGAGTGTCAGAGAGGTACCTGGTGGTGTCTGGGGTGTACCTGGGAGTAACGAAGTACACAGGATTGAATGGGGTGTACCGGGTGTACCTGGGGGTGTCAGGTGTACCTGGAAGTGTCTGAGGTGTACCTGGGAGTGTCTGAGGTGTGCCTGGGAGTGTCAGAGGTGCACCAGGGGTGTCAGTGGTGTGCCTGGGGTGTCAGTTGTATGCCTGGGGTGTCGCAGGGTGTGCCTGGCAGTGTCAGTGGTGTGCCTGGGGAGTGTCTGAGGTGCACCTGGGGGTGTCTGAGGTGCCTGGAGTGTCTAAGGTGTGCCTGGGGTGTCTGAGGTGTGCCTGGGGTGTCTGAGGTGTGCCTGGGAGTGTCAGGAGGTGTGCCTGGGGTGTCAGAGGTGTACCTCAGAGTGTCAGAGGTGGCCTGGGGTGTCAGAGGTGTACCTGGGGTGTCAGAGGTGCCTGGGAGGTGTCAGAGGTGCAGGGAGTGTCAGTGGTGTACTGGGAGTGTCAGTTGTATACCTGGGAGTGTAGAGTGTGCCTGGCAGTGTCAGTGGTGTGCCTGGGAGTGTCTGAGGTGCCTGGGAGTGTCTGAGGTTCACCTGGGAGTGTCTGGTGTGCCTGGGGTGTCTGAGGTGTGCCTGGGGAGTGTCTGAGGTGTGCCTGGGGGTGTCTGAGGTGTGCCTAGGGTGTCTGGGTGTGCCTGGGGTGTCAGGGGTGTGCCTGGGAGTGTCAGAGGTGTGCCTGGGGTGTCAGAGGGTGTACCTGGGAGTGTCAGAGGTGTACCTGGGGAGTGTCAGAGGTGTGCCTGGGTGTGTCAGAAGTGTGCCTGGGAGTGTCTGGGGTGTACCTGGGAGTGTCAGGGTGTGCAGGGTGTCAGGGTGTGCCTGGGAGTGTCGAGGTGTGCCTGGGAGGTGTCTGAGTTGCCTGGGGTGTCAGGGTGTACCTGGGGTGTCAGTGTATCAGGGGTGTCTGGGTGTGCCTGGGAGTGTCTGAGGTGTGCAGGGTGTGGGTTGTGCCTGGGAGTGTCAGAGGGTGTGCCTGGGGTGTCAGGGGGTGTACCAGGGTGTCTGAGGTGCCTGGGGTGTCTGAGGTGTGCCTGGGGTGTCAGAGTTGTACCTGGGAGTGTCAGAGTTGTACTTGGGAGTGTCAGGTTGTACCTGGGAGTTTCAGAGGTGCACCTGGGAGTGTCAGAGGGTGCACCTGGGAGTCAGAGGTGACCTGGGAGTGTCAGTGGTGTGCCTGGGGTGTCAGTTGTATACAGGGTGTGTCTGAGGTGTACCTGGCAGTGTCAGAGGTGTGCCTGGGAGTGTCTGAGGTGCACCTGGGGTGTCTGAGGTGTGCAGGAGTGTCTGAGGTGCACCTGGGGAGTGTCTGAGGGTGCACCTGGGAGTGTCTGAGGTGTGCATGGGGGTGTCAGAGGTGTACTGGGGTATCATGGGGTATCTGAGTGTCAGAGGTGTGCCTGGGAGTGTCAGAGGTGTGCCTGGAGTGTCAGAGTGTGCCTGGGGTGTCTGGGGTGTACCTGGGAGTGTCAGGGGTGTGCCTGGGGTGTCAGAGGTGTGCCTGGGGTGTCAGGGGTGTGCCAGGGTGTCTGGGTTGTGCCTGGGGTGTCAGTGGTGTACATGGGGAGTGTCCAGAGGTGTGCAGGGTGTCTGAGGGTGTACCTGGGGTGTCTGAGGTGTACCTGGGAGTGTCAGGTACCTGGAGTGTCAGAGGTGTACCTGGGAGTGTCAGAGAGGTGTGGGAGTGTCAGAGGTGTGCCTGGGAGTGTCAGAGGTGTGCCTGGAGTGTGTCAGAAGTGTTCCTGAGGTGTCGGATGTATGGAAGTGTCGGAGGTGTGCCTGGGGTGTCTGAGGTGCCTGGGGTGTCAGAGTTGTGCCTGGGAGTGTCAGAGGTGTGCCTGGGAGTGTTGAAGGTGCACCTGGGGTGTCAGTGGTGCTGGGGTGTCAGAGGTGCTGGAGTGTCAAGTTGTACCTGGGAGTGTGGCTGGCAGGAGTGTCTGAGGTGTACTGGCAGTGTCAGAGGTGTACCTGAGTGTCTGAGTGTGCTTGAGAGTGTCAGTGGTGTGCCTGGGGTGTCTGAGGTGCACCTGGGAGTGTCTGATGTGTTCCTGGGAGTGTCAGAGGTGTACCTGCGGAGTGTGAGAGATGTGCCTGGGAGTGTCAGGGTATGCCTGAGGTGTCTGGGGTGTGCCTGGGAGTGTCAGGGGTGTGCCTGGGAGTGTCAGGGGTGTGCCTGGGGTGTCTGAGGTGCACATGGGGTGTCAGGGTGTGCCTGGGGTGTCTGAGGTGTACCTGGAAGTGTCAGAGGTGTGCCTGAGAGTGTCGGAGGTGTGCCTGGAAGTGTCAGAGGTGTACCTGGAAGTGTCAGAGGGGTGCCTGGGAGTGTCTGAGGTGTACCTGGGTGTCAGAGTACTGTGAGTAGTGTCAGAGGTGTACCTGGGTGTCAGAGGTGTACCTGTGAGTGTCAGAGGTGTGCCTGTGAGTGTCAGAGGTGTACCTGGGAGTGTGAGAGGTGTGGGGAGTATCGGAGGTGTGCCTGTCAGTGTCTTAGGTGTGCCTGGCAGTGTCAGAGGTGTGCCTGGGGTGTCAGCGGTGTGCCTAGGAGTGTCAGAGGTATGCCTGGGGTATCAGAGGTGTACGGGAGTGTCAGAGGTGCCTGGGAGTGTCTGAGGTGCACTGGGAGTGTCGAGGTGTACCTGGGGTGTCAGAGGTGCACCTGGGAGTGTCAGTGGTGTGCCTGGAGTGTCAGTTGTATGCCTGGGAGTGTCTGAGGTGTACTGGCAGTGTCAGAGGTGGGGGTGTCAGCGGTGTGCCTAGGAGTGTCAGAGGTATGCCTGGGAGTATCAGAGGTGTACCTGGGGTGTCAGAGGTGCACCTGGGAGTGTCAGAGGTGCCTGGGGTGTCAGAGGTGTGCCTGGGTGAATGGGGTGTACCTGGGAGTGTCAAGGTGTGCCTGGGAGTGTCTGGGGTTTACATGGGATTATCAGAAAGTGCAGGAGAGTGTCAGAGTACCTGGTGGTGTCTGGGGTGCCTGGGAGAAAAGAGGAGTACCTGGGATTGAATGGGGTGTGCAGGTGTGCCTGGGGGTGTCAGGTGTGCCTGAGTGTCTGAGGTGTGCCTGGGAGTGTCTGGGGTGTGCCTGGTGTGTCAGAAGTGTACCTGTAGTGTCAGAGGTGTACCTGTGAGTGTCAGAGGTGTACCTGGGGAGTGTGAGAGGTGTACCTGGGGTGTGAGGGTGCCTGGGAGTGTCAGAGGTGCACCTGGGGTGTCAGTGGTGTACCTGAGAGTGTCAGTTGTATGCCTGGGGTGTCTGAGGGTGTACCTGGCAGTGTCAGTGGCGTACCTGGGGTGTTTGAGGTGCCTGGGGTGTCAGGGTGTGCCGGGAGTGTCTGAGGTGTGCCTGGGGTGTCTGAAGTGCACCTGGGAGTGTCAGGGGTGTACCTGGGAGTGTCTGAGGTGTGCCTGGGTGTATGAGGTGTGCCTGGGAGTGTCAGAGTTGTACCTGGGTCAGAGTTGTACCTGGGGTGTCAGAGGTGCACCTGGGGAGTGTCAGGGGTGTCCTGGGAGTGTCAGAGGTGCACCGGGGTGTCAGAAGGTGCACAGGAGTCTGAGGTGCACCTGGGAGTGTCTGAGGTGCACCTGGGAGTGTCTAGGAGGTGCCTGGGGTGTCTGAGGTGCACCTGGGAGTGTCTGAGGTGTGCATGGGGGTGTCTGAGGTGTACTTGGGTGTCTGAGAGTGTGCATGGGAGTGTCTGAGGTGTGCCTGGGAGTGTCTGAGGTGTGCCTGGGGTGTCTGAGGTGTGCCTGGGGTGTCTGAGGTGTCTGGGGTGTCTGGGGTGTGCCTGGGGTGTCCAGAGGTGTACTGGGAGTGTCTGAGGTGTGCCTAGGGTGTCAGGAGGTGTACCTGGGAGTGTCAGAGGTGTACCTGGGAGTGTGAAGTATCCTGAGGTGTCGGAGGTGGCGGGGAGTGCAGGGTGTGCCTGGGAGTGTCAGAGGTGTCCTGGGGTGTCGAGGTGTACTGGGAGTGTCTGAGATGGCAGGGTGTCAGGTGTGCCTGGGGAGTGTCTGAGATGTATCTGGGAGTGTCTTAGGTGTGCCTGTGAGTGTCTGAGGAGTACCAGGGGAGTGTCAGAGGTGTGGGGTGTCAGAGGTGTACCTGTGAGTGTCAGAGTGTGCCTGTGAGTGTCTGTGGTGTTCTGGGGTGTCTGTGGTGTACATGGGAGTGTCAGAGAGGAGTACCAGGGGAGTGTCAGTGGGTACTGGGAGGGTCAGAGGTGTACCTGGGAGCGTGAGGTGGCCTGGAGTGTCAGAGGTGTACCTGGGAGTGTAGGAGGTGTGCCTGAGGTGTCGGAGGTGTACCTGGAAGTGTCGGAGGTGTACCTGGGAGTGTCGGAGGTGTACCTGGGAGTGTCGGAGGTGTGCCTGGTTGTGTCTGAGGTGTGCCTGGGAGTGTCTGAGGTGTAACTGGGGTGTCTTTTGGTGTACCTGGGGTGTCAGAGGGTGTACTGGGGTGTCAGAGTGTGCCTGTGGTGTCAGAGGTGTACCTGTGGTGTCTGAGGTGTTCCTGGGAGTGTCTAGGTGTACCTGGGAGTGTGAGGTGTGCCTGGGAGTATCAGAGTGTACTTGTCAGTGTCTGAGGTGCATCTGGGAGTGTCAGCGGTGTACTGGGGTGTCGGTATACCTGGGAGTATCATGGGTGTACCTGAGAGTGTCAGAGGTGTACGTGGGAGTTCAGAGGTGTACCTGGGAGTGTCAGAAGTGTGCCTGGAGTGTCTGAGGTGTACCTGGGGTGTCAGGGGTGTGCCTGGGAGTGTCAGAGGTGTACCTGGGGTGTCAGAGGTGTACCTGGGGTGTCAGGGGTGTGCTGGGGTGTCAGAGGTGTGCCTGGGGTGTCAGGGGTGTGCCTGGGGGTGTCTGAGGTGTACCTGGGGTGTCAGAGGTGTCCTGGGGTGTCAGAGGTGTACCTGGGGTGTCAGGGGTGTACTGGGGTGGCCAGAGGAGGTGTGCCTGAGGTGTGCCTGTGAGTGTCAGAGGTGTACCTGGGGTGTGAGAGGTGTGCCTGGGAGTATCGAGTGTGCCTGTCGGTGTCTTAGGTGTACCTGGCAGTGTCAGAGGTGTACCTGGGAGTGTCAGCGGTGTACCTAGGGTGTCAGAGGTATACCTGGGGTATCAGAGGTGTACTGGGAGTGTCAGAGGTGCCTGGGGTGTCTGAGGTGCCTGGGGGTGTCAGAGGTGTGCCTGGGGTGAATGGGGTGTACCTGGGAGTGTCGGCTGTGCCTGGGGTGTCTAAGGTGTACCTGGCAGTGTCAGAGGTGTACCTGGGGTGTCAGCGGTGTGCTGGGGTGTCAGAGGTATACCTGGGGTGTCGGGGATGTACCTGAGGGTCAGAGGTGTACCTGAGGTGTCAGGTGTGCAGAGGTGTCAGAGGGTACCTGGGGTGTCAGAGGTGTACCTGGGAGTGTCAGAGGTGTACCAGGGAGTCAGTGGTGTACCTGGGGTGTCAGTTGTAGCAGGAGGGTGTCTGGGAGTGTACTTCAAGTGTCAGTGGTGTGCCTGGGAGTGTCTGAGGTGCCTGGGGTGTCTGAGGTTCACCTGGGAGTGTCTGAGGTGCTGGGGTGTCTGGGGTGTACCTGGGGGTGTCTAGGAGGTGTGCCTGGGGTGTCTGGGGTGTACTAGGGGTGTCTGAGGTGTGCCTGGGAGGTGTCAGGAGGTGTGCCTGGGGTGTCAGAGGTGTACTGGGAGTGTCAGGGTGTACCTGGGGTGTCAGAGGTGTACCTGGGGTGTCAGAGGTGTACCTGGAGTGTCAGAAGTGTACCTGGGTGTCTGGGGTGTACTGGGAGTGTCAGGGGTGTACCTGGGGTGTCAGGGGGTGTGGGAGGTGTCAGAGGTGTACCTGGGAGTGTCTGAGGTGCACCTGGGAGTGTCAGGGGTGCCTGGGAGTGTCTGAGGTGCACCTGGGGTGTATGAAGGTGTACCTGGGAGTGTCAGAGTGCCTGGGGCTCAGGTTGTACCTGGGAGTGTCAGAGGTGTACCTGGGAGTGTCAGAGGGTGCCTGGGAGTGTCAGAGGTGCACCTGGGAGTGTCAGAGGTGTACCTGGGGTGTCAGTGGTGTACCTGGGGTGTCAGTTGTATGCCAGAGGTGTCTGGAAGTGTACCTGGCACGTGTCAGAGGTGTACCTGGGAGTGTCTGAGGTGCCTGGGGTGTCATGAGGGTACCTGGGAGTGTCAGAGGTGCACGGGAGTGTCTGAGGTGCACTAGGGTGTCTGAGGTGTACATGGGAGTGTCAGAATGTGCCTGGGGGTGTCATGGGTGTACCTGAGAGTGTCAGAGGGTGTACCTGGGAGTGTCAGAGGTGTACCTGAGAGTGTCAGAAGTGTACCTGGAGTCTGAGGTGTACCTGGGAGTGTCAGGGGTGTACCTGGGAGGTCAGGAGGTGTACCTGGGAGTGTCAGGGGTGTACCTGGGAGTGTCTGAGGTGTACCTGGGAGTGTCAGTGGTGTACATGGGAGTGTCTGGAGGTGTACCTGGGAGTGTCTGAGGTGTACCTGGGAGTGTCTGAGGTGTACCTGGGAGTGTCAGAGTTGTACCTGGGAGGTCAGAGGTGTACCTGGAGTGTCAGGTGTACCTGGGAGTGTCTGAGGTACCTGGGAGAGTCGTGGTGTCATGGGAGTGTCTGAGGTGTACCTGGGAGGTTCGAGGTGTACCTGGAGTGTCTGAGGTGTACCTGAGTGTCAGAGTTGTACCTGGGAGTGTCAGAGGTGTACCTGGGAGTGTCAGAGTTGTACCTGGGAGTGTCAGAGGTACCTGGGAGTGTCAGAGGTGTACCTGAGTGTGTCAGAAGTGTACCTGAGGAGTGTCGGATGTGTACCTGGAAGATGTCGGAGGTGTACCTGGGAGTGTCTCTGAGGTGTACCTGGGAGGTCAGGGTGTACCCGGGAGTGCCAGAGGTGTACCTGGAGTGTTAGAGGTGCACCTGGAGTGTCAGGCACCTGGGAGTGCTGTGAGGCACCGGGAGTGCTGGGAGTTGTGCCTGGGAGGCTCGGGCTGTATACCTGGGAGTGTCTGAGGTGTACCTGGCAGTGTCAGAGGTGTACCTGGGAGTGTCTGGTGTACCTGGGAGTGTCAGGTGGTGTACCTGGGAGTGTCTGAGGTGCACCTGGGAGGTCTGATGTTCCTGGGAGTGTCAGAGGTGTACCTGGGAGTGTGAGAGATGTACCTGGGAGTGTCAGAGGTATACCTGAGAGTGTCTGGGTGTACCTGGGAGGTCAGGTGTACCTGGGAGGTCAGAGGTGTACCTGGGAGGGTCTGAGGTGCACCTGGGAGGTCAGGGGTGTACCTGGGAGTGTCTGAGGTGTACCTGGAAGGCTGAGGTGTACCTGGAAGTGTCAGAGGTGTACCTGGGAGTGTCTGAGGTGTACCTGGAGTGTCAGAGGTGTACCTGTGAGTGTCAGAGGTGTACCTGGGAGTGTCAGAGGTGTACCTGTGAGTGTCAGAGGTGTACCTGTGAGTGTCAGAGGTGTACCTGGGAGTGTCAGAGGTGTACCTGGGAGTGTCGGAGGTGTACTGTCAGTGTCTTAGGTGCACGGCAGTGTCAGAGGTACCTGGGAGTGTCAGCAGCCCAGGAGGCCAGAGTGTACCTGGAGTATCAGAGGTGTACCTGGGAGTGTCAGAGGTGCACCTGGAGTGTCTGAGGTGCACCTGGGAGGCCGAGGTGTACCTGGGAGTGTCAGGTGCACCTGGGAGTGTCAGTGGTGTACCTGAGAGTGCAGTTGTATACCGGAGTGTCTGAGGTACCTGGCAGTGTCAGAGGTGTACTTGGGAGGTGTCAGCGGTGTACCTAGGGAGGCTGAGGCCTGAGTATCAGGTGTACCTGGGAGGTCAGAGGCACCTGGGAGGTCAGAGGCACCTGGGAGTGTCAGAGGTGTACCTGGAGGAGTGGGGTGTACCTGGAGTCAAAGGTGTACCTGGGAGTGTCTGGGGTTTACATGGGAGTATCAGAGAAGTACCTGGGAGGTCAGAGAAGTACCTGTGGTGTCTGGGTACCTGGGAGAAACAGAGGAGTACCTGGGATTGAATGGGGTGTACCGGTGTGGCCTGGGGTGTTGACCTGGAAGTGTCTGAGGTGTACCTGGGAGTGTCTAGATGTACCTGAGTGTGTCAGAAGTGTACCTGGGAGTGTCAGAGGTGTACCTGTGAGTGTCAGAGGCTGAGTGTGAGAGGTGTACCTGGGAGTGTCAGAGGTGTACCTGGGAGGTCAGAGGTGCACCTGGGAGTGTCAGGGTGTACCTGAGAGTGTCAGTTGTATACCTGGGAGTGTCTGAGAGGTACCTGGCAGTGTCAGTGGCGTACCTGGGAGTGTTTGAGGTGCACCTGGGAGTGTCAGGGGTGTACCTGGAGTGTCTGAGGGTACCTGGGAGTGTCTGAAGTGCACCTGGGAGGGTGTACCTGGGAGTGTCTGGAGGTGTACCTGGGAGGTATGAGGTGTACCTGGGAGGTTCAGAATTGTACCTGGGAGTTTCAGAGTTGTACCTGGGAGTGTCAGAGGCACCTGGGAGGTCAGAGGTGTACCTGGAGTGTCAGAGGTGCACCTGGGAGGTCAGGAGGTGTACCTGGAGTGCCTGTGAGGTGCACCTGGGAGTGTCTGAGGCACCTGGGAGGTCTGAGGTGCACCTGAGTGTCTGAGGTGCACCTGGGAGTGTCTGGAGGTGCACATGGGAGTGTCTGAGGTGTACCTGGGAGTGTCTGAGGTGTACATGGGAGTGTCTGAGGTGTACCTGGGAGTGTCTGAGGTGTACCTGGGAGTGTCTGATGTACCTGGGAGTGTCTGAGGTGTATCTGGGAGTGTCTGAGGTACCTGGGAGTGTCTGAGGTACCTGGGAGTGTTCAGGTACCTAGGAGTGTCAGAGGTGTACCTGGGAGTGTCAGAGGTGCCTGAGAGTGTCAGAAGTGTACCTGAGGAGTGTCGGAGGTGTACTTGGAAGTGTTGAGTGTACTGGGAGTGTCAGAGGTGTCCTGGGAGTGTCTGAGGTACCTGGGAGTGTCTGAGATGTACTTGGGAGTGTCTCAGGTGTACCTGGGAGTGTTAGATGTATCTGGGAGTGTCTTAGGTACCTGTGAGTGTCTGAGGCACCAGGGAGTGTCAGAGGTGTACCTGGGAGTGTCAGAGGTGTACCTGTGAGTGTCAGAGGGTACCTGTGAGTGTCTGTGGTGTTCTGGGAGTGTCTGTGGTGTACATGGGAGTGTCAGAGGAGTACCAGGGAGTGTCAGTGGAGTACCTGGGAGGCAGAGGTGTACCTGGGAGCGTGAGAGGTGTACCTGAGAGTGTCAGAGGTACCTGAGAGTGGGGAGGTGTACCTGAGAGTGTCGGAGGTGTACCTGGAAGTGTCGGAGGTGTACCTGGGAGTGTCGGAGGTGTACCTGGGAGTGTCGGAGGTACCTGGGTGTGTCTGAGGTGTACCTGGGAGTGTCTGAGGTGTAACTGGGAGTGTCTTTGGTGTACCTGGGAGGTCAGAGGAGTACCAGGAGTGTCAGAGGTGTACCTGGGAGTGTCAGAGGTGTACCTGTGAGTGTCAGAGGTGTACCTGTGAGTGTCTGAGGTGTTCCTGGAGTGTCTGAGGTGTACCTGAGTGTGAGAGGGTACCTGGGAGTATGGAAGGTACTTGTCAGTGTCTGGAGGTGTATCTGGGAGTGTCACGGTGTACCTGGGAGTGTCAGAGGTATACCTGGGAGCATCATGGGTGTACCTGAGAGTGTCAGAGGCATGTGGAGTGTCAGAGGTGTACCTGAGAGTGTCAGAAGGTACCTGGGAGGTCTGAGGTACTATGTCAGGGTGTACCTGGGAGTGTCAGAGGTACCTGGGAGGTCAGGGTGTACCTGGGAGTGTCTGAGGTGTACCGGGAGTGTCAGTGGTGTACATGGGAGTGTCTGAGGTGTACCTGGGAGTGTCTGAGGTGTACCTGGGAGTGTCTGAGGTACCTGGGAGTGTCAGAGGTGTACCTGGGAGTGTCAGGAGGTACCTGGGAGTGTCAGGTGTACCTGGAGGTCAGAGGTACCTGGGAGTGTCTGGAGGTGCACCGCAGTGTCAGAGGTGTACCTGGAGTGTCTGAGGTACTTGAGAGGTCAGTGGTGTACCTGGGAGTGTCTGAGGTGCACCTGGGAGTGTCTGATGTGTACCTGGGAGTGTCAGAGGTGTACCTGGGAGTGTGGAGGTGTACCTGGTAGTGTCAGAGGTATACCTGAGAGTGTCTGGGGTGTACCTGGGAGGTCAGGTGTACCTGGGAGTGTCAGAGGTGTACCTGGGAGTGTCTGAGGTGCACATGGGAGTGTCAGGGTGTACCTGGGAGTGTTTGAGGTACCTGGGAGGTGAGAGGTGTACCTGAGAGTGTCGGAGGTGTACCTGGAGTGTCAGAGGTGTACCCGGGAGTGTCAGAGGTGTACCTGGGAGTGTCTGAGGTACCTGGGAGTGTCAGAGGTGTACCTGGGAGGTCAGAGGTGCACCGGGAGTGTCTTAGGTGTACCTGGCAGTGTCAGAGGTGCACTGGGAGGTCAGCGGTGTACCTAGGGATGTCAGAGGTATACCTGGGAGTATCAGAGGTACCTGGGAGTGTCAGAGGTGCACCTGGGAGTGTCTGAGGTGCACCTGGAGCACAGAGGAGGCCTGGGAGTGAATGGGGTGTACCTGAGTGTCAGCTGTATACCTGGGAGTGTCTGAGGTGTACCTGGCAATGTCAGAGGTGTACTTGGGAGGTCATGGTGTACCTAGGGAGGTCAGAGGCAGGCCTGGGAGTATCAGAGGTGTACTCTGGGAGTGTCAGAGGTGCACTCTGGGAGGCACAGAGGTGCACCTGCGAGTGCTGAGAGGTACCTGGGAGGAATGGGTGTACCTGGGAGTGTCAAAGGTACCTGGGAGTGTTCAAGCCCATGGGAGGTTTGGGTGTACCTGGGAGTATCAGAGAAGCACCTGAGCAACGAGAAGCACCTAGTGGTGTTGAAAATCTGGGAGCAACAGAGGAGCACCTGGACTGACGGGGGTGTACCCGGTGTGGCCTGGGGTGCTCAGGTGTACCTGGAAGTGTCTGAGGTGTACCTGGGAGGCGTCTGCTGAGGTGTACCTGGAGTGTCTGAGGTGTACCTGGCAGTGTCAGTGGTGTACCCAGAGTGTCAGGAGGTGTACCTGGGAGGTCAGGAGGTGCACCAGGGAATGTCAGTGGTGTACCTGGGAGGTCAGTTGTATGCCTGGGAGTGTCTGAGGTGTACCTGGCAGTGTCAGTGGTGGTACCTGGGAGTGTCTGAGGTGCACCTGGAGTGTCTGAGGTGCACCTGGGAGTGTCTAAGGTGTACCTGGGAGTGTCTGAGGTGTACCTGGAGTGTTCAAGGTGTACCTGGAGCAGTCAGAGGTGTACCTGGGAGTGCCAGAGGTGGGCACCTGAGAGTGTGAGAGGTGTACCTGGGAGTGTCAGAGGTGTACCTGGGAGTGCCAGAGGTGCACCTGGGAGTGTCAGAGGTGCACCAGGGAGTGTCAGTGGTGTACCTGGGAGTGTCAGCTGTATACCTGGGAGTGTCTGGAGGCACCTGGCAGTGCTCGGGGTGGTGTACCTGAGTGTCTGAGGTGCACCTGGGAGTGTCTGAGGTGCACCTGGGAGTGCCTGAGGCGTACCTGGGAGGTTCTGAGGTGGTACCTGGGAGTGTCTGAGGTGTACCTAGGGAGTGCCTGAGGTGTACCTGGGAGTGTCAGAGTTGTACCTGGGAGTGTCAGAGGTGTACCTGGTGTGGGTCAGAGGTGTACCTGGGAGTGTCAGAGGTACCTGGGAGTGTCAGAGGTACCTGAGTGTGTCAGAAGTGTACCTGGAGTGTCTGGGTGTACCTGGGAGTGGTCAGGGGTGTACCTGGGAACAGAGGTGTACCTGAGTGTGTCAGAAGTGTACCTGGGAGTGTCTGGGTGTACCTGGGAGTGTCAGGGGTGCACCCGGGAGGTCAGAGGTGTACCTGCAGTGTCAGAGGTGTACTTGGGAGGTCAGCGGTGTACCTAGGAGTGTCAGGGGCATACCTGGGAGGTCAGAGGTGTACCTGAGGTCAGAGGTGCACCTGGGAGTGTCAGAGGTGCACCCAGAGTGTCAGAGTTGTACCTGGGAGGAATGGGGTGTACCTGGGAGTGTCAAAGGTGTACCTGGGAGTGTTCAAGTTTACATGGGAGTGTCTGGGGTGTACCTGGGAGTATCAGAGAAGTACCTGGGAGTAAGCCAGAGAAGTACCTGGTGGTGTCTGGGGTGTACCTGGGAGCAACAGAGGAGTACCTGGGATTGAATGGGGTGTACCGGTGTACCTGGGAAAACAGGTGCACCTGTAAGTGTCTGGAGGTGTACCTGGGAGTGTCTGAGGTGTACCTGGGAGCACCTGAGGTGCACCTGGCAGTGCTCAGTGGTGGCACCTGGGAGGCCAGAGGTGTACCTGAGTGTCAGAGGCACCAGGGAGTGTCAGTGGTGTACCCAGAGGTCAGCTGCATACCTGGGAGTGTCTGAGGTGTACTTGGCAGTGCTTGGGGTGGTGTACCTGGGAGTGTCTGAGGTGCACCTGGAGTGTCTGAGGTGCACCTGGGAGTGTCTGAAGTGTACCTGGGAGTGTCTGAGGTGTACCTGGGAGGTTCGAGTTGTACCTGGAGTGTCAGAGGTGTACCTGGGAGGTCAGAGGTGTGCACCTGAGAGGTCAGAGGTGTACCTGGGAGGTCAGAGGCACCTGGGAGTGTCAGAGGTGTACCTGGGAGTGTCAGAGCAGCACCTGGGAGTGTCAGAGGTGTACCTGGGAGGTCAGAGGTGGCCTGGGAGTGTTCAGGCACCTGGCAGTGTCAGAGGTGTACCTGGAGTGCTGAGGTGCACTTGGAGAGTGTCAGTGGTGTACCTGGGGAGTGTCCGAGGTGCACCTGGGAGTGTCTGATGTGTTCCTGGGAGGTCAAGAGGTGACCTGCGAGTGTGTGAGAGGTACCTGGTAGTGTCAGAGGTATACCTGAGAGTGTCTGGGGTGTACCTGGGAGGTCAGGGGTGTACTGGGAGTGTCAGAGGTGTACCTGGGAGTGTCTGAGGTGCACATGGGAGTGTCAGGGGTGTACCTGGGAGTGTCTGAGGTGTACCTGGGAGTGTCGAGAGGTGTACCTGAGAGTGTCGGAGGTGTACCTGGAAGGTCTGAGGTGTACCTGGAAGTGTCAGAGGTGTACCTGGGAGTGTCAGAGGTGCACCTGGGAGTGTCAGAGGTACCTGGAGTGTCAGAGGTGCACCAGGAGTGTCAGTGGTGTACCTGGAGTGTGGGTTGTATACCTGGGAGGGTCTGAGGTACCTGGCAGTGTCAGGGTGTACCTGGGGAGTTCGAGGTGCACCTGGGAGTGTCTGAGGTGCACCTGGAGTGTTCAAGGTACCTGGAGTGTCTGAGGTACCTGGGAGGTTCGAGGGTGTACCTGGGAGTGTCAGAGGTGTACCTGGGAGTGTCAGAGGGCCTGGGAGTGTCAGAGGTGTACCGGGAGTGTCAGAGGTGTACCTGTGAGTGTCAGAGGTGTACCTGGGAGTGTCAGAGGTGTACCTGGGAGCACGGAGGTGTACCTGTCAGTGTCTTAGGTGTACCTGGCAGTGTCAGAGGTGCAACTTGGGAGTGTCAGCTGTGCACTCAGGGAGGTCAGAGGTATACCTGGAGATCAGAGGGTGTACCTGGGATGTCAGAGGCCTGGAGGTCTGAGGTGCACCTGGGAGTGTCAGAGGTACACCTGGGAGTGAATGGGTGTACCTGGGAGGTCAGCTGTGACACCTGGGAGTGTCTGAGGTGTACCTGGCAGTGTCAGAGGTGTATCACTTGGGAGTGTCATGGTGTACCTAGGGAGTGTTGGGAGGCAGCCCGGAGCACTGGGAGGTGGCCTTGGAGGTCAGAGGTGCACCTGAGGCTGGGAGGCACCTGGGAGGTTGTGAGGTACCTGGGAGTGAATGGGGAAAATTTTGGAGTCAAAGGTGTACCTGGGAGTGTCTGGGGTTTACATGGGAGTGTCTGGTGTACCTGGGAGCATCAGAAGTACCTTGGGAGTGCTGGGTGAGACAGCACTGGCAGGTGTCTGGGTGTACCTGGGAGCAACAGAGGAGTACCTGGGATTGAATGGGGTACTGGTGTGGCCTGGGGTGCCAGGTGTACCTGAAGTGCTCCGAGGTACCTGGGAGGTTCAGGTACCTGGGAGGTTTGAGGTGTACCCAGTGCTGGGTGTACCTGGAGTGTCAGGAGGTGTACCCAGAGTGTCAGAGGCACCAGGAGCGTCAGTGGTGCACCTGGGAGGTCAGTTGTGTTGTCTGGGAGCAAGTCTGAGGTGCACCTGGCAGTGCTGGGGTGGTGTACCTGGGAGGTCTGAGGTGCACCTGAGTGTCTGAGGCACCTGGGAGCGTTCTAAGGTGTACCTGGGAGTGTCTGGAGGTGTGGCCTTGGAGTGTCTAAGGTACCTTGGGAGTGTCAGGAGGCACCTGGGAGTGTCAGAGGTGCACCTGGAGAGCAATGGGAGTTGTACCTGGGAGCAAGCCAGGAGGTACCTGGGAGTCAGAGGTACCTGGAGGCCAGAGGTGCACCAGGAGTGGTTGGGTGGTGTGGACCACCTGGGAGTGCTCGAAGGTATACCTGGAGTGTCTGGAGGTACCTGGCAGGCTGGTGGTGTACCTGGGAGTGTCTGAGGCACCTGGGAGTGCCTGGAGGTGCACCTGGGAGTGCCTGAGGTGTACCTGGAGTGTCTGAGGTGTACCTGGGAGTGTCTGAGGCGTACCTGGGAGTGTCTGAGGTGTACCTGGGAGTGTCTGGAGGTGTACCCAGAGCATGTCTGAGGCACCTGGGAGGCCAGAGTTGTGGCCTGGGAGGTCAGAGGTGTACCTGGGAGTGTCAGAGTGGGCACCTGGGAGTGTCAGGGGAGGTGTACCTGGGAGGTCAGAGGGTGTACCTGGAGTGTGTCAGAAGTGCACCTGGAGTGTCTGGGGTGTACCTGGAGTGTCAGGGGTGTACCTGGAGTGTTGGGAGGTGTACCTGGAGTGTGTCAGAAGTGTACCTGGGAGGTCTGGTACCTGGCAAGTCAGGGTGCACCTGGGAGTGTCAGAAGTGCACCTGGCAGTGTTGGGGAGGTACTTGGGAGGTTGGGCGGTACCCAGGAGGTCAGAGGTATACCTGGGAGCATCAGAGGTGTACCTGAGTGTCAGAGGCACCTGGGAGTGTCAGAGGTGCACCTGGGAGCAAGCGAGTTGCACCTGGGAGTGAATGGGGTGTGGCCTGGGAGGCCACAGGTGCACCTGGGAGTGTTCAGTCACATGGAGTGTTCTGGGTGTACCTGGGAGTATCAGAGAAGCACTGGGAGGCCAGAGAAGTACCTGGTGGTGTCTGGGGTGTACCTGGGAGCAACAGAGGAGCACCTGGCTGAATGGGTGTACCGTGCACCTGGGGTGTCAGGTGCACCTGTAAGGTCTGAGGTACCTGGAGTGCCCAGTGCACCTGGAGTATCTAAGGTGTACCTGCAGCCAGAGCGTCAGAGGTGCACTGGAGTTGAGAGGTGCACCCAGGAGTGCCAGGTGTACCTGGGAGTTGTATACCTGGGAGTGTCTGAGGTGCACCTGGCAGCATGTCAGTGAAAATTAGAAAGTCTGAGGCACCAGAGTGCCCTGAGGAAAACTGGGAAGCCTGAAGTGTACCTGGGAGTGTCTGAGGTGTACCTGGGAGGCCTGAGGTGTACCTGGGAGGTCAGAGGTACCTGGGAGGTTGAGGTGTACCTGAGAGTGTCTGGGGGAGGTGTGCATTTGAAAAGTTGGGAGGTGCAACTGGAGCCGAGGTGCACTGGAGGCTGGGAGGTGCACCTGAGAGGCCAGAGGGCCTGGGAGGCTGAGGTGTACCTGGAGGTTTGAGGTACCCAGAAAACAGAGGTACCTGATGTCTTGAGGAAAATGGAGAGACTCAGTGGTGTGCACCTGGGAGCGGGGTCTGAGTGCACCTGGGAGTGTCTGATGTGTTCCTTGGGAGGCCCAGAGGTGTACCTGAGTGTGAGGTGTACCTGTAGCTGGCGGAGGAGTACCTGAGAGTGTCTGGGGTGTACCTGGGAGGTCAGGGGTGTTCTGGGAGTGTCGAGAGGCACCTGGGAGTGTCTGAGGTGCACATGGGAGTGTCAGGGGTACCTGGGAGTGTCTGAGGTGTACCTGAGCAGAGGTACCAGAGTGTCGAGGTACCGAAGTGTCAGAGGTGACCTGGAAGTGTCAGAGGTGTACCTGGGAGTGTCTGAGGTGTACCTGGGAGGTCAGAGAGCACCAGGAGGTCAGAGGTACCTGGGAGGCTGGGAGGTGGCAGGAGTGTCAGAGGTACTGTGAGTGTTGAGGTACCTGGGAGGAGATACCTGGGAGTATCGGAGGTGTACCTGTCAGTGTCTAGGTACCTGGCAGTGTCAGAGGTGTACCTGGGAGGCCAGAGTACCTAGGAGGTCAGAGGAGGATACCTGGAGTATCAGGAGGGTGTGGCCTGAATGGTCTGAGGCCTGGAGCACCTGGGGTGTCCAAGGTGCCTGGGAGTGTTGAGGTGTACCTGGCAGAAGCCAGTGCATGGGAGGTTAAGAACACCTAGGAGTGTCAGAGGTATACTGGGAGACAGATACCTGGGAGGCCAGGGGAGGCACCAGGCCAGAGTGCAGAGTACATGGGAGTGAATGGGGTGTACTGGGAGTGTACCTGGAGAAGCCTGGGGTTTACATGGGAGTGTTCGAAACCTGGGAGAGTTAGAAGGCCTGGAGTAAGGAGAAGTACCTGGTAGTCCCAGAATTTGGGAGCAACAGAGGAGCACCTGGGATTGAAATGGGTGTACCGGGTGTACCTGGGGGTTCAGGTGTACCTGGAAGTGTCTGAGGTGACCTGGGAGTGTCTGAGGGGTGCACCTGGGAGGTCTGAGGTGTACCTGGCAGTGTCATGGTGCACCTGGGAGGCTGGAGGTGTACCTGGGAGGTCAGAGGTGCACCAGGGAGGTCAGTGGTAACCTGGGAGGCTGGGGTTGTATACCTGGGAGGTCTGAGGTGTGTACCTGGCAGCATGGGGTGGTACCTGGGAGTGTCTGAGGTGCACCGAGTGTCTGAGGCACCTGGGAGTGTTCAAGGTGTACCTGGGAGTTCAAGGTACCTGGGAGGTCTGGTACCTGGGAGTGTCAGAGGTACCTGAGGTTGCAGGTGTACCTGAGGAGGCTGGGGAGGTGTACCTGGGAGTGTCAGAGGTGTACCTGGGAGTGTCAGAGGTACCTGGGAGTGTCAGAGGTGCAACCAGGAGTGTCAGGAAACCTGGGAGTGTCAGGTGCATACCTGGGAGTGTCTGAGGTGTACCTGGCAGTGTCAGTGGTGTACTCGGGAGTGTCTGAGGTGCACCTGGGAGTGTCTGAGGTGCACCTGGGAGGTCTGAGGTGTACCTGGGAGTGTCTGGAGGTGTACCTGGGAGTGTCTGAGAGGCACCTGGGAGTGTCTGAGGTACCTGGGAGTGTCAGAGGTGCCTGGGAGTGTCAGGAGGCACCTGGGAGGTTGAGAGGTGTACCTGGGAGTGTCAGAGGTACCTGAGTGTGCTGTGAAGTGTACCTGGGAGTGTCTGGGGTGTACCTGAGTGTCAGGGGTGCCTGGGAGGTCAGAGGCACTGGAGCAAGTCAGAAGGTACCTGGGAGTGTCTGGGGCACGGAGGCTGGGGGGTGCACCTGGGAGTGTCAGAGGTGTACCTGGCAGTGTCAGAGGTGCACTTGGGAGTGTCATGGTGTACCTAGGAGTGTCAGAGGCATACCTGGAGCATCAGAGGTGTACCTGAGGCCGAGGTGCACCTGGGAGGTCAGAGGCACCTGGGAGGCCAGAGTTGTACCTGGGAGTGAATGGGGCACCTGGGAGTGTCAGGTGTACCCGGGAGGTCTGGGTTTACATGGGAGTGTCTGGGTGTACCTGGAGCATCAGAGAAGTACCTGGGAGGTCAGGAGAAGCACCTGGTAGGTCTGGGTGTACCTGGGAGTGAACAGGAGTACCGGGATTGAATGGGGTGTGCCTGGGAGTACCTTGTCAGGTGTACCTGTAAGGTTCAGAGGTGACCTGGGAGTGTCTGGAGGTGTACCTGGGAGTGTCTGAGGCACCACAGTGTTGGGTGGTGTACCTGGGAGTGTCAGAGGTACCTGGGAGGCCAGAGGTGCACCAGGAGTGTCAGTGGTGTACCTGGGAGTGTCAGGTGCATACCTGGGAGTGTCTGAGGTGTACCTGGTGTGCTGGTGGTGTACCTGGGAGTGTCTGAGGACTTGAAGTGTACCTGGGAGTGTCTGAGGTGTACCTGGGAGTGTCTGAGGTGTACCTGGGAGGTCAGAGGTACCTGGGAGTGTCAGAGGCACCTGAGAGTGTCAGGAGGTGTACCTGGGAGGCCAGAGGTGCACCTGGGAGTGCTGGGAGGTACCTGGGAGGTCAGAGGTGCACCTGGGAGTGTCAGAGGTGCACCTGGGAGGTCAGAGGGTGTACCTGGGAGTGTCTGAGGTGTACCTGGCAGTGTCAGAGGTGCACCTGGGAGTGTCTGAGGTGACTTGATATCAGTGGTACCTGGAGTGTCTGAGGTGCACCTGGGAGAGTTCGATGTGTTCTGGGAGGTCAGAGGTGTACCTGCGAGTGTGAGAGGTGTACCTGGGAGTGCTGAGGCATACCTAGAGTGTCTGGGGTACCTGGGAGTGTCAGGGGTGTACCTGGGAGTGTCAGAGGTGTACCTGGGAGGCTGAGGTACACAGTAGGAGGTAGTACCTGGGAGGTTTGGAGGTACCTGGGAGTGTCAGAGGCACCTGAGGAGTGCTGGAACCTGGAAGTGCATCAGAGGTGTACCTGGAGTGTCAGAGGTGTACCTGGAGTGCCTGAGGTGTACCTGGGAGGTCAGAGGAGCACCAGGAGTGCCAGAGGTACCTGGGAGTGTCAGAGGTGGTGAGAGTCAGAGGTGTACCCAGAGCAGAGGTACCTGGGAGTGTCAGAGGTGCACCTGGGGAGCATCTGAGGTACCTGTCAGTGCCTGTGTACCTGGCAGTGTCAGAGGTGTACCTGGGAGGTCATGAAACAGGGGAGTGCTGGGGAGGTACCTGGGAGCATCAGAGGTACCTGGGAGTGTCAGAGGCACCTGGGAGTGTCTGGAGGTGCACCTGGGGAGGCCAGAGGTACCTGGGAGTGAATGGGGTGTACCTGGGAGTGCTGAGCGACACCTGGGAGTGTCTAGAGGTGTACCCAGTGTCAGAGGTACCTTGGGAGTGTCATGGTGTACCTAGGGAGGTTGGGAGGTACCTGGGAGGTCTGAGGTGTACCTGGCAGTGCCAGAGGTGCATGCAGAGTGTCATGGTGTAACCTAGAGTGCCGAGGTATACCTGGGAGTATCAGAGGTGTACCTGGGAGTGTCAGGAGGCACCTGGAGGTCTGAGGTGCACCTGGCAGTGTCAGAGGTGTACCTGGGAGTGTCAAGGTGCACCCAGGAGTGTCAGAGGTATACCTGGGAGAATGAGGTGCACCTGGAGTGTCAGAGGTGCAACCTGGAGGTCAGAGGCACCTGGGAGTGTCAGAGGTGCACTGGGAGTGAATGGGTGTACCTGGAGTGCCAAGGTGCACCTGGAGTGTCTGGGGTTTACATGGGAGTGTCTGGGTGCACCTGGGAGCATCAGAGGCTACCTGGGAGTGTCAGAGAAGTACCTGGTGGTGTCTGGGGGTGTACCTGGGAGCAACAGAGGAGCACCTGGGATTGAAGGGTACTGGTGGCACTGGGGGTGCGGGCACCTGAAGTGTCAGAGGGTGCCCCTGGGAGTGTCTGAGGGCACCTGGGAGTGTCTGAGGCACCTGGCAGCAGGTTGCAGTACCTGGAGTGTCAGAGGTGCACCTGGGAGGCTCAGAGGTGCACCAGGAGTGCTGGTGGTGTACCTGGGAGTGCTTGGGGTACACCTGGGAGTGTCTGAGGTACCTGGCAGTGTCAGAGGTGCACCTGGGAGGTCTGAGGTGCACTGGAGTGTCTGAGGTGCAACCTGGGAGTGTCTGAGGTGCACCTGGAGTGCTTGAGGTGCACCAAGTGTCTATGTACCTGGGAGGTCAGAGGTGCACCTGGGAGTGTCAGAGGTACCTGAGAGTGTCAGGGAGGTGTACCTGGAGTGTCAGAGGTGTACCTGGGAGTGTCAGAGGTGTACCTGGGAGTCTGAGGTGTACCTGGGAGTGTCAGAGAGGTACCTGGAGTGTCTGAGGTACCTTGAGAGCATCAGTGGTACCTGGGAGTGTCTGAGGTGCACCTGGGAGTGTCCGATGTGTTCCTGGGAGTGTCAGAGGTGTACCTGTGAGTGAGAGGTGTACTCAGGAAGCTGGGAGGTATACCTGAGAGCAAGCTGGGTGAACTCTGGAGAGCCAGAGGTGTACCTGGGAGGCTGAGAGGTGACCTGGGAGTGCCTGAGGTACATAGAGTGTTGTACCTGGGAGGTACGAGGTACCTGGGAGTGTCAGAGGTGTACCTGAGAGTGTCGGAGGTGTACCTGGAAGCAAGCCAGAGGTGTACCTGGAAGGCCAGAGGTGCACCTGGGAGGTCAGAGGTGCACCAGAGTGTCAGAGGAGCACCAGGAGGCCAGAGGTGCACCTGGGAGTGCCAGAGAGTGGCAGAGTGTCAGAGGTACCTGTGAGATGTCAGAGGTGTACCTGAGAGTGTGGAGAGGTGTACCTGGGAGTGTCGGAGGTGCACCTGGGATGTCAGAGGTGCACCCGGGAGTGCCAGAGGTGCACCTGGGAGGCTGGGTACCTAGGAGAGCCAGAGGTGTACCTGGGAGTGTCAGAGTGTACCTGGGAGGCTGGGAGGTGCAACTTGGAGCAGTCAGAGGTGTACCTGGGAGTGCTGAGAGGTGACCTGGGAGGAAGGCACCTGGGAGTGCTGGCTGTACCTGGAGGCCTGAGGTGTACCTGGAAGTGTCAGAGGTGTACTTGGGAGTGTCAGCGGTACTAGGAGTGTCAGAGGTACACCTGGGAGTGTCTGAGGTGCACCTGGGAGGTCAGAGGTGCATTCTGGGAGGCTGGGCGAGGCACCTGGGAGTGTCAGAGGTATACCTGGGAGTATCAGAGGTGCACCTGGGAGGCCGAGGTGCACCTGGAGTGTTCAGGTACCTGGCAGGCTCAGAGGTGGCACTTGGAGTGTCAGCGGTGTACCTAGGGAGTGTCAGGAGGCATACCTGGGAGTATCAGGAGGTACCTGGGAGGCTGCAGAGGTGCACCTTGGGAGTGCTGAGGTGCCTGGGAGTGCCAGAGGTACCTGGGAGGAATGGGGTGCACCTGGGAGAGGCAGTGTACCTGGGAGTGTCTGGGCTACATGGGAGTGTCAGGGTGTACCTGGGAGCATCAGAGAAGTACCTGGGAGCACAGAAGGCCTGTGGTGTCTGGGGTGTACCTGGAGCAACAGAGGAGCACCTGGGAGAATGGGGGTGTACCGGGTGACTGAAGTACCTGGAAGTGTCAGAGGTGTACCTGGGACGTCTGAGGTGCACCTGGGAGTGTCTGAGGTGTTGCACCTGGGAGAGAGCTGGGGAGAAGGCACCAGGAGTGTCAGCAGGTGACCTGGGAGTGTCAGAGGTGTACCTGGGAGTGCCAGAGGTGCACCTGGGAGTGTCAGAGTGTACCCAGTGTCAGAGGTACCTGGGAGGTCAGGTAGGCACCTGGGAGGCCTGAGGCGGCACCTGAGTTGAGGCACCTGGGAGGCCCAGGTGTACCTGGGAGTGTTCAGGTGTACACCTGGGAGGCTGAGGTGCGCCTGGGAGTGTCAGAGGAGGAACCAGGGAGTGTCAGAGTGTACCTGGGAGTGTGAGAGGTGTACCTGGGAGGTTAGAGGTGCACTGGGATGTCTGAGGAAACTGGGAGTGTCTGAGGTGTACCTGGGAGGTCTGAGGTGCACCTGGGAGTGTCTGAGGTGTACCTGGGAGTGCCGAGGTGTTACCTGGGAGTGTCTGAGGTACCTGGGAGTGTCTGAGGTACCTGGGAGGCCAGTGGTGTACCTGGGAGTGGCAGCTGCACACCTGGGAGTGTCTGAGGTACCTGGCAGGTGTCAGAGGTGTACCTGGGAGTCAGCCAGAGTTACCTGGGAGGGTCTGAGGTGTACCTGGCAGTGTCAGAGGTGTACCTGGAGTGCAGGGGCACCTGGGAGGCCAGAGGTGCACCTGGGAGCATTGAGGCACCTGGAAGGTCAGAGGCACCTGGGAGTGTCAGGAGGTGCACTGGAGTGCAGAGGGAGTGTCTGAGGTGCAACTGGAGTGTCTGGAGGTACCTGGGAGGCCCCTGAGGCACCTGGGAGAGTCTGGAGGTGCACCTGAGTGTCAAGGGTGTTCCTGGGAGTGTTGGGTGTACCTGGAAGTGTCAGAGGTGCACCTGGGAGGCCAGGATGGCCTGGGAGTGCAGCTGCACCTGGGGAGTGTTGAGGTGTACCTGGGAGGCAGAGGGAGAAGGCTGTATACCTGGACAGTGTCAGAAAGGCCTGGAGGTTCACAGAGGTACCTGGGAGCACAGAGGTGCACCTGGGAGCACAGAGGTGCCTGGGAGTGACAAACCTGGGAGCAGTCAGAGGTGAAACTGGGAGTGTCTGGGGTTTACATGGGAGTGTCTGGGGTGTAAACCTGGGAGCATGGGAGAAGCACCTGGGAGGTCAAAGAAGCAACCTGGTGGTGTCTGGGTGGCACCTGGGAGTAACAGAGAGTACCTGGGAGTGAATGGGGGTGTACTGGGTGCACCTGGGGTGTCAGGTGTGACCTGAAGCAAGGTCTGAGGTGTACCCAAGTGTCTGAGGTACCTGGGAGTGTCTGAGGTACCTGGGAGAGTCAGAAGAACCAGGGAGTGTCATGATATATTTGGGAGTTTGAGAGGTGTACCTGGGAGTGTCTGAGGCACCCAGAGTGTCTGAGATGCACCTGGGAGTGCCTGAGGTGTACCTGGGAGTGTCTGGAGGTGTACCTGGGAGAGTCTGAGGTACCTGAGAGTGTCAAGGGTGTCTTGGGAGTGTCAGGGGTGTACCTGGAATGTCATTTGTGTACCTGGGAGGTCAGAGGTGTACCTGGGATTGTAGAGGTGTACCTGGGAGGTCAGAGGTACCTGGGAGGTCAGAGGTGTACCTGGAGGTCAGAGGTGCACCTGGAGTGTTTGAGGTGTACCTGGGAGTGTTTGAGTGAAATCTGGGAGTGTCTGAGGTGGCACCTGGGAGTGTCTGAGGTGAACCTGGGAGGCTCGAGGTGCACAACTGGGAGTGTCTGAGGTGCACCTGGTAGTGTGTCTGAGGTGCACATGGGAGTGTGCCGAGGCAGGCCTGGGATGTCAGAGGTGCACCTGGTAGTGTCGGAGGTACCTGGGAGGCTGCGGTGTACCTGGGAGTCAGGTGCACACCTGGGAGTGTCTGAGGTGTACCTGGCAGGCCAGAGGTGTGCACTCAGAGAATGTCAGAGGTGTACCTGGGAGTGCTGGGAGTGCACCTGGGAGTGCTGGGAGGTACCTGAGAGTGTCAGAGGTATACCTGGGAGCAAGGTCAGGAGGTGTACCTGGGAGTGTCAGAGGTGCACCTGGGAGGTCAGAGGCAACCGGGAGTGTCAGGAGGTGCACCTGGAGGTCAGAGGTGTACCTGGGAGGCTGGGGAGGCACCCAGTGTCAGAGGTGCACCTGGGAGTGCTGCTGAGGCACCTGGGAGGTGCTTGAGGTGCACCTGGGAGTGTCCTGAGGTACCTGAGCAGGTCAGAAGTGCACTGGAGTGTCTGGAGGTACCTGGGAGTGTCAGGTGGTGTACCTGGAAGGTCAGAGGTACCCTGGGAGGCCAGAGCATACCTGGAGACATGAAGGTGTACCTGAGGGTGGCAGAGGCCATGAGTGCCGAGGCCGGGTGGTTGGGAGGTACCTGGGAGTGTCAGGGGGGTGCCTGGAGTGTCTGGGGTGCACCTGGGAGGCCAGGCCTGGGAGGCCAGAGGTGTACCTGGAGTGTTCAGGTGCACTTGGGAGTGTCAGGGGTGTACCTGGGAGTGTCTGAGGTGTACCTGGGAGTGTCGAGGTGTACCTGGGCATCAGAGGTGTACCTGGGAGCATCAGAGGTGTACCTGGGAGTATCAGAGGTACCTGGGAGTGTCAGAGGTGTACCTGAGTGTGCTGTGAGTGTACCTGGGAGTGTCTGGGGTGGTACCTGGGAGTGTCAGGGGTGTACCTGGGAGTGTCAGAGAGGTGTACCTGGGAGTGTCAGAGATGTACCTGGGAGCTGAGGTGCAGTGGGTGTACCTGGGAGGTCTGAGGTACCTGGAGCAGTGAGGTGTTCCTGGGAGTGTCAGAGTTGTACCTGGGAGTGCTCAGAGTTGTACCCGGAGTGTCAGAGGTGCACCTGGGAGGTCAGAGGTGTACCTGGGAGTGTCAGAGGTGCACATGGAGGCTAGTGGTGCACCTGGGGGTGTCAAGGTTGTATACCTGGGAGTGTCTGAGGTGTACCTGGCAGTGTCAGTGGTGTACCTGGGAGTGTCAGAGAGGTACCTGGGAGGTCAGAGGTGCACCAGGGAGTGTCAGTGGTGTACCTGGGAGTGTCAGTTGTATACCTGGGAGTGTCTGAGGTGTACCTGGCAGTGTCAGTGGTGTACCTGGAGGGTCTGAGGTGCACCTGGGAGTGTCTGAGGTGCACCTGGGAGTGTCTGGAGGAGGGATTGTCTGAGGGTACCTGGGAGTGTCTGAGGTACCTGGGAGGCCAGAGGTGTACCTGGAGAGTGTCAGAGGTGTACCTGAGAGGTCGGAGGTGTAATGGTCAATCAGTGTGTACCTGGGAGTGTCTGAGGTGTACCTGGAAGGTCTGAGGTGTACCTGGGAGTGTCACGGTGTACCTGGGAGTGTCCTGAGGTGTACCTGGGAGGTCAGGAGGAGTACCAGGGAGGTCAGAGGTGTACCTGGGAGTGTCAGAGTTGTAACTGGGAGTGTGAGAGGTGTACCGAGAGTGTCTGAGGTGTTCCTGGAGTGTCTGAGGGGGCACTAGGTGTCAGAGGAGTACCAGGAGGCTGGGTGAGTACCTGGGAGTGGCCAGAGGTGTACCTGGGAGTGTGGAGAGGTGTACCTGGGAGTATCACTGAAGTGCACCTGTCGAGTGTTCGAGGTGTACCTGGGAGTGTCAGCGGTGTACCTGGGTGTGTCAGAGGAGCACCTGGGAGGCTGAGGAGTACCTGGGAGAGTGTCAGGGGTGTACCTGGGAGGTCAGGAGGTGCACTGAGAGTGTCAGCGGTGTACCTGGAGCATCAGAGAGGTACCTGGGAGTTTTAGAGGCCTGGAGTGTCGGAGGGTACCTGGGAGTGTCGGAGGTGCACCTGGAGGTTGAGGTGTACCTGGGACTGTCGGAGGTGTACCTGGGAGTGTCGGAGGTACTGGGAGTGTCCAGGTGTACCTGGGAAGTGTCTCAGGTGTACCTGGGAGTGTCTGAGGTGCACCGAGTGTCTGAGGTGCACCTGGAGAGTCTAAGGTGCACCTGGGAGTGTCTGAGGCACCTGGGAGTGTCTGAGGTGCACCTGGGAGTGTTCAAGGTGCACCTGGGAGTGTCTGAGGCACCTGGGAGTGTTCAGGTGCACCTGGAGTGTTCAAGGTACCTGGGAGGCCTGAGGTACCTGGGAGTGTCAGGTGTACCTGGGAGTGCCTGGAGGTACCTGGAGTGTCTGAGGTGAACTGGGAGAGTCTGAGGTGTACCTGGGAGGTCAAGTGGTGTTCCTGGGAGGCTGGGTGGTGTACCTGGAAGTGTCAGAGGTGTACCTGGGAGTGTCAGAGGTGCACCTGGGAGAGGTCAGCTGTACACCTGGGAGGTCAGAGGTGTACCTGGCAGTGTCAGAGGTGCCTGGGAATGTCAGTGTACCTGGGAGCGAGGTGTACTGGGAGGTCAGAGGTGCACCTGGGAGTGTCTGAGGTGCACCTGGGAGTGTCGGGTGTAGGTGGGAGGTCAGAGGTGGACCTGGGAGGTCTGAGGTGCACCTGGGAGAGTCAGGGTGTACCTGGGAGTGTCTGAGGTACCTGGGAGGTCAGAGTTGTACCTGGGAGTGTCAGAGTTGTACCTGGGAGTGTCAGAGGGTACCTGGAGTGTCAGAGGTGCACCTGGGAGTGTCTGAGGTACCTGAGGTCATCGGTGAACCTTGCAGGTCACAAGGCGGTGCACCTGGGAGGTCAGGGGTGTACCTGAGAGTGTCAAAGGTGTACCTGAGAGTGTCGGAGGTGTACCTGGGAGATCTGAGGTACCTGGGAGTGTCTGGGGTACCTGGGAGTGTCTGGAGGTGCACTTGGGAGTGTCAGGGGTGTACCTGAGAGTGTCAAAGGTGTACCTGAGAGTGTCGGAGGTGTACCTGAAGCACAGAGGTACCTGGGAGTGTCTGAGGTGTACCTGGGAGTGCCCATAGGTACCTGGGAGTGTCTGAGGTACCTGGAGTGTCAGAGGAGCACCAGGGAGGTCGAGAGGTGTACCTAAGAGTGTCAGAGGTGTACCTATGAGTGTCAGATGTACCTGGGAGTGTCTGAGGTGTTCCTGGGATGCTGAGAGGTGTACCTGGGAGGTGAGAGAGGTGTACCTGGGAGTATCGGAAGTGCACCTGTCAGTGTCTGAGACTGAGTGTCAGCGGTGCACCTGGGTGTGTCAGAGTGACCTGGGAGTGTCAGAGGAGTACCTAGAGTGTCAGGTATCTGGGAGTGTAAGAGGTGTACCTGGGAGGTCAGCGGCACTTGCAGCATCAGAGGTACCTGGGAGTATCAGGAGAGTGTACCTGGGAGTGTCGGAGGTACCTGGGAGGTCGGCGGGCACGTGGGAGTGTCTGAGGTGTACCTGGGAGTGTCAGAGGTGTACTCAACAGAGGTGTACCTGGGAGTGTCGAGAGGTGTACCTGGGAGGTCAGAGGGTACCTGGGAGTGTCTGAGGTACGTGGGAGTGTCTGAGGTGTACGGTAGAATGTCTGAGATGTACGTGGGAGTGTCTGAGGTGAACGTGGGAGTGTCTGAGGTGCACGTGGGAGTGTCTGAGGTGTACCTGGGAGTGTCAGGAGGAGCACGTGGTGAGTGTCTGAGGTGTACCTGGGAGTGCTGGGAGGTGTACCTGGGAGTCTCAGGGGTACCTGGGAGGTTCAGGTGTACCTGGGAGGAAGGAGGTGTTCCTGGGAGTGTCAGAGGTGTTCCTGGGAGTGTCTGAGGTGTACCTGGGAGAGGTGAGAGGTGTACCTGTGAGTACTCGGAGGTGTACCTGGGAGTGTCAGAGGTGTACCTGAGTGTGCAGAAGTGTCCCGGGAGTGTCTGGGTGCACTGGGAGTAACAAGGTGTACCTGGGAGTGTCAGAGGTACCTGGGAGTCACAGGTGTGCACGGGAGTGTCTGAGGTGCACCTGGGAGGTCAGGGGGTACCTGGGAGTGTCAGAGGTGTACCTGGGAGGTCAGAGGTGTACCCAGGAGTGTCTGAGGTGTTCCTGGGAGGTCTGAGGTACCTGGGAGGAGAGGTGCACCTGGAGTATCGGAAGTGTACTCTGTCAGTGTCTGAGGTATCTGGGAGGTCAGCGGTGTACCTGGGAGTGTCAGAGGTGTACCTGGGAGCATCATGGTTGCACATGAGCGTGTCAGAGGTACCTGGGAGTGTCAGAGGCACCTGAGAGTGCTCAGAAGTGTACCTGGGAGAGTGTCTGGGGTACCTGGGAGGTTGGGGGTGTACCTGGGAGTGTCAGAGGTGCACCTGGGAGTGTCAGGTGTACCTGGGAGTGTCTGAGATGTACCTGGGAGTGTCAGTGGTACCTGGGAGTGTCTGAGTGCACCTGGGAGTGTCCTGAGGTGCACCTGGGAGTGTCCAGGGTGTACCTGGGAGGTCAGAGCTGTACCTGGGAGTGTCAGAGGTGCACCTGGGAGTCAGAGGTGTCACCTGGGAGCATCAGAGGTGTACCTGGGAGTGTCAGAGGTGTACCTGAGTGTGTCAGAAGTGTACCTGGGAGTGTCTGGGGTACCTGGGAGTGTCAGGGTGTACCTGGGAGTGTCAGAGGTGTACCTGGGAGTCAGAGGTGTACCTGGGAGTGTCTGAGGTGCACCTGGGAGAGTCAGGGGTGTACCTGGGAGTGTCTGAGGTGTACCTGGGAGTGTAAGGAGGTGTTCTGGGAGGTGTCAGAGTTGTACCTGGAGTGTCAGGAGGTACCTGAGCCAAGGTGCACCTGGGAGGTCAGAGGTGTACCTGGGAGTGTCAGAGGTGCACATGGGAGGTCAACAGTGGTGCACCCGAAAATAGGCAGTATACCTGGGAGGCCTGAGGTGCACCGGCAAGGTTGGGTGGTGTACCTGGGAGTGTCAGAGGTGTACCTGGGAAGGTCAGAGGTGAACTAGGAGTGTCAGTGTGGTAACCTGGGAGTGTCAGTTGTATACCTGGGAGTGTCTGAGGTACCTGGCAGTGGAGTGGTGTACCTGGGAGTGTCTGAGGTGCACCTGGGAGTGTCTGAGGCACCTGGGAGTGTCTGAGGTGAAGGGGATTGTTGAGTGTACCTGGGAGTGTCTGAGGTGTACCTGGGAGGTCAGAGGTGTACCTGAGAGTGTCAGAGGTTTACCTGAGAGCTGTCGGAGGTACCTGGAAGTGTCGGAGGTGTACCTGGGAGTGTCTGAGGGTACCTGAAGGTCTGGAGGTGTCCCTGGGAGTGCTCACGGTGTACCTGGGAGTGTCTGAGGTGTACCTGGGAGTGCCAGAGGAGCACCAGGAGTGTCAGAGGTGTACCTGGGAGGTCAGAGTTGTAACTGTGAGTGCTGGAGGTGTACCTGTGAGTGTCTGGAGGTGTTCCTTGGGAGTGTCTGAGGTGTACCTAGTGTGTCAGAGGAGTACCAGGAGTGCTAGGGGAGTACCTGGGAGGTCAGAGGTGTACCTGGAGTGTGTGAGAGAGGTAAACCTGGGAGTACCGGAAGGTGTACCTGCTGAGTGTCTGAGGTGTATCTGGGAGGTAGAGGTGTACCTGGTGTGTCAGAGGAGTACCTGGAGTGTCAGAGGAGAGTACCTGGGAGGCAGGGGGTACCTGGAGGCAGAGGTGTACCTGGGAGGTCAGCGGTGTACCTTGGAGTATCTGAGGTGCACCTGGGAGTATTAGAGGTGTACCTGGGAGTGTCGGAGGCAATTTGGGAGTGTCGGAGGTGCACCTGGGAGTGTCGGAGGTGTACCTGGAACTGTCGGAGGTGTACCTGGGAGCCGGAGGTGTACCTGGGAGCAGCAGGTGTACCTGGGAGTGTCTCAGGTGTACCTGGAGTGTCTGAGGTGCACCTGGGAGTGTCTGAGGTGCACCTGGGAGGTTCCAGAGCACCTGGAGCGTCTGAGGTGCACCGGGAGTGTCTGAGGTGCACCTGGGAGTGTCTAAGGTGTACCTGGGAGTGTCTGGAGGTACCTGGGAGTGCCAGGGTGTACCTGGGAGTGTTCAGGTGTACCTGGGAGTGTCTGAGGTGAACCTGGGAGAGTCTGAGGTACCTGGGAGGTCATGGGTGTTCCTGGGAGCTGGGGGTGTACCTGGAAGGTCAGAGGTGTACCTGGGAGGCTGCGGTGGTGTACCTGGGAGGTTGGCCACCTGGGGAGTCTGAGGTGTACCTGGCAGGCCAGAGGTGTGCCTGGGAATGTCAGGAGGTGCAACTTGGGGTCAGGGGTGTACCTGGGAGTGTCTGAGTTGTACCTGGGAGGTCAGAGTTGTACCTGGGAGTGTCAGAGTTGTACCTGGGAGTGTCGAGTTGTACCTGGGAGTGTCAGAGTTGTACCTGGGAGAGTCTGAGGTGCACCTGGGTGTAGGGGTGTAGGTGGGAGTGTCAGAGGTGTACCTGGGAGTGTCTGAGGTGCACCCGGGAGGCCAGGGGTGCACTGGGAGTGTCTGAGTTGTACCTGGGAGGTCAGGTACCTGGGAGTGCTGAGAGTTGTACCTGGGAGTATCAGAGGCACCTGGGAGTGTCAGAGGTGCACCTGGGAGTGTCTGAGGTGCACCTGGCAGTGTCAGAGGTGGTACCTGAGAGTGTCAGTGGTGTACCTGGGAGTGTCGGAGGTGCACCTGGGAGTGTCTGAGGTGCACCTGGAGTGTCTCTGTACCTGGGAGTTGAGGCACTGGGAGTGTCAGGGGTACCGAGAGGTCAAAGGTGTACCTGAGAGTGTCGGAGGTGTACCTGAAGTGTCAGGAGGTGCACCTGGGAGTGTCTGAGGTGTACCTGGGAGTGTCTATGGTGTACCTGGGAGGTCTGAGGTGTACCTGGGAGGGTCAGAGGAGCACCAGGGAGTGTCAGAGGTGTACCTAAGAGTGTCAGAGGTGTACCTGTGAGTATCAGATGCGTACCTGGGAGTGTCTGAGGTGTTCCTGGGAGGTGTGAGAGGTGTACCTGGGAGTATCGAAGGTACCTGTCATGTCTGAGGTGTATCTGGGAGCACAGGTGTACCTGGGAGGTCAGAGGAATACCTGGGAGCACAGAGAGTACTTGGGGTGTCAGTATCTGGGAGTGTAAGAGGTGTACCTGGGAGGTCACAGGTACCTTGCAGTATCAGAGGTGTACCTGGGAGCATTAGTGTACCTGGGAGTGTCGGAGGTACCTGGGAGTGTCGGCGGCGTGGGAGTGTCTGAGGTGTACCTGGGAGGTTTGAGGTGTGCGTGGGAGTGTCTGAGGTGCATGGTAGAATGTCTGAGATGGGATGTGGGAGGTCTGAGGTGCATGTGGGAGTTTCAGGAGGTATACCTGGGAGGCCAGAGGAGCACGTGGTGAGTGTCTGAGGTACCTGGGAGCATCAGAGAGGTGTACCTGGGAGGTGGAGAGGTGTACCTGAGAGCATGAGGGGTGTACCCTGGAGTGTCTGAGGTGTACCTGGGAGCATCAGGTGTACCTGGGAGTGTCTGAGGTGTACCTGGGAGTGTCTGGAGGTACCTGGGAGAGTCTGAGGTGTACCTGGGAGTGTCAGGGTGTTCCTGGCAGTGTCAGGGTTTACCTGGAAGTGTCAGAGGTGTACCTGGGAGTGTCAGTGGTGTACCTGGGAGGTCAGCTGCACACCTGGGAGTGTCTGGAGTGCAACTGGCAGTGTCAGAGGTGTACCTGGGAATGTCAGTGGTGTACCTGGGAGTGTCAGAGTTGTACCTGGGAGTGTCGAGAGGTGTACCTGAGAGTGCAGAGGTGTACCTGGGAGGCCGAGGTGCACCTGGGAAGTCAGAGGTGCACCTGGGAGAGGCCAGAGGCACCTGGGAGTGTCAGAGAGGCACTGGGAGTGTCAGAGGCACTCCAAACAGAGGTGCACCTGGGAGTGTCTGAGGTGCACCTGGGAGGCTTGAGGTGCACCTAGAGTTTTGAGGTGCACCTGGGGGTGTCTGAGGTACCTGAGAAGGTCAGAAGTGTACTTGGGAGTGTCTGTGTACCTGGGAGTGTCAGGGGGTGTACCTGGAAGTCAGAGGTACCTGGGAGCATCAGAGTGCATGGGCATATGAGGGGTGTACCTGAGAGTGTCAAGAGGAGTGCCTGGGAGTGTCAGAGGTACTTGGGAGCGTCAGAGGTGTACCTGTGTCAGAGGTACCTGGGAGGTCTGGTGGTGTACCTGGGAGGTCAAGGGTGTACCTGAGAGTGTCAGAGGTACCTGGGAGTGTCTGAGGTGCACTGCCAAAGGTCAGGTGCACTGGGAGTGTCTGAGGTGTACCTGGGAGTGTCTGAGGTACCTGGAGTGTCAGAGTTGTACCTGGGAGGTCAGAGGTGTACCTGGGAGTGCCGAGGTGCACCTGGAGGCTGGGGTGGTGCACCTGGGAGTGTCAGAGGTGCACCTGGGAGTGCCGAGTTGTACCTGGGAGTGTCAGCTGTATACCTGGGAGTGTCTGAGGTATACCTGGCAGTGTCAGAGGTGTACCTGGGAGGTCTGAGGTGCACCTGGGAGTCTGGGGGTGTACCTGGGAGGTCAGGGGTGTACCTGGGAGGTCAGAGGTGTACCTGGGAGGCTGAGGTGCACCTGGGAGTGCCAGGGGTGTACCTGGGAGTGTCTGGAGGTGCCTGGAAGTGTCAGAGAGGTGTACCTGGAAGTGTCAGAGGTACCTGGGAGGTCTGAGGTACCTGGGAGTGTCTGAGGTGTACCTGGGAGTGTCAGGAGGAGCACCAGGGAGGCCAGAGGTGCACCTGGGAGTGCTCAGAGGTGACCTGTGAGTGTCAGTGCACCTGTGGGAGGTGTGAGAGGTGCACCTGGGAGGAGAGGTGGCACCTGGGAGTACGGAGGTGCACCTGTCAGTGTCTTAGGTGTACCTGGCAGTGTCAGAGAGGTACCTGGGAGGTCAAGGTGTACCTAGGAGTCTGAGAGGCATACCTGGGAGCATCAGAGGTGTACCTGGGAGGTCAGTGCCTGGGAGTGTCTGAGGCACCTGGGAGGTCAGAGAGGTGTACCTGGGAGTGAATGGGGTACCTGGGAGTGTCAGGCATACCTGGGGGAGTTCTCAGGTGTACCTGGCAGTGTCAGAGGTAGCTGGGAGGTTGGGGCGGTGTACCTAGGAGTGTCAGAGGTATACCTGGGAGCATAGGGGTGTACCTGGGAGTGAGAGGTGCACCTGGGAGGCAGGAGGTACCTGGGAGTGTCAGAGGTACCTGAGTGTCAGAGAGGTGACCTGGGAGTGTCGGAGGTGTACCTGGGAGGTTCAAAATCTGGGAGCATCAGAGAAGCACCGGGAGAGTCAAGAGAAGCACCTGTGTCTGGGTGTACCTGGGAGTCAGAGGAGCACCTGGAATGAATGGGGTACCGGGGACCTGGGGGCATCAGGTGTACCTGAAGTGTCTGGTGTACCTGGGAGTGTCTGAGGTGTACCTGGGAGTGTCTGAGGTGTACCTGGGAGAGTCAGAGAAGAACCAGGAGGTCAAGCAGAGCATTTGGGAGTTGAGAGGTACCTGGGAGGTCTGAGGTGCACCTGGGAGGTCTGGAGGTGCACTGGAGTGTCTGAGGTGTACCTGGGAGCGTCTGAGGTGTACCTGGGAGAGTCTGAGGGTACCTCGGAGTGTCAAGGGTGTTCCTGGGAGTGTCAGGGGTGTACCTGGAAGTGTCAGAGGTGTACCTGGGAGTGCCGGTGGTGTACCTGAGTGTTAAGGCTGCACACCTGGGAGTGTCTGAGGTGTACCTGGCAGTGTCAGAGGTGTACCTGGGAGCGGTAGGGGCTGTATGGGAGTGTCTGAGGTGTACCTGGCAGTGTCAGAGGTAGTGCCTGGAGCAGCGGTGGGCACTTGGGAGGCCAGAGGCATACTTGGAGTCACAAGAGGTACCTGGGAGGCTGGGAGAGAGGCAACCTGGGAGTGTCAGAGGTGCACCTGGGAGGCCAGTGTACCTGGGAGTGAATGGGTGTACCTGGGAGGCTGAGGTGTAACTGGGAGGTCTGCTTGAGTGGGAGGTACCTGGGAGCATCAGAGAAGTACCTGGGAGTGTCAAAGAAGTACCTGGTGGTGTCTGGGGGTGTACCCGGGAGCAACAGAGAGAGCACCTGGGAGGAATGGGGCACTGGTCAAGGCTGGTGTACCTGGGAGTGTCCGAGGTGACCCGGGAGCCTGAGGTGTACCTGGGAGGTCTGAGGTGTACCTGGGAGTGTCTGAGGTGTACCTGGGAGAGTCAGAGAAGAACCAGGAGTGTCACAGGAGTATTTGGAGCTGGGGTGCACCTGGGAGTGTCTGAGGTGCACCTGGAGTGCCTGAGGTGCACCTGGGAGTGTCCGAGGTGTACCTGGGAGTGTCTGAGGTGTACCTGGGAGAGTCTGAGGTGCACCTGGGAGCAAGCCGTGGGAGCAAGGTGGGGTGTACCTGGGAATGTCTGTGTACCTGGGAGTGTCAGAGGTACCTGGGATTGTCAGAGGTGTACTGGGACTGTCAGAGGTACCTGGGAGTGTCAGAGGTGTACCTGGGAGGTCAGAGGTGTACCTGGGAGGTCGAGGTGTACCTGGGAGGTCGGAGGTGACCTGGGAGTGTCTGAGGTGTACCTGGGAGTGTCTGAGGTGAACCTGGGAGTGTCTGAGTGCACGTGGGAGGGTGTCTAGGTGTACGTGGAGTGCCTGAGGTGCACCTGGGAGGCTGGGGAGGTGTACCGGAGTGCTGGGAGGTGCACCTGTAGTGTCGGTGTACCTGGGAGGCCAGAGGTGTACCTGGGAGGTCAGAGGCACACCTGGGAGAGTGTCTGAGGTGTACCTGGCAGTGTCAAGGTACCTGGGAATGTCAGTGGTGGCACCTGGGAGGCCAGAGTTGTACCTGGGAGTGCTAAGAGGTGTACCTGAGAGTGCCGAGATACCTGGGAGTGTCAGGAGGTGCACCGGGAGTAGAGGTGCACCTAAGGCAGAGGTGCACCTGGGAGTGCTGTGAGGTGCACCTGGGAGAGGCTGGGAGGCTGGGAGTGCTGGAGGTGCACCTGGAGTGTCAGAGGTGCACCTGGAGGTCTGGAGGCACCTGGGAGGCTTGAGGTGCACCTGGGTGTCTGAGGTAACCTGAGAGGTCAGAAGTGGCACCTGGGAGGGTTCAGGTGTACCTGGGAGTTGGGTCACCAAGTGTCAGAGGTGTACCTGGGAGTGTCAGAGGTATACCTGGGAGCAAGGAAGGGTGCACCAGGAGTGTCAGAGTGTGCCTGGGAGGTCAGGGTGCACCTGGGAGTGTCAGAGGTGTACCTGGGAGCAAGCTGGGGTGCTTGGGAGTGTCTGGGGTACCTGGGAGCAAGCTAGGTGTACCTGGGAGGCTGAGAGGTGTACCTGGGAGTGTCTGAGGTGCACTTGGAGTGGTCAGGGGTGGTACCTGGGAGTGTCCAGAGGCACCTGGAGGCCTGAGGTGCACCTAGGAGTACTCAGAGCAGACCTGGGAGTGTCAGAGGTGTACTGGGAGTGTCAGAGGTGCACCTGGAGGTCAGAGAGGTGCACCTGGAGGCTCAGAGAGGTGCACCTGGGAGTACAGAGTGTACCTGGGAGTGCTCAGTGCATACCTGGGAGGTCAGAGGCACCTGGCAGCCACAGGTAAACCTGGGAGAGGTTCAGGGCCTGGGAGTGTCAGGGGTACCTGGGAGCTGTCTGGAGGTGCACCGGGTGCTCAGAGGTACCTGGGAGAGTTCGAGGTGCACCTGGGAGTGCTGGAGGTGCACCTGGGAGTGTCTGAGGTGCACCTGGGAGTGTTGAGGTGCACTGCTCTGGAGGCACCTGGGAGTGTTCAAGGTGTACCTGAGAAGCCTGATGTACCTGGGAGCCAAAAGGCCTGGGAGTGTCTGAGTGTACCTGGGAGGTCCGAGGTGAACCTGGAGAGAGTCTG
The DNA here is from genome assembly GCF_018991925.1 of Homarus americanus. Lineage (NCBI taxonomy): Eukaryota > Metazoa > Arthropoda > Malacostraca > Decapoda > Nephropidae > Homarus > Homarus americanus. The sequence goes on from NW_024741159.1 coordinate 49,072, forward strand.
AGGTGCACCTGGAGTGTTCAGGGTGTTCCTGGGAGTGTCAGGGGGTGTACCATGCGTCAGAGGGTGCCTGGGAATGTCAGTGGTGCACCTGGGAGGCTCAGAGGTGTACCTGGGGTCAGAGGTGCACCTAGGAGCTGGAGGTGTACCTGGGAGCTAGAGGTGTACCTGGGGAGGTCGGAGGTGGTACCTGGGAGTGTCTGAGGTGCAACCTGGGAGGTCAGGTGTACCTGGGAGTGGTCAGAGGTGCACCTGGGAGGTTCGGAGTTGTACCTGGGAGGTCAGAGGTGCACCTGGGAGGTCTGAGGTGTACCTGGCAGTGTCAGAGGCACCTGGGAGTGCTGGGGTGGTGTACCTGGGAGTGTCAGAGGTGCACCTTGGAGGCCTGGAGGCACCTGGGAGTGTCTGGGTGTACCTGGGAGTGTCAGAGGTGCACCTGGGAGGCCAGAGGCACCTGAGAGTGTCACGCACTCCAGAGTGTCGGAGAGTGTGTGTACCTGGAAGTGTCAGAGGCACCTGGGAGTGTCAGAGGTGCACCTGGTGTCAGAGGCACCTGGGAGTGTCTGAGGTGTACCAGAGGCTGAGGAGCACCGGAGGTGTCAGAGGAAGAAATCAAGAGTGTCAGAGGTGCACCTGGGAGTGTCAGAGAGTACCCGGGAGTGTCAGAGTGTGCCTGGGAAGCTGGAGGTGTACCTGGGAGGCACCTGGGAGTGCTGGGGAGGTGCACCTGGGAGGCCAGAGGTGACCTGGGAGTGCTGGGAGGTGTGACCTGGGAGGCCAGAGGTGCACCTGGTAAGCCAGAGGTGCACCTGGAGTGTCCTGAGGCACCTGGGAGTGCTTGAGGTGCACCTGGGAGTGTCTGAGGTACCTGACAGGTCACAGAAGTGTACCTGGGAGGTCTGGTGTGTACCTGGGAGTGTCAGGCAGGCACCTGGAAGGTCAGAGGTACCTGGTGTCAGAGGCACCTGGGAGAGCATGAAGGTGTACCTGGAGAGTGTCAGAGGTGTGCCTGGGAGGTCAGAGGTGTACTTGGGAGTGTCAGGTGCACCTGGGAGGTCAGGGGTGCCTGGGAGTGTCTGGGGTGTACCTGGGAGGCCGGGTGTACCTGGGAGCACAGAGGTACCTGGGGAGTCTGAGCACTTGGGAGGCTGGGGGCACCTGGGAGGCCTGAGGTGAACCTGGGAGGTCTGAGGTACCTGCAGGTCAGAAGTGTACCTGGGAGGCAGGTACCTGGGAGGTCAGTGGTGTACCTGGAAGTGCTGGGAGGTGCCTGGGAGGCCAGAGGTATACCTGGGAGTACAGAAGGGTAACGGAGAGTGCTGGGAGGTGTACCTGGGAGGGAGGAGGTGTACTCTGGGAGGACAGGAGGCACCTGGGAGGCCAGGGGTGCCCTGGGATGTCGGGGGTGCACCTGGGAGGCTCAGGGTGTGCCCTGGGAGGCCAGAGGTGTACCTGGGAGTGTCTGAGGTGCACTTGGGAGGTCAGGAGGTGTACCTGGGAGGTCCGAGGTGGCACCTGGGAGGTCTGAGGTGCACCTGGGATTGTCAGAGTTGTACCTGGGAGTGTCAGAGGTACCTGGGAGCAAGCTGAGGTGCACCTGGGAGGCGTCAGAGGTGCACCTGGGGTGTCAGAGGTGCACCTGGGAGTGCTGGGAGTTGTACCTGGGAGAGCCGGGAGGCCTGGGAGGCTGAGGTACCTGGCAGTGCCAGAGGTGCCTGGGAGTGTCTGAGGGTACCTGGGAGTGTCAGGGGTGTACCTGGGAGGTCAGAGGTGTACCTGGAGTGTCTGAGGTGTGACCTGGGAGAGTCAGAGGCAAACCTGGGAGGTCAGGGGGTACCTGGAGGCCTGGGGTGTACCTGGGAGGCCTGAGGCACCTGGGAGGTCTGAGGTGCAATCCGGGAGTGTCTAGATGTGCACCTGGGAGAGTCTGGAGGTGCACCTGGGAGGTCTGAGGCACCTGGGAGTACCAAGGTGTACCTGGGAGGCTCCGAGGCACCCAGAGGTCAGGTGGTACCTGGGAGCGTCTGAGGTACCTGGGAGTGTCAGGAGGTGCACCTGGGAGTGACACAGAGTTGCACCTGGGAGTGTGAGTTGCATACCTGGGAGGCCAGAGGTGTACCTGAAGTGTCAGGAGGGTGCCTGGGAATGTCAGTGGTGCACCTGGGAGTGTCAGAGGTACCTGGGAGGCAACCGAACGA